>NC_066868.1:14328678-14686870 GCF_025177605.1 Cucumis melo
TAAGAATGCTTGAATACCAATAGGTAGCAGTTGATGTAATAAAACATGGCAATCATGCATTTTGAGTCCTGATATTTTTTCCATGTACATATCTTGATATATTGAAAACAAATCCATCGGAAAACTTACTGTATGAGGTACTCATTTGACCAAATGGGTCAAAACCATCTGAAGCCAATCCCAAACGCACCTTCCATGGATTAGAAGCAAAATCAGAAAATTCAGAATCAAAGTGCTTTCACCCCTCTGCATCAGTTGGATGTCTCAACACATCATCTGTTTCAACACGTTTATCCCTATGCCATCTCATGTCAGCAAACCACTCTTACGATACAAACAAGTGTTGTAATCTCAGAACCAAAGGAAAATGGCGCAATACCTTATGCAAAAAAATTTTCCTCTATTATGATGAACCTTGTACCTAGCCTCGCCACATGTAAGACAATATTGCAAATCAGCAAACTCTTTCCAATACAATACACAGTCATACTTGCACACGTGAATAGTCTCGTATCCCAAGCCTAAGTCACAAAGTTTTCTGTTTGCTTCATAAAATGAACTAGGGATAATAGTACTACACATTGAAAACGCTGCTCTTAAGAGTTCTAACAACATGTCGAACGACTTGTTACTCCAACCATTTAGAATTTTCACATGCATCAACTTAACCAAAAAATTCAACGACGAAAATTCAGAACAACCGGGGTAGAACTCATTGCGTGCTTCATTCAATAAGTCCTGAAATATATTGTTTGTTCTATCTTCATCTATATCTACCCCAACATTCATTGGCATTTCATCTTTCAAACGATGTTCCTCTCATTTCTCTTTCTGTTCAATCGGGGCTTGTATCATTTAGCATACCAAACATATCATATTCTTCATTAAATTACCTACTACTAGTTCCTTCATCAAAAGGATTATTACTACTAGTTCCTTCCTCGAAGTTTTCTGTACCTCTAAAGCTTAATGACTCTCCATGATACACCAATTCTGTGTAGTAGGAGGATATTCTAATAGTCAATAGATGTCGTTCTACACCCTCTAATGAGCTCCAATTTAGATTCAAACATCTCTTTTATGGACACGTTAATCGTCCGTAAGCATCAACGTGAAATTTGGCAAATTCTAAAAATTGGGGCACTCCCTGTCTATACTCAAGGGAGAACTTATTTCTAATTTTCATCCAACCCTTGTCCATCATTTAAGTCTCTAAAACAAAAATAGGTTTGATTAGAAACATATCTCTCTCCCTCTCTCACATCCATAACTGACTCTCATGAATTCAAACTACAGAGGCTACCATAACTGCAGGATAGTCAACACAACGTAATTATTAATAAAAAAAAATATTGAATCTTCACATCCTACCCACTCCTTCCAACAATGCTACGCCTTAACAAGCTATCCTACTACCATACCCCTTGAAACCATCCCAAATATAAACAAATTCAACACAAAAAAAAGTTTACCATAACTGCAGGATAACTATCCTAAATAGAAACAAATCAAAACAAAAAAGGCTACCATAACTACAGAATAGTCATCCCAAATCAATAACAAAGTTATTCAACACAAACAGGCTACAATTCAAACATATAACACCCCCCCTCCCTTTCAAATTTCAATTCAAACATAACCCCCTCCATTTCAAATTTCAATTCATATAACACCCTCCCCCCTCCCCAATTCAAATTTCAATTCAAACAAATACCTAAAAAATCGTAAAACAAATTTGAATTCAACAAATTTCAATTCAATTTAATTCAATTTTAAAAAAAAAAACCTTAAAACAAATTTCAATTCAATTCAACAAATTCAACACACATTCAATATAGAAATACAACATACATATAATACCTAAAACAATTTTTTCAAAAAAAACCCTAAACCTAAAAATTTTAGATTTTAAACTTACAGATATACACTGTGGTAGACGGCGGCAAGGACTGATGGCGGCGAGGGTAACGACGATTGGGCTCGGCGACAGGGTACACGGCGGTCGTCTCTCCCTTTCTTCTTTTCTCCTTCGTTCTTTTGGTTCTGTGATTCACAGAAGTGAAATGAATTTAAAGCGGATCTCCTGACGCATAAAAAAAACGTCGGGAGATCCCACTTATGGCGTCGGAATTGAGGACCTTTCCCGATGCACCATGATGGCAAATGGAAAGGTACTTATTCACGACTTCGTCCCCGACACATAAGGCAAATCGTCGGGGATACATGCCCCCCCCCCCCCCCCCCCCCCCGTAATTAATTCGTTGTAAATTACGACGAGGCTTTCTCGACGCCAACATGGTGCATCGGGAAAGGTTCTTATTCCCGACGCCTTTTTTGATGCATTATTTGATGGATCGAGAAAATTATTTTCACCCGACGCTTAATGTGAGGTGTCGAAAGAACCAGCTATTCCCGACGATGTTGCTGCCGACGTCTTCCTCAGCGTCGGAAAAGCCCCGATTTCTTATAGTGTTTTATGCTTCTAAATTTCTTAAATTCTCATCCCTTATTCTTAAATTGAAGTATTCTTAAATCGCCTTAAGTTTAGACTAAACTTTTCACCTACGAATCCTTAGTCTTAAAATCTAGATTCTTAATTAAATGAGCATCAAAACTTAGTTCAAACTCAATGGATCTTTTATTTCAATATGCTCTTATACCCAATGCCGATAATTCAAGAGATTTAGATCCATTTACAATCTTAACATCAAACTAATGAGTCAATAACTTAAGAGCTTACCAAAACTTGTCATAAATGGTTTGAACGTGGTGAACAATGCTTCAAAGTTCTCCAAGCCTCAAATCTTCCATTAAAAAACAATAACATTAATTTATGTTAAAACTAAATAGGTATTCACAAAACTTACTAAAATTACCCAAAATCTTACCAAACACCTATAAAAGTAGCCTTAATTTTAATAGATAGTACCCTAACGACCTTCTAAACACTACAAGAAATTGGAGCATTCCTGACGCTGAAAGGGACGTCGGTGAAAATTATGTTGGGAATGTCCAACCATTCTTGACGCTGCTAGGCATGTGTCGGTGGAGAAATCTGTTCCCAACGTACACGTTTAGATATTGAGAATGGTCCACCAATCTCTGATGTCAACGTTCATGACGTCAGAAAAAGATATATTATTATTTTATTTTTTAATTTTCCTCGACGCCATGCAAACAAACGTTAAAAAAGTTTACACCAATCCCAACGTCTACATTGACTCAGAAAAGAGTAAACAATTAAATAGTTATTTACCATTTCTTGATGCCATGCACGACACGTCGAGGATGGTGCCAACCATTTTCGATGCCATAAGTGAAACGTCAGGAATGGATGGAACTATTCTCGCTGTTTCACTTTATGACATCGAAAATGAGGAGATCTCTTAACGTTTTCGAAGTGCGTCGGGAGATCCCCTATTTATTTGAACTCAAAACGAATGGAAAAGAGGAAGAGGCCAAGAGATAAAGACATTGTCTGCCGTTGTCGTCTGGCACTCGCCGTCTGCCATCGTGTTGCCTTCAAGTTGCTTCGCCGCTCACCGTTCTCCCCTCATCGTCCTATTTGGCCGTCGTTGCTCAACACGTAGGTTGTGTTTTTTGTTTTGTTTTTTTTTTTTTAAAGTTAAATAAATGCTTGAATGAATGTATATTCAAATTGTTTTCATGGATGGAGGTAAAATTGTTAAAATGTATGTTTAAACATATTGAAATTATCTGAAGTTTAGAAATGAAATTGTAGGTATAAAATGTATATTGAAATTTGTTATAGATTTTGGGTTAAAATTGTTGAAATTTATATTTAAATGTATTGAAATTGTTTTAAAGTTTAAGAACGAAATTGTATGTATAAAATGTATATTGAAATTTGTATAGGTTTAAGATTGGAATTGTTGAAATTTATATTTAAATATATTGAAACTGTTTAAAGTTTAGGAATGAAATTGTATGTATAAAATGTATATTGAAATTATTGTAGGTTTATGCTTTAAATTGTTGAAATTTATGTTTGGTTGAGATTGTTAGAGTTTTAGGGTTGAATTGTTGAAATTATTGTGGCTATCCTACAGCTATAGTAGCCTCTAGCTAGTTTTAGGGTACTCTCATTGGTTTTTATGTCCACAGGTACTGTGTCATTTCCCAACGGTTTCTATGAGGTAGATATGTTCCTGGGGTTGGATGATGTGTTTAATTACGCGGGAGGAGCGAGAGGATCGTCCTCGGTGGGTGACACTTCAGGTTAGTCCCGTTACATAAATAATTGAATAAACAATTAGGTTTATGTTTTTGATAATTTTTTTTTGTAGATTGCCCTTAACCCATTGACACTCTATGGAGACGTCATCACTCCCGAAACTTTGAGTTAGATAGAAATGTAGAACAAAATGGGAAGATCTCAAAATCAATTGCCTAAGGAGGCGACAAGCTTATCTCGCCATATGCAATTTAGCTCAGCAATATCCTCGACATATTAATGCGAGATACATTTCCAATCCAAGCCCTAAAATGAGCTGATGTACCTCAAGAGTACGTCGAGGTCGTCAAGGGTGGCCTACGGGTAAGTTTGAAAATTACCTTACATATATGTTAAACTTACATATACAGAAAACTAATTCGTATGTATTTTTCTTTTGTAGCAATGGTTCGTGCTTGATTTCACTGATCAAGCACTTACTCAATTTGTTGAGCATTAAATGCTCTGCACGTGGAAAGAGCTTAGGAGAGACAACCATAGGCATTTCAAGCAGTTCAAAGACTCTGAAGAAGCACTTGCCAACCTACCACCCAAATTGATAAATCGTGTGGAAGATTGACACTTCCTCAACAATCATTACATGACTCGATAATTTCCAGTGATTTATTTCTTCTACTTTTACTTTATGGTACTTCATTTTTGTTGTTTGGTTGTAACATTTTGATTGTTTGCATGTAGGAGCAATCAAGGATCAACAAGGCTGCTAGAGCAAAGCAGCCTTACAACTACTGTAGCGGGTCTAAGTCCTTTCTATAATGATAACACGTGCTCGCTGAAAAATGAGGCCAACCTGTGGACCGTGTTGTGTTGTTTAGAGAAACAGACACCAATAGGATTTGGGCTTGCGCATGCTAGTTTATGAAAACATTTATAATTTGCATTTTCTACTTGTCAGTTAATAATATAAAACTTTTGGTGTAGAATCAAATGATGGAACTCTAATCCCAACCTACCCCAGAAGGTTCTCAACCACGCTCTCTGGGGATGAGATATGTAAGACCGTTTTGGGTAGGTGACGGGGCTACTCAAAAGGTCTTGGTTGGGGCCCCAAGCTCAAGTCCTGACAGAGTATTGCTACCAGTTTTTCCTCTTCATATGATCAAGAGATGCACTCTAGAGAGGTTAGCAAACTAAGAGCTAACCTTGAAAACGCTAACCGCTTAATTGAAGAACAACAAATGAGCTTAGAGTTGCATGCCCAAAAAATGGAAGAAAGAGTCCGAAAAATGGAAAAAATGCATGATAAATGGAAGAATGTGCTCGAAAAATGGAAGAAAATGCACGAAAAATGGAAGAGATGAGGAAGATGAATGAATAAAAGAGGTGGGCACAGAGAGAATTGTGAACTCTTGGGGTGTGTATTTTTCAATTTTTAATTTGTTTAATTTCTTATCAATGATATAAATATAAATCTACTTGTATATCATTGTAGGTTTGGCATTCATTGAATTTGGCGTCCACGACAGTAATTAGGAGATTAGGTAGTTTTTTTCCTTTTTATGTAATTTGTTTTGAAGAATTTAAAGTATTTGCAATTTTTCTTATACATTTGGATATTTAATTTTATAAATTACAATTTTTATTTTGATAATTTGTTATTAATTTTGTGTTTGATGTCTTTCATAATTTTATTGAATTTAAATCGAATTGAAACCCAAAAAAGTACCTCAAGATAAAAAAATTGAATAAAATAATTAAAAAATTAATATAAAAATATCACCCAACATAGATAGGGTGTCGAAAATAAGCATCTTCTACAATGCTCTTTCCATGACATCAAGGAATATATTTCTGATGTCGTGTCAAAAGAAACTACTCCCAATGCTAGGATGGGACGTCGGGAGTACACCACTTCTGATATCCAGCGTCCATCTGCAGTGATGGCATCGAGAATAGGTCATTCTCAACGCTGTCCAATTTGGGTGTCGGGAAGTACTCTCCTGACGCAGTACTCTTGATGGTTTTTCCAATAGAGCTTTTAACGTCAGGCAATGTTTGCTAGACGTCATTGGGTATAAAACCCGACGCCTTACAGCGTTAGGAATTCTTCTATTCCTCGTAGTGAAATTCAAAATCTAGCATTCAACACCCTCAACTATTCAATATTAGCACAAAAATTAATTGGATACTCAAGACCCACTCCATAAAACTTATAATCTTACCCAAGTTGTGTCAAATCACCCAATTCGAGCTTTCTAACGGCTAGACAACGACTAAATTCTCCCAAGAAATTAAAACTAACATCAAAATAGAATGGATATTGTTAAATCAAAGTCGAAACTTAATGGGCAATTGAAAATCTTTAAAAACCCAATCTAAATCAATTAGATATTACGAGAAATTCAAGGTTAAACGACGACAGCAACCTAAGTTGGTAAAAAACTACAATCAGTGTTAAGAGTACTAGTGGCGGAGACCCATTGCGAAGGCCAATGACGACTAGGCATAGAGACTAGAGCGTGTCACAACCAGATATCTAAGGTGTAAACCTAAAACTAACCTTTCTAAGAATTTCTATGTTTTAAAAGAAACCTAAGTTTAGTGAAAGTTAAAATGAAGTTATTGTTTTGTTGTGTTTATAGGTTACCTAATTGAAAGAAGAGTTGAAGAAAATCTTATGTGTTGAGGCTTTGAGAGGTTGACAGCCTAGAAAGAAACTAGAATCAAGTTCAAATTGGCTAAGTGTTGATAAGTAGGCATTTGACATGTCCTAGGCGTTTTGGACATGACTAGGCGACCAAAGGTGTCATGTAAACCTTTAAGGGCATGTTTTAGGCATTTTGGAATGCAAGGCAAGCAAGGCTAGACGGTTTACAAAATGTTGAAAAGCCACATGTGATGAGAACCTCCATGTGCCAAGCTGGTCGTCATGGCAAGAAAAGAGCATTCAAGTTGAGCTATACAACCAAGGCAAGAGTGGTTAGTTGGGCAGCATGAGTGTCAAAGGCACACAATAAGAATTTTGAAAGGCTTTATGAGGTGAGTTGATGTGCATGGAATTTTGGATAATCTTTAGGTATTCAAGAACGATTGGTTGAGTGGAGAACATGTGTCCACAACATGCAAGACTTCAAATTTCGACAAGTAGGAGGTGACTAGGTTAGTCATATAGAGAGCTCTATAAATAGGTCATTTTCAAACAAAGGATGCTCTCAATTCCCTCGTGCAGTTACTCTAAAATTTGTCTCAAAAGTTCACTAAAAGAGAATACTTTATTATGCAAAGAACGTGAGGAAGTCTTCATCAAGTTGAAGAAAGAGAGAGAGGTCATTTTTTAAGGGATTTTGAGAAGTGTGGATTTCTTGAAGGCTATAGAACGCGTCACTTTGAATTTGAACCTGCAATTTGAAGGTAAGCTAGATAAGAAAATTCTAAAAAAGTTTTAAGAATGAACTTTTTCATTTTGATTGCTAGATTAGAGATTCTAAGCTCTAGAAGTTCAATGACGTTTTTTCGAATTTTTCAGTTTTTGGGCAAGGTTGAAGGGCGGTCAAAGGACCATGACACGGGGCCTTTTTTGTCCATGCATTTTTAAAGTAAGGATGTTTTCTACCCTTTTAGCATATAGGCCCCTAGGTCGTGTTGCAGGTCATGTATGCATAGAGTGTTCGAATGAGTCCGTTAAAGGGGGCGCAACCCACGTCATGCGACCATGAGGCGCATGGCATGTGTAGCACACAATGAAAGCACGTGGCTAGGCACCTTGAGGGTCTATGCATGTATGCGTGCTGCCTATCGCTCATGGCTAGTGCCGAGCTGTGTCATTATACTATTTTTTATTTGTTTAGTGTTTTCTGAGTTCTTTTAGTTAAGTTTTGATATTTTCTGATCTTAGAGGATTAAATTAAGCTTGAATTCTCTAATTTCATAGCAAGAGAAGATTAGGTAAATTTATAGATTGAAGAGTTAGCTTCAACCTATGAAAGACAAAAAATGAGTTTCAAACTGATTTTCTAAACTTGTTTTACTAAGTTGACGTTTAAAGCATGTTTGAGTTAAATGTTTGAGGTATACTTAATTTATATACTAATTTCTAAAGCATTAGTTTGAAAGATTAGAAATATTTAAAAGATTAGAAATATTTGAAATTTTAAAGCATATTGATGAATTTATTGAGGAATTTACAGGCAAGCATGATTGTGCTAAGTCTGTAAAATACTTGAGTTTGAAGAATATTTTAGCAAAGCTGATTTACTAGAGGTATAGAGGTCACTTATGCAAAGAATTATTGATACATGATGAGTTTGAGATTTAAAAAGCATATTGTTTGAAACCGTCAGATGTTTTAGCATGCTCTAGTCTATACCTATTATGAGATATTTAACAACTCTACTAGGGAGACTTTCCTATACATAGAGATCCTGTGATGGTGGTATTCAGTAGATGCCTAAAGTTTTCATCACTAAGGCTAGGTTAGGGATGAATGCCTCTACAGATGTCTAAACTTTCCATCTCATAGTAGCTATATGAGATATGTCACTATTGATGCCTAAACTTTTTGTCTCATAGTATCATATCTTGAGATAGGGCTCTATTGGTGCTCAGATTTTCGTCTCATAGATGTATAGAAACTTATGTTTGAGAAAGTTGTTTAGTTTGAGAAATATGTATTTGCTTTGTTTTGCTTAAAACTTATTTAAAGAATTGATGACTTATTTACTTATTATTTGTAAAGACTTTTATGTTTAAAAAGCAGTCATTCACTGGGCTATTTATCTCCCTTGTTTCAAAATGCTTTCTTACTTTCTAGGTAGAGATCATGGTCTCGGTGCGTAACTACGTCTGCTAATCTTCTAGTGTATTTCAAGTTTCTAGTACTAGTATGTGTTGTCTCTAGTTGTGCATTTAATATGTACCTGAGTATAGTTATAGTTTGTAAGATTGTGGGTTGTAAGAGAGTTGGTTTTGAATAGTTTGGTCTTTGGAGTGTAGATATCTTCAATAAACTTGTTAGACTTATTTTAGTTTGGGCTGCACTTCGTGTTTATATAGAAGTTGTTTCAAATTTCCCTATGTTTGTATTTTCATAGTAGGTTTAGTTCCAAATCTAGTAAGATCAACAGGTATTGTTAGAACGAGAACGATATCCATTGGTTTCACGTCATCTCTTAGGTTAAAAGTAGGTGGTGTAACAGTTTGGACTCACACGACTAGACTCGAATCTTGTGCAATAAACGCAACGGTTGTGTGGCAAGGTATCAAAGTGGAGCAGCATCAGCGTGAATGAGAGAAAGAGAGGGAGGGATGTCCACGAAAGGGAACTTTTTTTTTTGGGAGGTGGGAGGCTCTATGCTCATGTTCTTGAAGAAGAAGATCCAATTTCCTTTATCTTTTGTTTATTTTTCTTGAAAGGAAAGAAAAAAAATAAAAAAGAAAAAAAAATGAAAAATGCTTATATTGCCCTCAACTTAAATAAACCTTTTTTTTTTTCCCTTAGCTTCATTCTTTTCACTACCTATTAAATTTCCTATACCGTCACCCAAATAAAATTGATTCTAAAATTCCTCATCAAAATAATTCAACCTTTAGAGAATTTAAAATAAATTCAAACTTCCTTTCCACAACTTAGGAAATATTAATATAAATAAAAGGAGTGTGGAATACTCCATATACTATACTATTTTCCTAACCTTCCGTTTGGATTCCAGAAAGTTAAAGAAATGATTTTAAATCTTATGATTTGAAATCCGAGAAATGATTTTAACTTATTTATTTTGTTTGCAATGAAAAAGATTTGAAATGAATGTATTAAAAATTTTCATATTCAGATGATAATTGGAAAGAAAAAGAAAGTTAAGAATTTACTAATATAGTCTTTTATCTATGGATGTGTTAATTGAAAATTAGAAACTGATGAGGACAATTATGTAATTTACTTTAAAATCCTATGAAATCCCGTGGAATCCGACCATTTTGACTAGGAAAGGTTTAAAATAAAAACAAGACTTTATTGAAATCATTTTGGATTTTAAAATCGTCATTCTCTTTTCAATGAGAATAACGAAATTCATTTGAAATTCATTATAAACTGAAAATCCTCAAAATCCTAAGGCTCTAAACAGAGCATAAGTGAATCTAAACATTTCAAATTCCATTTAAGACTTAATTACCTCAATATCCATTACGTGCTACAAAGGGAACCTAATGAACTTACAAATTAGAAGCTTCGAAGATATGAGATGTACTCTTCTCACTATAGATATATTTATGTCTATGAATATAAATCAATAACAGTATGTTAGTCCTTCACCAGTGTTTGTAACACCAGCAGAGTCAAATTATCTTTTTACCCTTGGTTTATCTCTAAATTCTTAAGTAACAGTGATCCTCGAGTGAAAAATTTGTTTATAGGCCAACCATTAAGTAGAAACTTCTCTCAAGCCAGTGAGAAAGTAAGATTGTACTCTTTGTTCAAGTTTAAGAGACATCACTTAAGAAAACACTCATCTACTTACCCTAAAGTTGGGAAGGAGTGAAATCCTGTATTATTATATTTCCAGCTTCACACTTGGTCTTTCTCCAAAATGGTAGGCATATATTGAGTCAGTAAACTGGCCACTCTAGCACATACAAATCAAAAGACAATCCCTTGTGAACAAGAGTATTCATAATGTACTCAAGATTAAGACTACATTGTCTAGATTATCTTATTCAAATGGAAACCTAACTAGTTAATAAAGTTACATCTAGTTGTTACTATTTCGAGACCGTATCTTATGCAAACTCATTGCATAGAATACACCCATACTCGAATGTCACCCAAACGAACATGCTATATCATTGCTTTTGTATTAAATACAAAGTGGGTTGTATTCAAAGTGTCACCTAGATAAAGACCTAACTTCATCCCTATACTACCGACCTTTAAGCTGAAACTTGAATATTTATCCTCGTATGTTTTCACATACTGTTCAGGAGTCATGAGATAACCTAGGATGTTAGTTTTATTAAATTTAGGGTTATTATGATGCAACTAATACAATACAATCAATAAATATAATTGAAATAACATCAATATCTTTTTATTGGAGATGATAAATTATTTACATCTACCACCATGGGGTCTTCTTCGATATAACTTTGACAAGGAACTAACTTGTGAGAGTCTCTTTCTGAAAGAATGGAAGGAAATAGAGAAAAGTTAAAATATAACATTAGTGTAGTATTAATAGTGTAATGCTCTAAGCCCAAAATGTCACGCTTCACCTTGCAACACGTCTTGAACCTCACATTGCAATACACGACACAACCTGAGGAGCTCTGATGCTTCAAGTGAAACACGAGAATGCTCAACTTAAATTCTTGAGCCTTAGCTTTAATGCCTAGTTCCAACTTAACTCTTAACTATTAAGCACTAAGAACATGCAACGCTAGACTTCTTTTATTTCTTAAACAACATGTGTTCTAAATGTGCATATTACAGGTTTGATTTACAATAATACTTAAAGAAACATAAGGCCTCAAATGTCTAATGCAACTCCTTCAACTTTAAACGTTTGGCTAACGTCTCAACGCGTGGCAGCTTGCCTTACCTTTCCCAACTTGGCCTTAATGCCTAGTAACTGGAGGAAGGGAAAACTTAAACCATAAGTAAAATATTTAATGAGTGAGGTTTTGGAAATCCTTTTTGGGGCCTTATGTTTGTTTAAGTATTATTGTAAATCAAGCCTGTAATATGCACATTTAGGCTAATGGTTCATATTCTTTGTTCATTTTTTATTGCTCATGCTTGCTAACCCAATATACTCCTTTTATGCATTGGTCTGCTTCATACCGCCACAAGGTCCTTTTCCTCATGGTTTTCTTGACTTATTATGTGCACATAATAGCTAGTTCATTGATGGAAATAAAGCTGATAGTTTATTTTCACATACATAGCTTACAATTATCAAACATAAAACATTAACTTGAAAAATAACATTAAAAACTTTCTTTGGAAATCAGGCTTCTCATAAACATTAACGTGTATTTCAACAATATATGGCAACATGAAATTTTAGAAAGAAGACTTTAAATTCTCTGTTCAACTGTAGAAAATCAATCACTACACTAAGCTTCCTTCTTCTTTCTGAACGCCTAACTCAAAGCTTTTTTTCGTTTGATAGCTTCTTAGCAGCACAACACCTAGCTCTTTCTCTTCGCAAAAACTCATAATAACCTTCTTCTATTCTACCCTATTCTCCTATTTATACTAATCCTAAGTTGGGATTAGTCACTCCTTAAGCTCTTTTAACTCGCCAGCTCCTACTTGAATACTACACATGTATGTTTAGTAATTATCTAAGCTATGCTTAAGCTTAACCATGACATATAGCCTACTCATTAAGCACAATTGGGAAAATTTTCCCTGAAAATTCCTAACTCTCCTCGATTGGCTTCATCTCGCATTGAAACTCCAAGACGCCATTATTCTTGATGCATTTCCCTTTATCTCGCATTGCCTAGCTTTAATGCCAACTAGAACTCAAAACGCCTACTTCAAAACGCTTCCTTCCAGAAATCATTTTAATCGAGATCTCTTTCTTCAAACTGACCCTTCTAATTTGAACTGGGATCTCATACAAAATTTGGACCAAGATTTGAAATCTAGATTTGAGACCTAAAACATTATAGATAGTATCAAAGTAGAACCTCTCCAAGGAAAATGTGGTTTGGGGATGAATAAGCAAAAGGTGGTTGACTTAAAAAGAGATCTAAAGAGTATGAAAGCATGGTTAAGAAGAAATTTAAAATAATCAGAGGTTACTATTGGATTAGTCGATTTTTTTGGGCTATTTATCTCCCTTGTTTCAAAATGCTTTCTTACTTTCTAGGTAGAGATCATGGTCTCGGTGCATAACTACGTCTGCCAGTCTTCTAGTGTATTTCAAGTTTCTAGTACTAGTATGTGTTGTCTCTAGTTGTGCATTTAATATGTACCTGATTATAGTTAAACATACGTAGCATATACAGATTTTTTTTTTTTTTAAATTAAGAAATCTCATATTACCTATTTTTTTTGGCACAATTACTCCCTTTCCTATTACAAACTTCTTATTTAACGTAAATTAGATGGATCTCAGAGTGAAATCATGCCTAATTAGTTGGCACATACCATGATATTTTGATTTCTTTAGAAAATGTGATATCATAACAATAGTTCCAAGAAAAATGAGATTTTGTTTTTTAATTTCCCAACCAGACGTAGGAGGAAACTTTTTCAAATTTTCTTTATTATATTCAATTTTCATTTTAATTATCTAATGAATGGTTTCATCATTTAAATTTTTAATTAATTGCATGCATATTTTATTTAACTTCTTCTATTTTAATGTCCACAAACAATTTAAGATTTACCTGATAAAATTAATTCTATTTGTACTAATTACATTAATTATTTGATATATGTTTATACGCTTTTATATCACAAATTTTGTTATTTTATTTTTTCTCATAGTATTTTATTTTTTCTTGTTGAGAAAATAATATACTTTATTTCAAAAGAAATTTATTTTACTTAATAAGACAACTTTGCTTGAATAACGTATTTTATTTTATTATATAATCATTGAAATTTTCATTCGCATATACACTGTATTTTAAAAATAAAAAATTACATGCAAAACACATAAATTAACACCAGTAGTTTTAAAAGATACTCTCACACATTCCTTCTCTATCGGTCAATAAACAAGTTATCTATTAATCTTTTTATTCAATTAAGCATCGGACCTTTTTAGTACCACAAAACTAAGACTAGAACAAATCCTAACATCCTTAAATACTGAAAGAAGAAAAAACAAGATATTTTTGTAGCTCAATTTTCTATAAGAAAAACACTTATTTGAGATCACATATTTCGATTAGATGCATATGTCTTATATCGATTTGACTTTTATGCGTTAGGTTTAACTCCAAGCAATATATATATATATTAGTTATATGTAACGGGAGAGTGAAACCAATATGCAGAGTACTTACCACCACCAATGTTTCTATTTATTCAATAAACAAAGGACAAAGATCCCAAACATTATTCAAATAACATAAAAAAGAAGAAGAAAGAAAGAGAAGTAGTAGCACGTATTTATTGATGAAATGCAAAAGAAAGCTTAGTTTGTGATGCCATAGAATAAGATAAGGTGGTTTTCCTTCTTCAGATCAGTGAATACAAGGGTCCCATAGGTTCTGCTTACAGTTCCCTCGAGCGCCGTTAATCGTAGATGGTAGTTTGTCCCAGCAACAATCTGAAATTTTCCACTGATCACTTTTTGGAATTTCAGTTCAGTTTTGGCTTGCTTATTGTGTTCATTCACTGCGAACTCCCCTATGCTTTGGATGTATGGATCAGCTATGTCCTTTATTGGTTTATAGCCACCAACCAAATCCAACTGTGCCCTTGTTGCGGTGATGGATGACATTGATACGACGAAGAGGAGAAGAGAAGCCATGAAAAAGAGAGACCTAGCCATTGTAAATCAAGCTTGGAGTTGATGAAGAGTTATTTGATGGGTTCTTGGAGGAGAAGGGTGGTGGGTATTTATAGGAATGGATATAAGTGCAAATGAACGGGAAGAGATTACAAGTTTGTCCCTACAATAGGATTGTAAATGTGAGGATAGGCAAACATGATGAGCAATAATTAAGTTATTTGTGTGCCAAGATGGCAGTAAATCATGAAAATTTAATTGATGTAAATAGTTGAGAAAAAAAGGATGGATTTTTGCCGTATTAGAAAAAGCATCTTTGAAGAGATAAGATTGGATTAAATGTCAATTAGTGAAATTCTCTCTCAAGAAACCATTTTAACTAAGATGTCTTATTTAACAAATTTTTAGTGATTTTATTTCCTAATTATATTGCTCTATATAAATATATAGTAAAAATCCAAACTTATTAGGATAAGTTTGAATAGTACAAATTGATATACCTACGTAGATGTTCGATAAACAAATTAAAAAGGGTTTAAAGTATCGATAAAAATGATGCATCTTATTTTGGTGATACTACAAATATAATCAATTTTTGAAATTGTTACTGTAATGTCACCTTTGGATCAAAAATCACATGTTCAGGAAGCGAGCCGTTAGGGGTAAGATAGAAATAATAACAATTGTGGAGGACAAACAAATGGTAAAAAAAAAAGAGCTAGTTGAACCCGAATTTGCATTAATTCCATAATCCCTTTTAGATTGGAAAACTCAAGTCCATCCAAACTAAGAGGTCGTTGCGCGCAACATCCATCTCCATACTTTAAGTTTGCTATCAACTTTATCTAATTACTGGCTTTGAGTGTCGTAGGTTACGTGGCATACACCATATTGATGTTTTTCTTTGTCTTATAAATTGTCTTTCTTTTCAAAATTACAAATTTATCGTTGAAGGCACGTGAAGATTAGGTGAATATTCATGTCTAGATTTTGTCATCAATAGTTACCGTTGAAATGGATTGGATTGTTATTTGATACTATAGACAACCTCAAAAGCTCTTTAGTTTTTCGTAATTGTGTGATTTTGACCCTAGGTTTTAGAGAATGTTTTAGACATGTTTTCCAATTAAAATTCATTTTTGTTGAGATGTTGAGACTTATACATTAAAAAAATCAAGGGGATTTACAATTCTTATAAGATAGATGAGTTACTCTTCTCCTAGACAATTGATTTTGAGATAGGGACCATATACTATCAAATATGGTATCAAAGTCCATAAAGTCTAAACGAGTATTCGGTCCAATACAATGAAATTGATCCAATTAAGATTGGTAAACTTTTTAAGGCACGATCTTGAAGAAACATATTGAGATATAGATAAGAGCTATTCCTCCCATTGCCAGTTAATTTTGAGATGGAACCCATGAAATTAAATAATTAATATTCATCCATGATCATAGTATTTCAAATACTCTTAACTAATAATGGAAAAAAATTCTAAACATACTAGAAATGGTAGGAAATTACTTATTTCTCATAAATGTCCAGTTTTAAAGAAACTTTTCGTGGTTTAGTTTCCTTCAAATTATTTTGTTTCCACGTCGTATATTTTCCTTTTTATATGAGAATATGTTACAATGATTAAAATTTCATTAAATTAAATATTAATTACAAATTGTAATTATCATTTTCTCTTCGATTTACATTCTCCGTTGCCACTTGCCTTTTCTATTTCTCAATTATTTTAAACATTCTAATTTTTGACAAATTTCCTTAATTATTTGCCAAGCTATTACTGTGATACAATATTCATTTTGCTAACAATTTATTGATCACACCCTTTTAGTTCAAAAGTTAATTTATATGTTATTTTAGTGGGAAACTTTCATAAATGACACCAAACTATTTACTATCTGTCTAACGAAATTTATAAAATTAGTCATTTTTTAAATGTTTCAGGTTTGTCTTTCCATCTTTTTTCTCTTCTTTGCGATTTCTTTCATCGTCTTCTTCCTGCAATTTCTTTCCATCGTCTTTCTTATTTTTCTCTTTTTTTTTCCGCTGTGATTTCTTTTCATCGTATTTCTTCTTTTCCTCTTCTTTTTTTCTGCTGCGATTTCTTCCACTATAAGAGATAGGGGTACTCCCGACGCACAAAAACGTCGAGAAATGATATGCCGACGTTTTTCACGGCATCAGGAGAGGCATTCCCGACACCAAACCAATGCCACTTTGACCGATGCATGTCACAGCGTCGGGAGAGGCATTCTCATCGCCAAACCAATGCCACTTTGGCCTATGCATGTCACAGCGTCGGGAGAGGCATTCTCGAAGCTGTACCAACACAGTGTCAGGAATGCCTCTCGCGACGTTGTGACATGCGTCGGCCAAAGTGGTGTTGGGAGTTCCTCTCCTGACGAACCTTATGCCGACGCATAATGCGGCGTTGGGAATGCCTCTTCCGACGTTTTTTTTTCCGACGTCTTTTGTGCGTCAGGAAACCCTTCCCTGCGTGTCTTATGCATCTTAGTCCCGACGTTTCATTGCGTCGAGAATTTCTTTTTATATATTTTTTTAAATATGTAATTTCTAATTTTTTTTCCTAAAATATTTTGCTTAAACATTCACGACGACATTCAGATTGCTCAAATATTTTTTTCGACGTTTTGGATTAAATTAAAACAAATTCAAAATAAATTAAGAAATTAAGAAATTAAGAAATACAAACAAAAATTAAAAAAAATTAAAATTAATAATACGAATAAGTTCAAAAAATATTAGTAAGTTTAATACAAAAAATGTAGTTCTCATAATACAAAAAAACGCAAACATAACAAAAAGTCTCTTAACAAGGCACGTACGCGTTATTCTACATCTTCGGTCGTACAATGATATAAAAGTAATTAAGTTAGTACATATATTCATATGTTCACTGTATATTATCATTGCAAAAACTTAAGAATAATGGAGATATATATGAAGGGATAAAAAGCCCTTTACAGCGGAAGAATTACATAGACTCAATTTTAATTGGAATTGAGGAAATTAAGGAATCGCATAACTTATAATTTTAATTTAATTAATTTAATTAAATCAAATTTAATTAATTTAATTAAATCAAATTAAACTAAACTATTAATTAATTCTCCAATTAATTAATTTCTAAATTTAATATATTATATTTAATTTAATCCAAAATTTGAATCATATTCAAATATAAATTTCTCTCCTAACCTTTAGTTTTAACATGTATCACATACAAATTAAATTTTAACCTATAGTTTTAATATGAATCTAATTCACATTAAATGAATATTTGAACTCATTCAAATATTTTATTCTTTCATAATATATTATTGAATCATATCCAAAATTAAATTTTGTATAATAAAGTCTAATTAAAATATAAATTTTATATTATAATGTATCAATATACATTATATTAATTCCCAAAAGTAAATTTGAACATTTTAAATTACAACCAATATAAATAAATCTCATTACTATTTATGAGCCAAGGGACCTAAAGTCTTTATGAGAGGTTGTAAGGGAAATACCATAACCCATTTCTCTAATTTTGTATAATAGACATCAGTGGAGCCAAATAATGCAAAAGATTGCATTTCGCGGCTTGACGAATTCCTTGTTCTTGACATTTGTAGTTTTTATAGTAGTTGGATTTGTATTATGAACTCCATGGCTAGAAGCCTAAAGTCTTTATTATTAATGCAATACCATTTCAATTTCATCCTCTCATTCCTTTACCTATCACATACTTTAGTTCTCTATACTTCAAATGAAACAAAGAATGAGTTTAGTCTCTTGAAGAGTGTCTAAAAGTTCATAATGTTTAGTTTGTTTAATAAGAGCTATATTTCAACACCTAATTCTATTCGAGAGAATGAATTAAATATTCGAAGTTAACTACTTGAGAGAGCAAGTAACTAAGACCTCATTAAACAAGCATAGAATAGATTTTAGAACTAAAATTAACTCTATGGATTCCCCCTTATCATACATATCATAAATGCACGTGTGTGTGACATTAAGGTGTCAAGAGGTTGTCTGCCTTAAATAAAGGATGAAACATGAACATTGCGGCCTAAAGGATTTAGATAAGATTCATCTAATTATTTCAACATTTGCATCTCGAAAGGTGAGTAAGTGTAGTGAAAGCACCGAGAGGTTGCTAGTCCTAAATTGGGATTAATTAAATAATTCATATCATCTTAAGAAATTACATTTTCTCTTTGTATCATATAGTGGTATATTGAACTTTCCTTCGATACCTTCGGTCTTTAAACAAACTTAGTTCAATAACACTCATAATCCTCCACATCCATGTCATCTTTTACTTCACACCAGTAGTTTACATAATAATAATAGTTAGATACTTGATACTGTGAATATTGCACACTCAATAATCGCATGAGTCTTTGACGAGCGTTATGATCCCACATTACTTTAAAATCCATGTGTTCATCCGTAGGTTACCAGGAAACCTCTCTTTTCGCTTACATTTGGACAAGAGAGAGGAAACCTTGTAAGCAACATGACATATCATTAGAATTAAGCAATGAAATAAGATTATGGTCGCTCCTTTTATGACATGGACATAGAATTGTTGCCTAGCTTAGTCGCATATTAGAGCTTTAATGATAAATCCACAACATAACAAAATATGATTCACTAATGAACAAACAAGTTTTTGGCACAATTGTTAGGAATTTTTACTAGTAAAGTGGATTAAACATTATCTTGGTCTTATGTGTAGAAGCTCAATATGTGATGTATTGCATGTTTACCCAAAGAACACGTTAACAAGTTTACGAGTGAAGGAGACAATCCTGAATTCGAATTTGACTCGAAGATTGAGCGAACTTTTCGGTAAAGGAGTAGAGAAAGAAGACAGAGGCGACAAAAAGAAAGAAGGGCAAACAACAACGAGAATGTGAATGTCCCTCTGCCACCTAATGAGTAGAACGAGGAATCATAGGAATAGAATTTAGGCAATGCGAATGAAGCCCTAGAAAACGCTAACCCAAACTTGATAGCTCACAATGTTAATAAGCCAATAAGAGAACGTGCCTCTCCGAACTTGTATGACTTTAGCCCTAGTAATTTACCCTATGTTTGGCAACATGAAGTTTGTTATGCTCCAGATGATTCAAATCGCCAGACAATTTGGAGAATATCAGGGATATCAAGGATTCTTATGTGACATGCTCTTCCTTCCATCTGCCAGGTATTTAAATTTCACATTTGATTGTTTATTGATCAAGATAATGAATATATTTAAACTGAATATTTAAATTTAGATTATATATTTGAATAATTTAGTTTATGTTTATTTCTATCTACTAAAATATTGATTAATTTCTTAAGTCAAAAATTGATTAATTTATCTTTAAACTAAAATAGTCATGTAAAACTAACCATAATAAATAATTTAACGATAGATATAATTATTTAATTAGAATTTCTACATTAATGATTTAAGTTAATTGGTTTCTTAAAAAAGAAACTAGGAAACCGAGTGTCCATGAATTTCCTATGGGGAATCCCCTCCCAAATCCCCATGGGGAGTTTCACGGGAACGAGGAATGAAATGGGAAGTAAGGTTTGGGACGGGAAATTGCATTCCTAGCCTCGCCCTATGGACATCTCTAACCGTAGAAAGATATTTTATATAGTTGATTGATGTAACAAATCTTTTGTATTTTAGGTGTAATGTTAATATGTTTAACTACGACGACTAATGTTAATATGCTGGAATCAGTCTTTTTTATTTTGGGTGTATATTAGATAAACTTCATTGATGAATGTGTAAAATATAGAAAATGATAAAAAAAAAAAAAAAAAAAAAAAAAAAAAAAAAAAAACAAATTCCTAAATATATACTGTGCAAAATTTAATAACAAACATTATTAAAATTGACTTATTTAACACTAATTTATGAAATAACCAAATCCTTCTTTTACCGTTGTGTATTCTGTTTAGTTTTACTTAATAGAAATGTGAAGAAGAGAAGAGTCATGATTTTGCAAACTTGTGAGGTAAGATCTTGATTTAAAAACAAGACAATAATTTTTTATTTTTTTAAAAAAAAATCCAACATTTCAATTTGTTTCCAGCCATTTTAAAACAAAACCGAAGCAAAATGCCTGTTATGCATCTATAAGAAAAGTTGTGTTGAATAATCTTCTCATGAGTGAATAATCATCAAGAATCAGTGATATTAATAATTTAGTATCACATCCACATCCTACTTGAATAGTAGAAGCAATGAAAAGAGAAGAAAAAGAAATCCAACATATAAAATGTTCAAGATCTCATGAATTTTCCCAAGTCTTCATCACATTCTTACAGCTTCAAAACCTCAACGAACGCATCCTTTATAAGAGGGTTGGAAGCTGCCACTCTCTGAGATGTTATGTCAAAATCCTTTCCAGAGCTGCCATAAGAATCAACATAATATCCATCAAAACCAAGTTTTTAATTTAACTAGCTTTATTTGTCTCATTTAGCCTTAATAAGACAAGCCACAAAAACAACTCTATTTACACAAGCATCAACCCATCGATTAAAGCTGTTTTTTCTTTATAATGTTTGTATTTCAGTTAAGAAAATTGTTTGCTCATTAGAGTGGAGTTCAAATGAATAAACAGGACCAGGAATCAAGTTCTTGCTACTTACGGATCAAACACGAGTCCACCAGCTTCTGTAACAATCACGGCACCGCCAGCAACATCCCTGAATAATTAGTGAAATGATGTCAATATGTGATGTGTTAGATAGCAATAGACAGATAGTTCATATATCATACCATGGGCCTCCAAAACCGGTTTCGAAAAATATATCGATCCTTCCACATGCTACTCCACAGAGGTTCAGTGCACAGGAACCACTCATCCGGACTGATCTCACCTATAAGGAAAAAGACATTGACATATATGTGGAAACCACAGAATGTTGTAGGGAACTGAATTAAGTACTCGTTATACCTTTAAAAGTAAACGATTAATTCTATCTGTGGTAGCATCTACAGTCAACTTGTCACGTTTGGTTCCTACCTGTCCATCCATTGTGATCAAACTTTATTTCGTTAAAAGTCTAAGATTGGCAACTCTATGATATATATTCAACATTAATATTGGCATGAAAGATAATTGATATTCATAAAAATATTCATATGCTAATATATATATCAACAAAAGAAAATCGTTACTACACGTAGAACTCAAGGGCAGCATATAGATTATGTTTTTCCCCCACACGGACTTGAATGGATAAAATTAAGGATTTCAGGGATGGGAACTAAAGAGTTAGAAATTGCCAGTGAGAAGACACTTAGAAGATGACCTTTTATGGTATTAAGAAAATGTTTCTATAATCTTATAGTATTAGAACATGGTTTTATCCATCGTGGTTGTGTAAAGTTATTCTCAAGTCCAAGCTACTTATAAGACAAGCATTTGACCGAAAGATAAATCATAATATGATAGAACATCAAGGTACATATCAAGAAGAGTCTCGGACCAAACTTAGTAGAAACGTAACTATAGAGAGGGAAATGTTGTCAAAATCTATTCAGAATATTGAATACAATTCAACGAGTGTAAATTTATCCTGCCAACAAGAGTATAGTTCAACTAACATAAAATTGTACTCAATCCCTCCACCACACATATTGTCAAATATAAAACACCAATTTATCCTCACAGCAAGAATAGCAGGATAAAGAAGTGGCAGCAATGCCCGTGACAGTTTCATGATCATTTAAAGAAACGATCCATGTTTGTTTTCTGTCCAAAGAAGAGTATGCAAAGGCCATTGACTCATTTAATGGATTTTAAGAAGTTACCTCAGTTGCAAGAAGAGACTTCAACAATTCATCTTGAGAGGATACTGTAAAATGAGAAATAGAAGTATTTGAGATAAATGGATAATATAAACTTTCAAAGGTCTAGAGAAGTTGAAATGCCACATACTCACCTTTTATAGGCCTACAATTAAGAAAGGCACCTTTTCCTCGAATTCCAGTAAAAAGCTACAGACAACAAAAACAGATTAGTACAATTGCCTCAGAAAGAAATTGATAAAATAAAACATTGTAACAAAGCTCCTACCATAAAAAGGTAATTCGATAAGCCAACAGTAGTTACATGCCGAACAGAACTCATCACGTAATCAAATAGTTATAAAAAACTGTTCTACTTTGTGTCCCTATTTGGTAATATAATCACAAAGCTGACTTAGCCAAACACATGTACCAACATGCAGTCTGGACTAGTGTCTAAATAATATCCCGTTTTTAAAACAATGTGGTTCTTAGTTCTCACCTCATCAATGATTGGATTGTAGACAACTCCAACTGTGGGAACCTTTCCAATGGTCAAACCAATAGAAACACACACAAAAGGAAACCTACAAATTGTCATGTTATGAAATTAATGTTAGCAAAAGTTACAGATTCATAAAGGAAAGCAACCTAAATTGCAGGCAAGGATAGGTACCCATGAACAAAGTTAGTTGTTCCATCAAGAGGATCAACAATCCATGTTGGTTCATCAGTTAACTCAGTATGACCATAAGCAGCAGTTGTTTCTTCTCCAATGAACTGAGGTAGCCAGTTAGAATTAATTCAGGAGTAGGAAGAAATGTCTACTTTTTCTTCATACAATAATGGGTAACTTAAAATGAGTTAAGAAGTAGACCTTGTGTGAGGGATAATGCTCCTTGAGATGATTAAATATTAAATCTTCACAAGCCTTGTCAGTTTCGGTGACCAAATCAACCTGCAATCCGTGTCAATATTGATAAAAAGTTAGAAATGTAGACATGGAGCATAAATCACTCCCAAATGTTTTAATAGAAACATGCTACTTCACATCGTTAATACCAAAGTCATCATAATACTATGGTTAGGAATGTAAATCAATACTCGTACTCAGCTCGATTTCTACCCACTTCCCTTGTTCATCATAATACCATACAAATATCTCAAAGCATCCAAAGAAACTCTGATTTTTAATAACATTTCAGTAAATGAGAGAGATCAATAACAAATAATTTTCTCATAACTTCAATAATTGCCAAAATGAATGACAATTCACTTTATCCGCAGCTTAAAATCAGCGTGAAAACCATCCGAAACAAGAATTTGCATACAGTTCTACAATCCAATCAAGAAAATAAAATTACAAAGATTCACAACAAAGCATTTTCTTCAGTACATTAAGAAATTTTGACCAAAAGGAAAAAAGGAGTGAGGGCAGTGGATTTATTACCTGGCCTTTGTGCTCAATATTCTTTGTCAGATAGAATCCCTTACGAATTATCTGAGGATCATCACAAAATCAAATGAAACTGAAGAAATCATTAGGAGATTGAATGAAGCAAATGAAAGAAAAACCTCTCCAGCTTTCTTGGCGGCAGCTACTGCAGTTGCAAGGTATTCCTCGAGAGACACTAAAAAAATCAACCAAACAACATTTGCCGAAAACAATCAACAAAAGAATTTAACCCATCATCTCAAATGGAAAATCGGAGGGCATCAATGAATCAAGGAGTAAGTAAACAATTAAATGGAGGAAAAATTAGAGTGAATTGGAAAAATGGGTTCATACCATTTTCCGCCATTATTGCTTCTTTGATGTTTTATCTTCCCAAGAAAGGTTGCAGTAAGGAGAGAGGAGATCAGAGTGTGATGATTCGATCAAACAGAAGAAAGAAGAAACATGTGAAGGAGAAAAGTGGCTACAGAAATTCTGATAACTGTTCTTGAAAAGATTTCTACTTTATATAGTTTTAGTTTTAGTTTATTCTTTATTTATTTCGTTCATGGGAATAATTTGTTGTACAGTTCCACGCATGTTATGCTTCTCTAACTATTTCTTTACTTTGAATGGTTATTTTATTTTATTTTATTAATTTAATAGCCGCTTTATTTTATTTAAATTAAATTAACCAAATACTTACCAAATATAACAAAGGGTTTTTTTAAAAAAATATAACAAACCGACAAAATCCTTATACTATATAAAACAATATTGAAAACGGAGAAAGCTCACAGCTCCACAACAAAAAATACAAATAATGTCTAGGTCAACACGTGATTAATTGGCCACACATGCGTGTAATTCTTCTTCTAAACGATCATGATACGCAGTTGTGTAAGAAATAATACACGATCATGTAGATAGTATCAATACAATCATGAAGTATTTTTTTCATCATGAAATTCTTTTTAACGATGAAAAAAATACTTTAAATCTAAACGATCGTATTGACTACGGTAAGCGATCGTTTGCATCTTATGTGTAGTTCTTTTTAAATTATTAGAAAAAAGAATTCAAATTTTTGACTAAGTAAACGATTATTTAGATCATATCAAAACGATATTTAAATGATCTTGATATTCTAGAAGAGAAGTCATAAGAAAGAAAGAGAAAAAGAAAAATAAGATAAATAAAAATAGAAGAAAATCTGGAAGATGAGTAGAAGAAATCTAGAACATAAAACGAATAAAATCGCAAAAAAAAAAAGTGACTAATTGTCACCAATATCAAAAACAAATTTGGAATTTATAAAAAAATTAACGACTTTCACCAATATCAAAGACAAATCTAGAATTTATATAAGAAAAAATTACCGACTTTATGGACCTTTTTATTTTTGTACACGAACGTAAATATTTAAATATTTTGTTATATTTACGAAAATTAATTTATAGTAAAATTTAAAATATTCTAAAATAATAATATTTTAAATCATTTTATCATTTATAATAGTTTGTTGAGAATATCCAAATTGGTAAGAAGTAAATCTATTTTATTTATAAATTTATACGAACTTGTATTATAAATGAAATGAAAAATAAGTGATTAATAGCTTTTGAAATGCAAAAAGGTGAACTTTATGGAATGTGGTGAAGGGTGTCTTAGAATATGCCCAAAAGATGCTCTCTCCAACTTACGTTTTGGTTTCATTTCCTCGTGGTTCCAATTGAGGATGACAACTAAACAAGCTGGGCTGGGGATGCACTTCTCTTCTCCGTCTCTTGTGTCTGTATGTGATTGACAGTGCGGAAGAGGATTTTTGTGTATGAAACCATCCAGGATTGTTACTGCAAACATTGTTTTTCCAGACTTCATCCAAAGAATTAATATTTATTTTCTCATAAATTTTGACCTTAGGATTTGTTTAAGCCTTAACCTTTGATATTGAAAATTCTTATGTTTGTCTCTGACTTTTGGTTCGGTAACCATGGTAGAACTCGATAACTTGTTGAAATACAAGTTTTTATAGTTTTTTGAGTAGAATAATGGACAAATATTGCGATATAAAGAAGAATAACGCGGAGCAAATCATGCGAAATAAGAACTATGCGATCTACAAGTTGCAAAGGATAAAACGCCTGTTTATCACGATTTTATTTGTTTTAACAAAGAATTTTAGCAAAAATAAGTTGAAAGCGAAATGAAGAAGCTATCCTAGGGAGTCATTGCTCGAGTCATCCAACTAGGTGGTAAACGAATAGATACTTAATGATAAGAATTGCTAGAAGAAAAAATTAGTTGGTAAGATAAGCAAAAGGACGATGCGACAACTTCGACACGATTGTAGTTTTCAATAGTCGAGGAATTTGTGGTACATTAGAACCATGTGCATGCAATCCCATCAAGAACACACCTATAAATAGATGGGCCTATTGTTTAGTCATCCCCTGTTATTCAACGCCTAATTCTATTCAAGAGAATAAATTAAGTATTGGGGAGTTAAACTACTCGAGAGAGCAATTAACTGAGACCTCACTAAACAAGCATAGAAGGAATTTTAGAAATAAAATCAATTGTACAGTTTTCTCCTTATCATACATATCAGTAATACGAGTGTATGTGACATCAAGGTGCCAAGAGGCTGCTTGCCTTAAATAAAGGATGAAATGTGAACATTGCGACTTAAAGGATTTAGATACGAATTATTTAATGATTTTAGTATTTGCATCTCAAAAGGCGAGCAAGTACGGTGAAAGAATTGAAAGGTTGTCTATTTTAATTTGAAATTAGTTAAATAACTTGTATCTCCTCAAGGTATTAAAATCTCTCTCTACTCTTAGTAATGTAAAGAGATTTCATTCGATACTTAAAGTGTTCAGACATAGTTAATTCTGCAATATGCACAATATTCCACAAACATCCCTTTTTCACTACATACCAATAGTGTACATAATAATATCATGTAATTAAATACATGCAAACATTGTATAGACACTGCGTGAGTCTTCCATAGGCATTAATTATGATCCAAAGTACTTAGATATCCTTTTGTTTGACCTTGGCTTATATAAGAAACCTATCTTTTCGCTTACACTTAGACAAGAGAGAGGAAAACTTGTATGGAACACGATAAATCACTAGAGTTAAGCAATGAAAACGATTTAGTTATGCACCTTTTATCTCATGAGTTTTATCTTGTCTCCTAGCTTAGTTGCATACCTGAAACTAAAATGTTAAGCCTACGAAAGAGAAAAACATGGTATACATACAAACAAGCAGAAGTTCGATATTGATATTGTATTTAAGGAAGCCTCACATGATGAAAAAAACACTAGAGACATGCAGCAGCAAAATTTAAAGGATCATGCTTTACTCTATATGCATCTAAACGATTTAGAAGTTAACATGCGTCTACTATGCGATGGACTTAAATGAAAAGCCAAAAGGTAAACGATGTTCTTACCTTTGTAGTTCTGAACTTCTTCTTTAATCCAACGCTTCTTTGCCTGAATATCACGAACAAGGACAACCACCAAGTTGACCTACTATGCTCAGGACCAAGAACGGAGTTGTGGGACTCAGTTATGCGAAGAGAAATTTAGAGAGAGATGGGAGCGTATTGTTTAGGTGTTCCTTTTTAGATCAAACATCATCACTTTCTCATTCGGTAATGAGAAGTTTTTATATGAAATTTACATGCAAATTGCATGTAAATTATTTCATATATAATCAACACCTAATCAAATCATTAACTCTTAATGAAATTAGTGGCCTTTTAATTCATAATCGGCTGCCACATTGCCCACTAACATTTAGTATTTAAGAAATTAGTTAAAGGGGTATTTGGTCATTTGACCAATCTTAAGTCAAAGTCAAACTTTGACTTTTTTTAGTCAAAAGTCAACTTTTTGATTTTTTACTAATTTTTCCATTTTGACTAATTCTAATCTCTCGAGTATGAATCTGTATTCATTTTTCTAAAATTCAAATCATATTTGACTATAAGTCCGGTCAAAGTTCAAAGTTCAACTTTGACTGTTTCTAAATTTTTTAAATTTTAAATATGAATCTATATTCATATTTATTTAAATCATATTTAAGCACAAAGCTTAAAATTTATATCTACTGACTTATATCTAATATATTTGTCGATTTCTCTCTCTTTCTTAATTCGAACAATTTGAATTACTTCAACATACTTGTTCTTAGTTGAATCCATATGAGCTAGTAGGGGAACCTAATGGACCTATAGATCATGGGCTCCAACGATTCAAGATTAACTGGCTAAACTCTTTTAGACCTAGACCAAAGTTAATCAACATTCGTTAACTAAAGAGTCATTCCACTAAAGACTCTTAGTTGCACTTCCCTTACTATAGATATATTTCTGTCCACCTGATATAACCATGATGAGTAAGTCAATCCTTCATAGGTTGTTCGTAATCTCGCCTGGGTCAAAATATCGTTTTACCCCTAAGACTACATTTTGTTCCTTAAGACCCACCGATCCACTATTGAACAATTGGTTTAAGGTCTAACCTATAAACCTGAATCCTTCTCGGGCCAATGAGAAGGTAGAGCCCCTTGTTCAAGACCTAGATTCAGTCCTTAAGGGAATAACCTATCTACTATCCCAGAAGTGGGTAGGAGTGAATTCCATCTTGCACCCTATGTCCCTAGCTATCCACTCGGTCTTACCCCTGAAATGGGAGGCTTATTGGGCCAGCGATGTTGAGCTGCCCTCACCTATGCAGATCTAAGGATACTACCGAATGAACAGAAGTTTATAGTTAGCTCAGGATTAAGATCAAGTTACCTAGGTTATCATAAATGAAATAGTCAGTTTATAGTTTACGGTGTTACAACCAAAAATGACTACTTCGTGGTTCTAGTCTTATGCAAACCATTTACATAAGACGCCCCCACTCCCATGTCTCTACATGAACGATTCAGGATTACATCGTTTGTACCAACTACGGAGCGGGCTGTATCCATAGTGTTTATCCAGAATAAGGCGTCCAACCTTATTCATACACTATAGACCATTTGGGCTATTAACTTGAACTTAATTCACGTTTATGTCTCTACATAAAATTCAAGTATATATGAAAAACTAGTAAATAGCCTCGGGACCTTAATTTATTGGTTTTATGATTATAGCATTCAATAATAAATTATATTGAATCAAATAACAAAGTACGAGTTTTAGGACACAAATTCCAACATAAATATAGTGAATGTGATGGAATATCACTCTTAGGGAGAGCCTAAGCATATTATATTGAGGGGATCTCATACAAAGCTTGAAGAAGCATTTTTGTAGAAGTGAGGACAGCTCAAACTTAGGGGAAGCCTAAGTTGAAATGTTGAAGAACAAGCAATATGGGAGTCACTAAAGAAGTAGTCAGATAAGTACTTTCGTTATAATTGCTAAACTCTTTATATTGTGAAATTTTGTCCAACCGGGCGCACTATCCCCTAGACATATAGGGCACTTTGCATCAAACTAGGTTATCAATTTTTGTGTCATTCTTTTTCTATTTGCTTGGGTATGACTCTTTTATCGAATATATTATTTGTTGTATCGTGCTTGACATTGTGTCCTTTGTTAGATCCACTAGCCTTTTCAATTCCTTCCACTTTTCCAAGGCAATCTTCTTCGGAGAACCACTCTAGCGGGAGAAAAAATCTTAAAGAGAGGAGCTTCTCCACCACCCACGCAAAGCACAGTGCCATCTTTAACAACTTATTATTTCATCCACTCTAAATCTTTTACATTTCTTGTTTCTTTATTGCCAACTATCTTGTAACAAATTTTTTCCTCGTTTTAAGACGTGTGCTTAGTGGAGACAAACAGAATGTTGTCATGCTTTTAGAGGCCTATATATTAATGCATTAAGGATGAGGTCATGGATCAGAGTAATCCATTAGAGCAACATCTCTGCCAAAATTTCTATCTTCCATCTCCTCCGCATTCAATTCACCGAACAATTAGTTATTGAAGCAGTGCAATCAACATTTGGAGCCAAAATTCTATATAAACACTGTCATTTTTATTTCTAATTCATCCACGTTCTCTATTTCCATCATGAACAACTAAATTCCTTAATGGATTGAGAAGATGAACTAGCATTCTTTAGAACCAAGCAAAAATAAACTTTAGTTTGTTTAAACCTATAAATAATTCAACACTTCATCAAATCAGAAGTTAGTTTAAGTATAAGTAGCTAACTACTCCAAAGAAAAAGTAGCTAAAACCAAGTTAAACAAAGGTAGAAGTAATCTTAAAAGTAAGATTAAGTATGTCACATACAACTACATAATTTACATCTAGAAATAAAGTATTTAGTGAAAGAGAATATGATCGTGCAGCAGAAGTAATTGGATCAAATATCATCCTAATTACATATAATTAAAGGACTAAGTATGCTTTAACAATAAAACAAAGACAGAGTTTGAAGATACTAACCGTTAAAAGTTCAAAATTTTTATTGTTTTTATTTATTCTGATCACAAATTCTACAAGGACCATTGTACCAAAATCTTCATTACTATCCTCTGGACTTATAACTTGATTCTGGGATCAATTTTAAAAGAATTTTAGTATAAAAAAGGGTGTTAACTCAGAGAATATGAAAGGTTCCAAGTGGTGGTGACTCCAATTTTGGTGTTTTGTAAAAACAGAGACGACAATAAAACGTAAATTTCAATTTCTCTACAATTCTTTAATTTTCATGTCACTCATGCTTAACCAATAATTAGTTTACAGTAAATTTGTTTCTGTATCTTTGCTAATGTACTAGTATTTTTAATTCCTAACTCAATTGAGAAAAGATTCCATAAATCTTCCATTGGGTAAGGGCTCTTATCCTTTCAAGTGTGTGTGGCGTTTAGGCGCCCAAAGGTTGTTTACCTTAAATAAAGATTGAAACATGCACATTGTGTTCAAAAGGATTTAGATATAAATTACAAGATCAGTTCAGCATGTGCATCCCAAAAGGCGAGCATGTGTGACGAAGACGCCAAGATATTGCTTGCCTCAATTTGAAGTTTAAATTGTTATGAATATTGCCTCAAAAAAATATCTCTTCTTTCATCCCCTGCTATAGTGTAGTAAACTTTCCTTCATTTCCTTCAACGTCGGAAAGCAAAGTTAGTTTAAAAACATAAATAATATCTCATAACCATGTCACCTTTCACATTGCACCATTAATGTAAATAATAGTAAAAGTTTAGATAAGTGATATTGTGAATATTAAATTATATTGTACAGATATTGCATAAGAACATAAATAGGCGTTATGATCAAATACTTTAAAATCTTTGTGCTCGACCTTGACTTACCAAGACAACCTCTCTTTTTGCATACACTTAGGTAAGAGAGAGAAAAATCGTACTCAAAGCAACAAAAATAAGATTACGTTGATTGTAGCTTTTATCTCATATGCATAATCTTGTCGCATAGACACAATCGCATAGTTAGAACCTTAATGACAAATCTATGATATAACAGAGCATGGACTACAAATGAATAAGCATAAACCATTCCATGTCACCAATATAGTAGACTTATTAGTGTAAATAATTGTTTATAAGATTGGAAACTTCCGAACAAAATTTATTTTTCTTTGTAAAAGTTCAACTTAGGTGTTTAATCATGAACACCAACTTCCCTTAACTTTTTCGACCATGTACTCACCAGAAAACCTATTTTTAATTTTATACTTGGATTTCGATAAGAAAACTTGTAATTCATCGTTGCATTCACAACATTATAGAACTTGTCACATAAAGCTCATTTCTTACAACCTAACGCATATACTATGAGTAAACCAACTCACAAATTCGTACGTGCTATTAATTGAACAACTTTTTGGCTCCATTGTTAGAAACGTTTTATGTTTTACTAATGGAACACTTGTTTTGTTCTTTTACTAGACTACAATCAAAAGTGTATTGATACTTACCCGAAGAGTGTTTCAAACAATATGCGAGGGCTCATCGCCTAAACATACATTTGACAATGAGATTAAGTGTATCTTTTGGCACAAAAATTAAAGAAATTGAGATAGAAGATTGAGAAACCACATTTGATTCTTCTGAATGCATGGAAAACAACAACAATCAAAATTATAGGAATACCAATATGAATGCCCCAACGATGGTAGATAACACAAATCCAACAAACAATGGGAATAATGTAGAAAGAGAACTTAAATATCCAGTACTTATCACTTATAATAGAAATAGACTTATCAAAGATTATACTTCTCCAAATCTATATCACTTTTCTTCAGGCATAATACGACCAATTTGAAATGAAGTCAATTGTGCTTCAAATGATTCAAAACCGTAGGCCAATTTGTAGGTTTTAATGGAGAAAACCCACTTAAGCATCAGAAGAGCTTCTTTGAAATATGCAGTACCTTTTCATTTCCAAAAGTTACTCAAAATAAATCAGACTGACACCATTTCCATTAACTTTGAAAAAATATGCTAGAAAATGGAAGCATACCTTCCACCTAGGATCAGAGGGTTGTAAAGTTTATGAAAGAATACCTTCCACCAACTGAGAACGTGAGAAGAAGAAGATACATTGCTTACTTTGAACATAAAAATTGTAAAACATTAAGTGATGCGTGGAATAAATTCAAAAGGCTAGTAAGGAATTGTCAGAATAATAATAGACCTCAATGCGTGCAGATGGAAAATTTCAACGATGGACTCAATATAAGTTCTCAACAAGCAGCCTATGTGGCAACATTGGAACCGGGAGATTAATGGATAAGACTTATGCAAAGGCGAAGGACATGTAGTGTAAGATATCAAAAACGATGAAAATGGGAAGATAATGATTATAGATCAAGAGTAGGACGAAGAAGGAATAAGTAGAGTAGAGATAGTTACAGAATTACAACATTGGCTGCATTAACAACCTCGTTACAAACCATGGAATTAAACCAAAATGTTGGAGGAAACGATCAAGTTAAAGCAATTAACTAAGTTGAAAGAGCTAGTTGCACAGGATGCAATTCTAGATGGAAAAATCATCCTAATTTTACTGTAAGAAGGAAATCAACATAATGACATACAAGACATTGAACATTCTGAAAGTCGAACTGGGCTCGAGGGTTTGACCAAGGCTATCAAAGGCAAGATCATCAGAGTAATCATGCATTTAATTCCAACTCCTCCTCCTTCGAGGAATTAGTTAAGCACTATATGCAAAAGAATGATGTGGTGATGCAAAGTCGAGCATCTTCCATTTGAAACCTTGAAGTACAAATAGGCTAACTAGCAAAAGAGTTGAAAGTTAGGCCTGAAGAAACTTTTCCCAATAATACATAAATCCCTATGAATTTAAGTAATGAAGAAAACGAGAAATGTCAAACAGTGACAATACAAAGTGGAAAAATCATGAAGGAAAGACCAGACCACTGGACTTCAGAAACATCACCACATATTTCTAACTCTACCATGACTATAATTCGACCCAAACCAACAACTCAGACCAACACTAAATCTTCACATCATCAAAAACAACAAAGGAAGCGAAAGAGATATTGGAATTTATGTCCTAAAACTCGTAGTTTGTAATCATATTCTATTCAATAACACTACTACAGAAACTGCCTCTCTTGACGGTTTTAAACTGTCAAAAATGATTATTCTTGACGGTTTTAAAACCGTCGTTGAATTCAGTGTCAAGAAAGGCAATTTTCTTGACAGTTGTAAAAAACGTCAAGAATTGTTAACGTTGACAGTTTATAACCGTCAAGTATTCAATTATTCATGACAGTTTAGAACCGTCAAGATTATAAGTTTTAATGACAGTTTAGAACCATCAAGAATGTGACTATGAATGACAAAAACCGTCAACAATATGAATATTCATGACATTTTAAAACCGTCAAAAGTGCATTTTTCATGACATTTAATAACCGTCAAGAAAGTGATTGTTTATGACATTTTAGAACCGTCAAGAATTTCGTTGTTTATGACATTTGCAAACCGTCAAGAAATTTATTGTTCATGACATTTCAGAACCGTCAAGCAATTTTTTATTTTTTTAATTGTAATTTATTTGTTAGTTCCTATATTATGCTCTCATTGGTCCAAGAATTCAACTACATATAAACGACAAATATACATCAAATATAGTTTGAAAACTCAAATAAATATGCACTAGAACAATTCCAAAACTTTAACATATATTAACATTTTACCATATATGTATCAACATTTCGAAAACTTTACATATTTGTTCGATATTGTCATATACAAAACATTACTTCTATCAACCGAACTCAATGACCTTGAATGAAACTTGGCTTCAAATAAACTTGCATTCTGCATCCTCTACTACCTCCAATTCATGAGCTAAAATAATTACCACCAACAGCAGAGCCAATCTACAAGAAGTAGATAACATCACAACAACAAATATAGGATTAATGATCAGCTATGTTGATGATAACAATGTAAAGGGGAGGTGGAAATAGGTTTAGATCAGATTGTCAATACCAAATATTTACAAACTCCTTGTAACTAATTGTTTCAAATTCACCTATACTCTGAGCCATCAGCAGAAACACTCATTTTGAACTTTTTGATTTCAATTCAAGAGGAGTGATCAGTTTGATCCTCACTCATTCTATTCATCGTCATGAAAATATTCGATTTGAACCATCAAGTTTTAAAAAAAACAACAGTAGAACATTTAAAAGAAAGACACCTCAAAGCCATCACAGAGTGAGAAGTACAAAAACAAAGAAAGATCAATCCATTGGCATTGCAAACCTGGTAAAATGAAGTAACCCAAATAGACAAAATTTCAACCAACAAACATGATTATACACAAACAATTAACACCCACATCGTGAAAACCTAACATTCATTCCTAAACAAAAACCCCATTAATTAAAGAAAAACAAAAAAAGTCGGAGAAGATCTCGATGGAAGAAATACAAACAACAAAATTCTCATAGAAGTCGCCACCATCCCGGTAGCCGGAAAAGAAGAAACCAATAGAAGATGCGATTGATCATTAAGAATAACGATCGATTTGGGGTAAAAACGAAATTGAAAAAAATTGATGAAATACTTCAAATATCGAACCCTAGATTTTGCACAAAAGGATACTGCACGACGGCGACGGAGCGACTTTGACCAAGCTGAAGAAGAACAACGCTCGGCGACGGAGAGACGTTCGACGGATGACGTTTGGAAGATGGAGCGACGCCGACGAGTTCACAACGACTCACGCGAAGAAAGTAAAGAAAAAATTGGGGGAGGCGGCGAGAAGTTTGTAAATTTTGAGAATTTTTTGGGAATTTTGATTATTAAATATTTATATTAAAATAATATTTTTTATTTAGAAATTACTTAGTAATTCTTGACGTTTTTAAAACGTCAAGAAATTTGGAAAATAACTTCCTCCGCCTTTTTCTAAAAATTCTTGACGTTTTAAAATGTCAAGAACTTAATTGATATAACTTGACGTTTTTAAAACGTCAAGAATTTAATCAGTATTTCTTGACGTTTTTAAAACGTCAAGTATAGTTACATATTATTTGACATTTGAAAAACGTCAAGAATGTCGATTTTATAAAAAGTCATGGCGTTTTAAAAACGTCAAGAATTTAGAAGATAATCCTTGACAGTTTATAATCGTCAAGAAAAAAATTCATATTTTTGACGGTTTAAAACCGTCAAGAATTCTAAAAATTGCCTACCCTCCGCTTTTTCATCAAAATTCTTGACGGTTTTCCTATTAAACCACCCCTTTCTTGACGTTTTTACCAAAAACCGTCAAGAAAAAAAATACAACCGTCAAGAAAGCCTCTTTTTCTAACAGTGTAATGTCGTTATTAAGAAATTGAATACTATAATCTTAAATCCAATGAACTAAGTGTTGGGTTTTATGTCCTAAAACTCATAGATAGTAAATATAATCAATTGACCGTTATTAATAAAGTTTTTTATTATTATAATTAAAATAAGTGTTATTGATTATATTATTAGTTTTGTCTTAATAACCTAAATCCAATAAACTAACATCCTAAGCTGTTTGATGAGTCTTGAACAGTATGTAGAGTACGGGGATCAATGTTCAAGATCAGCTTAAAGGGTCTATAGTATAGGGTTAAGGTTGGGTACCTTATCCTGTTAACACTATGGATACGGCTCACTTTGTATTGGATACAAACACATTGATCCAATGCGTTCATGTATACGACATGCGAGTGAGGGGTATCCTATGCAATGAGTTTGCATAAGATTGGACCACAAAATAGTAATCACTAGATGTAACTCCGTTAACTAGTTGGATTTCTATTTCATTAGGACGACCTAGGTAACTTAGTCTTAATCCTAAGTGTATTATGAACTCCTGTTTGCGAGGAATTGTCCTTTGATTTGTACAAGTGAGAGTGGCCAAATTACCGACTCAATATGCTTATCATTTTGGGGACAAGATCGAGTTGGGAGCTGGGAACATAATCACACAAGATGGAATTCACTCCTTCCCACCTTTAGGGTAAGTAGATAAGTGTTTCCTTAAATAGTGTCTCCGGGAATTTTTGCGTAACAAAACAGAATGTGAGTTGTGCGAACAAGGTTTCTCTTCCGTTCTCTCTGAAAAAATTTCTTTGTATTAATCCAATTTGGTTCCCACGAACCATCTCAATCAGAGAATAGGAAGGTTTCCAAGTGGTGGTACCCCAAGTTGGTGTTTCGTAGATTTAGAGTCATCAACGAGAATAAGTTCTTCTTCTCTGTATTTTCTTCAAAGCATGTTTAACCATAGAAATTATTTTTATAATTTTGCCAATGTATCGGTATTTTTTAAGGTTTCAATTATAATTGGGTCTCTGTAATTCTTCCGCTGTAAAGGGTTTTTATCCCTTCACTAAGATCACAAGGCTATTTCGCGTAAACTTGAACTTTATGTAGAGGTATAATAAACATGGATTATGTTCGAATATATAGCCTAAATTGTCTAAAGTATATGAATAAAGGTTGGGCGCCTTAATCAGAGATACTATGGATGCGACTTTGTAGTTAGTACAAATGAGGTAATCCTGAATCGTTCATGTAGAGACATGAAAGTAGGGGCATCCTATGTAAAGGGTTTACATAAGACAGAACCATGAAATAGTCACTTTTACGTTATAACGTCGTTTACCGTTTAAAATTGACTATCTCGATTATTGATGACCTAGGTAACTTAATCTTAATCTTAAGCTAACTATGAACTCCTGCTCAAACGAGATTATCCCTCGATTTGCATAGGTGAGGACAACTCATTAGCGTTGGCCCAATAAGCTTCCAATTTCTGAGGTAAGATCGGGTTGATAGTTGGAAACATAGGGTGCAAGATGGAATTCACTTTTACCTGCTTTAAGGTTAGTAGATAGGTTGTTCCCTTAAGGACTGAATCCAAGTCTTAGACAAAAGAGCTCAACCCTCTCATTAGCCCGAGAGGGATTCGGTTTATAGGTTAGACCTTAAACCAATTGTTCAATAGTGCATCAGTGGGCCTTAAGGAGAAAGATGTAGTTTTAGGGGTAAAAAACGGCACTTGACCTAGCCGAGCTTACAAACAACCTGTGAAGGATTAACTTACTAATCATGATTATACCAAATTGATACAAATATATCTACAGTGAGGGGAGTGCAACTAAAGATATATAGGTCCATTAGGTTCCCATGTTAGCTCATATGGAATAATCTTAGAACAGTATGATGTATTGAGTCGAATTGTTTTAAACAGAGAGAGGAGAGAGAAACCAACAAATATATGTGATATAGCCGTCAATTTTTAGATTACTATTAGTACTTTATGTTTAAATGCGATTTAAATATTAATGATATGAATGCAGATTCATATTCGAAAGCTCGAAAAAGATGGAAATAATCAAAGTTGTAAAAAGTCAAAATGTTGATTTTGATTTTCAACTTTGACCGGAAATATATTCAAATGTAATTTGAATCTTAAGAAAATAAATGCGGATTCATGTTCGGAAGGTCGGAATTAGTTAAGGAGATCAAAATAATAAAAAGTCAAAATTTTGACTTTTGACTAGAAAAGTCAAATGACCATTTGCCCCTTGACCAAAGTTAGTGGGAAAATCCAACAACTTGTTGGATAAACCCACTAACTCTGAGTAGGCTAAGTGGAGGTTCATGGCGATGACACCTAGTCTACTAAGAGATAATGAAATGGTGGGAAAATCCACTAATGGTTAGTGGATTGTGAGGTGTTGGGTTTGGGTAGTTCAATTACATGCAATTTAGGTGTTGGATTTTTGCATGTAATTGGTCTATAAATGGTTTTTTCATTTTTTAAAAAACTTTTTGCAACTTAGTTTTTTACCGAAGCCTATCCATATTATTATTCTATAATTTCCATCACTCTCTCCTCTAATCCTTCTTCCTTTAGGTCCCACAACCCGGTTTTTCGTTTGGAGATAGCATGTCAATCTCAATGGCAATTCAAACCTCAATCGGAGCTTCAAACTTAAGTGCTATCTTAAAAACCCTAATTTCATAGTTTTTATGTTTTAGGATTTCTAGTTTTCAATTGCAATTAGGGTATTTTTTGGATCATTTTTCTGCTATGCATGTTTTATTTCTATCATGTATTATCAGAGCATACTTTAATTTTACCCAATTACATGTGGTGGGTTCAAATTTATTAGATATTGTGGTTGAACTAAAATGGTTTTTTTTTCATGATGTTGGCCCTAAATCTGTTTATTGTATTATTTTTGTAATTGGCCCGAGTTTGGTGGCTATAATAATTTGTTAAAGGGTCTGTAATTTTATTAGAGTCATTAGAGTTGATTCTAGGTTGTGTTTTGGGCCGATTCAATGCATTTTTTGGTGATTTTTCCAGCCGGTTCGAAGTGCTCGGGAGCCGTTTCTGTACTACATCAAATTATTATTGTAATTATTTAGATTTTAGTTTAATTTAGGGGTCAAAATCATTCCATTTTACGACGTTCATAATTAATTTATGCATGTGATGTACGTTTTAATTTTTTTTTAACTTGTATGTGCATAATGTATATCATATAGTTTTAAAATCTCACCATAGAATAACATGTTCATGCATTGAATTTATTTTATAATGGTTATATTATGTAGTTTTCATGCTTAACTAATCAATATGGAAATTAATTAATTTGATTGATCAATTAATTAATTATTTAATTTAATTAATTTCATTAAATCATATTTAATCAAAATTAATTAATTACTTATTTATTTTATTTTATTAAAAATGTATAATTAAAGGTTAACTAAATTAGAATCCATATTAATTATTTGTTTTCTTTTGCAATGGTTGTATAATGCCTGAATGTATGTTATATATTCACAACTTTGTTTTATATATAGAATAAGCCAACTCTAATATTCTCACATCCTTCTTCTTTCCACCAAGGTGCAGCACACCTTCCTTCCTTCATCCATTACCTAATGCTGCTCTTTGTAACGATGGTTGGGGCATCAGACTTTGCTTACGTCCTTTTTCCTTTTTGTCATCTTCAATCCAACCTGAGCAAAAGCACTGGAGTCTTTCTTTTCCTTCTTTTCTGCAAAAACCTACTTTTGGCAATGGGTACCTAGAGGTGTAAAGGTGGCATTTCCTCCTCTGCCAGGTTGCCCAACCACCTCTCTCAGCTGGCAATGCATTTAGGGCTTCCCTCAAGCTCGACTCTTTGGCTTTTTGGCTCACCGAGTTAGGCCTCACCAACCTGGATATTGCACTCATCTTCTTACTGTGCTGGGCGATCGCGCTAAGAAGCTATTTGCCTACCAACAAGCTCCTTAGGCGCTTTATGGCATGTTATGGCTAGCACGCCATATAAGAGTACAAAGTAACTCTATTTTTCGTCCTTAACTAGGCTAAAATGCCTCAGAACCAATCTTCGCATGACCTTAACGCCTAAGAACCCGAGGAGGGAAAACACTTAAAACGTAAGTCAAATAAAATTAGTGAATGACGGGTTTTAAGAAAACATTTTTGGGAAATACACATAGAATCTACAGATAATGATAATAATAATATCAAGTCACAATAGATTAAGTACATTGCATCAGACTATTAACACACATCACATAATCCACACCAGTTCGCCTATCACACAGTAAGCGCTACAACGTCATACATTTAATTCATTTGGCAACATGCTCAATTCTGAGACTTGGAATTTTTCCCTCGCCTAGACCTAGGACTTGCTCTCACCAATATCATGCAAGTTACCTGGGATTCCACCAGCGTTCTTCCACATTCATTCATTCTCAAACCTAGAAGCCACGCTCAACCAGTGTCCCCTCATCATCTTACTCAAATTTTACACAGAGAGCGCTAAAATGTCATACGCTAGATTCATATTACAACAAGCTTGGCTTTGAGACCTAGGATTTTCCCCTTGCCTAGACCTAGGATTTGCTCTCACCAGTATCACACAAGTTACTTGGGATTCCACCACCATCCCGCAATATTCATTCATTCTCATACTTTACACAGCAAGCGCTACAACGCCATACGTTGGATTCACTTCACACAACCATGCGAATACGATAAGGAAGAAAAGGCTCACCGCTTACCTTAACACAAGTTATCACAAATTAGTGAAAAATCTTATGAACACAACCATAGAGGAAACATCACTCAACATATAAGTAAATAGAACATCACCTTTCCAGAATGAGGATCACATAAATAGTTTAGAAATCACATTAGAAACTGATTAACCATTCACAATTGTTTATAAACCATGTTTTATTATCTTCAAAAGAATACTCATTTTCATGGAAAATATTTGTGAAACAGATTTTATCATTCACAGAAATAGGGTTAATAAAACACACTTGATCTTTCACATTAGAGTGATCAATCATAGGTAATGCTTGTAAATCACATTTATTACTTTTAACAATGCTTATAAACGAAACAGTGTAAACAATGTAGCATTCACAATAAAATATACAACATATCATGTCACTCGCAGAAGATACTTAGTCTAAACTTCCTCCTTCTCGATTTCTAGCTTTCTCCCTTCTTTTGACGGTTGAAGGAACCATTCGTTCAGCATTCAAAACCTTCTCCTCTTACTCTCATCAGAAAACTAGAGTCTATTTTTCGCTCGAAAAAACTTCATTTTTCTTTTGGCTTTCAGCCCTATTTATAGAGGCCTTTCACCTCCAAGGGTCACTTCTTTGCTTTACACGTGTTGTCTTATTTACGCATCGCATTATGCTACCAATCCAAACTTGATTCGTAATTTAATTGCCAACGAAAATTTGATTTTTCCTTGAGATGCACACCCTATTTCTTTAGGAAGCCAAACTCTTAATTGTCCGACTATCTTTTTCTCTTCCCAAAAAGTCACCGTCGTTTTCTTTCCTTTAGTGAGTTGTCATGCTCTTGACACTTCCTCGTCTCAATCTTTTAGGAGTATATACTTTTTCTCATTGCATCCTGCCAAACACCTTGCCCTTGGTGCCCAATGCAATGCCTTCCTCGTTAGTTACCTTATCGCGATGTCTACATTACACAATAGAATCTTAACTTACATGTTTTTCTTTATGTTGCTTCATTCTCTTTTCGCATCCTTTCTCTCAGAACTTCTTAACACATCTGAAATCGATCTTCCCACAAAGGTCCCTTTCTTTCCGAATCAGGGTCTCACACGTTGGAACAAATGCCTTAATACGTGAAATTTCTTAATGACATTTTGTAAAGAAAGAGAAGGTTCGATGAAAGATGCATTCTTCAAGTGAAGAATTCCAAAGAAGATGAAAGATCTAGGTCGTTCTACAATTTCTTGCTCCATCAGAGGAATTGATCTTGGTTTATGCGATTTAGGAGCAAGCATCCACTTGATGCTGCTTTTTATTTTTAAGAAGCTAAGAATAACTGCATCAAGACTCACAACTGTCTCCCTTTAATTAGTTGATTGTTCCATCGCCCACCCTGAAGGAAAAATAGAAGACATATTAGGATAAGTTGACAAGCTTATCTTCCTCGGTGACTTCATCATTTTAGACAATGAAATAGATGGAGACATGCCAATCATTTTGGGAAGACCCTTCTCATTCAAGGTGAGCTAACTATGAGACTTGATGACCAAGAAGTCAAATTTAATGTGTTTTCTGTGTTGAAGAGCTTAGAAGGCATCGAAACTTGTCAAGCACTTGATGTGCGAGAATTGATTCATGAATATGGAACCATTGCTTCAAAGCGAATGGCCAGATAATTAAAGAATACAATGAAGTTGACATAGACAAAACCAAATACTCCATTGACTTGATTGAAGCAACATAAAGTTAAACACATAGAGAATTCATGCCATTTATTTCAGCAAACACTTTCCAGGGATGTCTCTTCTATATACTTAGGATTGTTTTACTACTTTTTTATTTTCTTTTTACTGCATTAGATTATATTATTTTGATTACAATTGCTTACTAATTGGTTAAATAATTTCTTGAATGAGTTCTTTGAATATTTTTCTAATCTCTAAAAAGAAACAAATTTGATTTGTCTTATGCAATGCAAGAAGGTAAATAAAGTATGCGAAGAGAATATATGATTAGATTATGCGATAAGGTTATCTCATGCATTCTTTAAAGAATCTGAAGGATTTATATCAATTAAAATCTCTTGATGTCAAAATCGTATTAAATAATCATCATTACTCTAACATCCCTAGGTTTGCAAGCTCACTAATGCATGCCTATTAGTACTCACCGTCCTCTCCAATTCTATACTTTTGCATTCGTCTAAATCTCAAGCTCTTTTCTTCTATTTTTTTTATGCGATTTGCATCCAACATCTTCCTCTACCAATTTTCTACTTGAAACCTCCATCTTCCTCGCCCTTTCTTTGACCTTAACCCATGGCCAACAAACAGGCAGCTCTATTCTCTCACGCCCCACCCCAAATGTCATTTCCTGTGACCAGATTAGGGCATGCCATCAGACATTCATTGCGTACATCGCCACGAGATAATGGTCTAAACGCCTAATAAGTGGAACAACTTCTTTCACCAGTCTCATTGCAAAGTTCTTATTTTGAACTTTAGAGACCTTCACAACTCATACTGCCAGTGGAAATACTTAATCTTTTACTCTGTCACCTAGTCCTTAAATCTTATCCCAACTTCAACTACTAAGTGAAATACAAAATAATAATGCAACAGAATAAACATAACTTCTCTTCATTAACTTAACACTTTATAGATCTCATACTTTACAATTACATTCCTTTTCTTGTAAGGCACAAAAGTAAAACCTAAGTTCTACGTTTCATGTCTTCCTTTATCCATTGGGATGTTGCTCTTTACGTCAAGGTTTTTAGGAGTATAAGAACTCCGTTTTCATCCTTCTCCTTCACTGCCCAGCAATCCATCTTAGGGACAATCTTTAGGGCTCTCCACGTCTGGCTCAGTTTTTCCACTCATCGTCTTCGCCCTCTCTTCAAAACTAAGGTGCATCCCTTAGTGTTAAGGAGTAAATTTCTTACCTACTAACTCCTTAAACGTAATATGAAAAGACACGGTTTGATCATCAAACAAGCTTACATAACAATCCACCTTTTGTAAGACCCACACCTAAATTAAGAGTAAGGAAGTAAATATTTAGCTAAGTGTTGTGAACTAGGTGTTCTGAAGAAAGAGTAGGCGAGAAAAAGGAGAGTAACTAGGTAATTCATGAGGAATATTTTCAAAGTTTGTGTTCCTATGCAATTAAGGCATTATGCGAGAAGGAGGACTAGGCGAGAAGAAGTAAGGAAACTTCTCAGAAATTTTCTAAGTTATAGGTCACGTGCAGATATTAGGATTAAGCATGTTTAGGATAAATCTTAAGCTTACACTTGCACCATTATAAGTAGTAGTTTTATTTTATCATAAATAGGTTTGAAGGTCATTGAATGTAGAAAAGGTATTAGCACCCTACAACACCCGTTTGAAAATGTTTTACTCTATTATCTAACATTATAGTAAAAATTGATAAATAAATATAAAAAAAAGGTTAAATTTTGAATAAAAGAAATGTCTCACCTAATTTCACTATAATTTTAAGGATAAGACATAGTTGAATTTTATGAGTGATAGTATTGTCAGTTTATTTTTGGATCGCTCTTATAAATATTTCCCATTGGAGTAATACAAACTTCATCATTGGACTTATGGAAAATCTCAAAAAGTTTTTGAAATTTATTAAAAAATTAAAACTATTATATATTAATATGCAAAAAAATAATTGTCACACCTCGCCTCAAAAGTCACTTCATGCGACCAAATGGAGACGTGGCTGCCTAGACATTCAACACCAATCTCTCTGCGAGATAGCACACATAATGCCTAGTAAACAGAATAAACACAACATCAACTCAATGCGAGATAAGAACTCACTTTCAAAATAACCCAACTTCATTGATATTTGGTAAAAGGGTACATTGCAAACAACTACAAGAGTTTCTCTAAACTAAAAATATACAAATCTCATAACAAATTTTCACTCTCTTCGCCTAGCTTCTCTGCATGTTATGCGAGTTGACAGTGACCACTACCAAAATGATGCGATTGATGTATGGCACGATAGGCGATTAAGATGGCAAGTCAAATGTTGATTGTCTTTTGCTACCTAGGGGGAAAATAAAACAAAACAGTTGAAAGATTACACAAAAACGTCTAGTAAGTGGGGTCTTTTGCCAACATAACTATTAAGTCAATTTCTACCATAACATGTTGTAATTCATTTCGTCAAACCGTGCGATATAAATAGTTGTGCATTTCAATAATAAATCATTAAACTCAAATCAAATCATTTCAACACATTAGGTGATTTACACAATCCAAATCTTCATTAAACAAATATTTATAGATCATATGGAAATCGTTCTTTTCCAAATCATTCACATAATAACTCATATCGCATAAAAATGCATCTCGCATAGTGCATCATATAAATCATATCGTCGAGTCATTCTGACTTTTTTACTACATCGTTTTATCCTTCTTCAGCTCAAATGTTTACCACACTCTTTTGCTGGATTACGGCTGTGTAGAGTGATCTCAACGCAATAGCAACTCACCATTAATTCCATCATTCATAACGAGTCTTCCAATGTCAGATCAAACAACAAGCAAAAGGCATTACATACCAGATCACACAACAAGTATGTGGCATCCTATTCCAAATCACACAACAAGAATAGGGGATCTTATCCCATATCACACAGTAAGGATAAGGCATCCCACACTAGAACACATAGTAAGTGTGAGGCAACTCATCGCATAAGGTACCAAAGATCACCTCATCACCACATTTTAGTTTATTTTCAAATTCAACTCATTTATAACTCAAATACATTTTAAGAATTTGAGATCATAGGAGAGATCATAAAATTCGAGAATTCAATACAAGAATATATAAGGATTTAAACATAATGGAAATATTTTTAGGTTGAAAATATTTTTAAAAAGAGACCACTCACAATCACTTTACTTGCTCGCATGAGTTCCTTCGTTAAAAGGTCACTTGCATTTTCTTGCAGTTCCTTGTCGAATTCGAACTTGTGATAGATCTTCGAAAATCTTTGAAACCCTTTCATTTCTTTCTTAAGTAAACACAAGGTAAAAGTAGCTCCAAAATGGTCAGAACTTCTCCTATTTAATTTATAGACTTCTCTAGTTAAGTTTACCATGTCAAAATGATTACCTCTGTCTGGCAGTGAGACTCGGCCAATGACAAAACGCCAAGTGTTACCGTCATCTCTTTATCCTGGATTCAGTTCGGCAGTAAGGTCAAACTAGTTCACCAGCCTTTTGATACAAGGATGACATTAGCTACTTCTAAGTGAAGGAAGCTCATATTGCATACTAGTTCAATGATAGCTCCTTTGTGTCACCTAGCCAAAACGTGATATGCAAGGTACTTTGCAAACCTTCCACTTGTCATCTTCCCTCGTACACAATCTCATCACGTAACTCATTTTTGCTGTCTGTAATCTTAACGCATAGTGTAAAACGCGATCAGGATCTCACATAATAATAAATAAATAACATATAACAAAATTTTGGTTTGATGACAATTCTAGACCCTACAAAAATTGGATCTAAGCCTGAAATTTATTTGAAATTGAAAAATTAGATTTCACCAAATTGAAAAATATTTACGAAATTCTAAACCTCAACAAAATTAAAAACCAAATCAATTATTTACATATAGTAAAACAAATATTTCAACACATTTAAATATAGAAAAATAAACTAAAATGTTTACAACATATACCAAAATTTTAGATTTTATCAATGATAAACACCGATAGATTTCTATTACTGTCTATCTATATGATTGATAGAAGCATATCAGTGTCTATCAATGTCTATAATTGATAGAATCTAAAATTTTGCTATATTTTATCAATTTGTCATTTTTGACAACTCTCCGTTGTGAAATTTATTTGAGGGTTCTCATTCAAACATTCTGGGATGTTATTAACATTTCCAAATGCAAATTGAATAGGTTATATTTACTAGTTCTGAAAGAAAATCAAGAACGTAAGTTTCATATCCTAAAAGAACTTTTAAACAAGGATTAAATTAGATTTCAAAAAGAAGGAAAGAAAAATAAACTCGAAATCATTTAATAAAATTTTAATATAAAAAAATTCTGATACACGAGGATTGAGTACATCCAATGATTTAAACAAATTAATTAAGAACTAAGGTAAACCGAAATAAGGTAAAAAACATAAAACAAAAAAAGTATAGCATTTGTTTTTTAAGAAATTATAAAATCTAGATTATTGGGAGATCTAAGATAAGAAAATAGGTAAAATAATAATAACAACATCAATTATAATAAGGGATTCTTTTAAAAATATAACAAACCGGTAAAATATTTATACTGTATAAAACAATTTCGAGAATGAAAAAAGCTCACAATTAGAAATACCAAAAATACCACGGTCAACACGCAATTAATCAACTATACGTGTATGCAAGTAATCTTATTCTAAACGATCATCTACTACACTCTAAACTAAGTACCCCAATCAACACGTGATTAATCATACATACGATCGTTTAGGTCATGATGTACGATCGTGTATTTCTTTTTAACGATGAAGAAAAATGTTTCAAATTTAAACAATCGTGTTGATTATGCTGAACAATCGTGTTGACCACGACAAACAATCGTATAAATCATGTTAAAAAAATGATTGTATTGATTATGATAGACGATCGTATAATCCAATATAAATGATCGTTAAAAACATCAAATATAACTATTGTGTTGATTATGCTAAACGATCGTGTTGACTATGGTAAGCGTCATGTCAACACGATCATGTAGTTCGTTTTAAACGATGAAAAAATATTTCAAATTTAAATAATCGTATTGACCATGGTGAATGATCGTGTTGACAATGGTAAACAATCGTGTTGACCATGTTAACACGATCATGTAATTCATTTTAAACGATGAAAAAAAAGACTTCAGATTTAAACGATCTTATTGATAGTAGTAACTGATCGTGTTAATCATTTAAAATGATATTTAAACGATCTTAATATTCTCGAATATGAGAAAGATGAAGAAGAAGATTGAAACAATCGTGAAGTAGCTTTAAAAAATCTTGTCGAAAATAACGAAGATGAAATAGAAGATTTAACAGAAGAATAAATCATTTAAAAATAGAATGAAGAAAATCTAGAAGATGAGATGAAGAAATCAGAAGAAATAGCAAAGAAGGAAGAAGAAGAAAGAGAATATGACGAATTGTTTGCAATATTAAGGACAAATCTGAAAATTATGAAAATATTTCTTTGATTTTATGGTTTTTGTTTTTTTGTTACTTGCATGCCTGTGTTGTTTGAATGTTATTCTTCTAATATATGATTAGTATGTTGTTTTTGTTAAAGAAAAAATGGTTTTCTATATTATCACACGCTGTTCAATTCCCTTCAAAATAGTAGGGGTATTGAGAATTGAATTGCATCGATTAGAGTTTGGTCGATTGTTGTTTAAAAGTGAACCAAATCAAACCAACCCAAAAGGAGGATTTGATTCCTCAAATGCTCACCCGAAGGATTAGGTTTTCTACCCTCTCTCTTTTTCGACTCCATTTGTCATCCGCCACTCGCCTATTGTCCACCGCTCACTACGTTAAGATTTGGTTTTCTAGGACTTTTCTCTTTCACAAATTCATATGCTCTTTTTCCTCTTTCGTCAATAACTTTCTTCAATTCTTCTCGTCCTCCATATAAATAAAAATAGAGATCGTATAACTATGCTCACACCTCTCGCTCGCAAAATATCAATAAAAAATAAATCCACAAAACAAAGTGTGTATCTACAAGAAACCGGAAGAGAACTTGTTTGAGAAAGGAGTGGATGGAATTGGCATTAAAACTCATACCTCATTTGATTTCACCTCTTTTCGGAGATTTGAGTATTTGGGGATCTTGGGGTTTGCTTTACTCAGTGGCGTAATGCTATTCCTTTTTCTCCTAAATTGTCTATTTGAACAAAGAATTTGACGATTCTAGAGAGAAATAAAAGAAAGCGTACTCTGGAAATCGTGTTGGTTGGGCAAGGAGATAGAAGATTGTGAGTTAAAACACCTAAAAATTAGGACAAAATGAACTTTTAGTTCTAAAACATTACTTTCCAACTATTCATTCAGATACATTGCAAAACTTTAAAAAATTAAAATTATTTCCCGTATATTAAAAAGATCTAAACTATTTTTTTTTTCTATCTCTTCTAATTCTTTTTACAAAATCCGATTGGTTCACTACTACTCCACCAATTGATCCCGCAATTTTGGCCTCCTTTGGCACAAACATTCCATCTCCTACCCTAATCTACACTAATTGGTAATGGTGCGTTTGAGATATCTGGGATTAAGTAAATCCCAAGTAAATGTATAAAAAAATCTGAGTTTAGGGGTAAAAGCAGAAATTGTAGTAGAAAAGCACAAGTCAGCTATGGAAGATTTTAATTTAGGATTGTTTTAATTTACAAAGTAGTCATCAGTAGAGGAAGGCGACAAGTTGGAACAATTGGTGGAGAACGGCGACGCAGATTCACGGTTCAAGTACGGCTAGAGGCTTACTCTGATGCTATGGCATATCAACACATTTTCTAAATCTTTTGAAAGCCTAATAAAAGTTATTTTAAATTATTTAAAAGCTTTGAAAAAGTTGTTTTAAATTATTTAAAAGAAAAGTTTTAAGACACGTCAAAACTATTTATAAAAAAAAAATGTATATGCGCTATAAAGAACGATTTATCTTTCATAAATAGTTTTAATATTCTCATATATTTGACGCATCTAAAAACATATAGTAAACGTAGAAATTAAAGTATTCGTTTTGAAACTTTGATCACTAGATAGATAGAAGTGAATTCAAAAAGTGCATTTAATAGAAAAAAGAATAAACAAATAATAATAATAATTAAATAAAACAATAAATAAATAAATAACAAAAACTGGTTGGGTCAGGTCAGTTTCTGTTGATACAAAATCGTGTTGCTTTGGGTCTAAGTTCAAATTTGAAGGAAAACCGACCCAACTGGCCAATACACCCCTACTAAACAGTTTTTGATCTTTTCAAAAAGCTATCTAACATCTCCTATCCCTCCATTTGTAGCGACAATTTTTATATATAAATTATTTCTCAAGATTTCAACGACCTTTGCATTTTTTTACGATAAAAAGTTTGATTTAATATCTCAATCTATCATGATCTCAAATCTTGCTTTGCATCTTTGATTTAAGAGATAATCTAACTCTAACGTTTTTTTTAATTGATCTAAATTTATCTAAGATATTAGTTTCTTATATTCGGAGGTCGTCGATTCAACAAAAGTTTAGAACTTTTGGCTGAATTTCCAACCATAGTTTGATAACACCTTACAAGCAAGTAGTCTTTATGTTTTGATAAAAACCAACCTAAAGATTATTTATGAAAGTTCTTTTTACTTTGGCACGAGGGTAGAGGAATTGAAGTTCTAACTCTAAAGTTGCTGCTCATTTTGGCACCATTTGTGAAGGCTTTATATGAACCATATGAATTAAATTTTAATTATAAACTACAAGGAGGAAATTATAATAATAAACTACGAAGAAAAAATTCCAAATTAAAAAATCAAATTAGAGGTGACGGAAGAAGTAAGAGGAGAAAGGAGCAGATAGAGAATGAGAAACTTGAGAAATTTCCCCTGGCCCGCTGAGATTAAACTTCTCAATCAATTTCCGGATAACCTTAGAAGGAAATAATTTTGGAAAGAATCCGCATATGAGAATCAAATAGCTCAATCATTTTCGTAAGTTCCAAAACAGTAACTCAATTCATCATCTGAGATAAAAACTAAAAAAAATGATACGTACCGTCTCTTAAAATCAGCAGGGGACTTCAGTCAACAAAGGCAGTTGCAATCGATCAACTCAGCATTCTATGGAGTACCCAAGTTTCAAAGAAAAAAAATCCGTTTACATGCACTGCAACCAATCTCAATCAACAACCAGCTGGCAATCGGGAAACATGGAGCTCAAAATTATCAAATCAAAAGAAAATGTTATAATAATAAGGTGCAGAAACAAATGAAAGAATTGGAATCTAATATCGGATGACATCCTGGAGGCAGTCGAAAAAGTGAGAGATCTTAATCTTCTGTGAACCAGAATAGATGGCTTCTGCTGCTCCACCACGTTCACCTTGAGCAGCCATCTCAATTAACATGTACAGCTTCTTGATGGGCATCTAATGGCAGAGTAAAATCACACGTTTAAAAAGGTATCATAAAATTCTGAATTCTTCTACCACAAAATATATTACCAAAATGATTGCCAATTTCAAAAGATCCAAGAATTCAATTGAAATAAATATACCAATTCGATTGCTTGTAATATTCAAACGTGATCTATTTTACGTTGATTGCCTAATTAATGAGAACAATTCATTCAACAATGAGGAGAGAGAATATGATACTATTAGGTTTTTGTTCGAAAGAATTAAAGGATTCTTAGGAAAATAATAGCATAGTTATTAGAAGGGACAAATAAATAAATAGCTTGTAAATTGGTTCGGATTTTAGTTATAAATAGGAGTGGGTTGAGGGTGTGAAGTATTTTGTGGGATTTCCAAAATTGAGAAATTTGGGAGAGCCTAACCTTCTCAAAAGACTAGAGATTATATTGTTATTTTCTTCAAGATTATAAGCATATTCCAATACATTTTCAGATATTTCCATATTTGATTCTTCTTGAGTTCATTATGTGTTCTTGAGGTCTTTCTTGGTAGGACTTAGGAGGAATCCTAACAGAAGTCCCACATTTAGTCAAATGCCGTGTTAAATCACCATGAGGCGCAGCTCATTACCATTTCTTGAAACTTGAATCAATGATTTGCGTAAAATTAACACAATAATATTCTGTTATTTTATCAATAGGCTGTTTTCCCACTTCTAAGAATTTTTAAAATTAACAAAAGAATTAAAGATTTTGTTGGATTTTTTTTGAGAAATTATTGTTTTTATTGCCTTTTCTTTAAAGGTATGTATATAGTCCTAGGCAAATTTTAGAAACAAAAAGTAGTTGCCAAGGAAACTATACACATTGTTAGGAAGCTATCTAATTTTTTAAGAACTACGAAGGAAATTGCTATCAAACAGCCTTGTTCTTGAGCAAAATAAAACCAAAATTAGACTAAAATCTTCTATTATTATCCTAGGCAATTAATCATGTGAGCAGTGGATAAGGTCGAACTTAGTACATCTATCTAATTTTGGTATTCAACAAAACTCAATAAGGGAAGGATTATGTAAAATAAAAATATAACTTCAGAAAAGGTCAAAGAAAGATGAACATACATCAGTGACAGCCTCGGCAGCAGCATCCACATCATCCTCGGCAAAAACATTCAGTTGTTGCATCACCTAAGAAAAAATGAAACGAAGAGTATTGCATTCTTACATGAGAAGGGATCTGCGTATAATATATTTTTTCTTCTTTACTTCTTTTTTGAGTAAAATTATATTATAATTTTCTAAAATTATAAAACCAAGTATAACCACTATACTAAGATTTCTATAACACGCACAAAATAAGAAATTTTCACTCTTGTCTTAGCGCAATTTTCAATGACTGTAGGTAAGAAGTTTCTGAGACCAAAAGTGAACCAGAAAATAGCAATTCATGGCACATGGTACAACACCCAGCCCATTTAATAGCACGAGAATATAACAAATGACTGCAGTTAAGATCTGAAAAGAAACAAGGACGGCAATTGTTCTCAGTACTTACCTTCTTGGCATCATCCGTTTTCAATGTTGGAACATGGTAAGTGACTGAGAAAGCATCACAAATACCAACTGAATCTAAAAAGCCCACTTCACTAGTTGTTCCAATTACCAGAAGCTTTTTACCCTAGACATGTAATTCAAATGATAAATAGATTAGTAATTATAGAAGAGGGCCACGGTTGAAAAGCCAAAACATGAAAGCATGATTAGTACTTTCGTATTCCCATGGAATATAAACTTGACCCACAGTTTCAGGTGGCTATGTAAATCACTATCGTGTTCTAATGAGAACGAAATAGGTGTAATTTAAAATTTTCAGGGTCAGAAAATTGACAGAAACCTTGGGAGGAAGTCGTTTGAGAAGAACCATCAGTGCTTGAGACATCAAATTTGAAAAACGAGGACCAATGGCAACATATTCCAGTAATCTGCAATTGAGCACTTTAATGAAAAGAGATTCATGGCAAGAATACTAACAAGTTAATAACTAGGATGATTGTCGGAATTAGTAACAGTTACCTTTCAATGTCATCGAGAATGATTATGCTCAATGGAGACTTGTATGCATCCTCAAAAACCTATCAAACAGTAACACGTCATATAAGTCTCTTCAAATAGATTCCATGGGCCATTAGCCAAAAACTTAAAATAACTCTGACAGAACTTTCTGCAGACATAATTATCTAGCAGACACAAATTTGCTTCAGTATAAGCTTTGTTTAACATTGAGGTGAGTGACAAGCTAGCAGCCCTAGAAGCACAGACAAACCTTGACAATCTGTGCGCATTTTGTGCTCTCAAGAAGACCAATCATTGATTCTGCTGATATCTAACCAACAAGAAAGGAAAAAAAAAACAAAATAGGAAGGATTAACCAACTGAAAACCGGATAATGAGACAGTACAAAAGGATGTAAATGCATGGACAGGAACAAAAATCTAAACACAAAATTACAACAACTTACAATTTTGACATATGGAAACTCACTGTCAATACCAACAGTAGCCGCCATTGCAGTTTTGCCACTGTAGATGGGTGAGGTTTTAGCAAAAACTAACTAATTGAACTTTTGTATAACAAAAGTTGCGCTTAAAAAACAAGACTTGATGAAGCATACCTGCCACTTGGGCCTTCAAGAAGACAAGTAACAAGTGGACTTCCCTTGCTGACTTTAACTTGCTCTACAAGTAACATTGCCCTTTCATAAATGTGTTTATGTCGTCCACCACAATCCACCATACCATTAAGCCTACAAAGAACACAATAAATTACTTTGATTTCAAAGAACATAATAACAAAAGATAGTTCGTAAAATAACCTGCATCTTTCAAGGTCATCTGTTGAAGCACCAAAAGCAGGAATAATTTCTTGGACTGCGTTCAGAAAGTCATCCATTGTAACCTTAATGTTCTCTTCATCAACCGGCTTTGTAAGATCATCAAGACTTAATTGTCTATTTAAGGCGTATGATACTGCACTTTTTACAACCCCTTCAATTTCAGCACCACTGTAGTTCTTTGTACGGGCAGCTGTCAAAATAAATTTTAATACTCAGAAACCTTCAAAGTTATGTTCCTCACGTTTCACTATTCAAGATTCAATAACTTCTCTTACAGAATTTTTTTTAGTTCAACAACTGTGGGAGAATCAGAATATCGACCTTTGACATGATAATTGTTGCCTTTAAATGTTCAACTTTATAGTGAAAGTGTTGATTTTTCCACTAAGTACTCAATAATGTCTTAAAAAATAATGACGTGATAGGTAAAAATATTTCTTTCCTATTATTTGGCACCTTTTGAAGGTCTCTAACTCTAACCAACTAGAGATTCCAGCCCGATCGTATCCGATTTTTTAAATTGGTAGGATAAGATGCCACTTAACATTTAAAAATTGCTTCATCGTTAGAGAAAAAATGCCTCACCGTTGCTTTTTTTTTCAATTCAACTACCATATTGAGTAGAAATTGGAAACTTTCCATTCCAGCCACACCACCATGGAATCCACCTATCCTACTCGATCCATCCACATTGATCAGAAAATATTCACATTGCAATGTGACAAAGCAACAAACAGCCAATCGGTAATCATCACAGAACAAAACAGATCATCCTCCCAGTCCTTACATATCTCTCGACAAGCTCTAGTCTGGTTGGCATCATCATTTAATTCCCTTCAAAAGGACCCTAGTAACTTCAAATTCTTTAAGAAGTTCACGGATGTTGATGCAAGACTCTGGCTAGGGAAACACAACAAGAAGAATGGCTACTATGCTGAACTTACCCACCACTACCACTGCCCGGCAAACAAAAATTTTCATTCCTTCAAAAATAGAAACAAGGTTGGTTCTCTTTCTTCTCCTTGATCTCCGACTACAAGACGGCACCCACCACTCAAACCATCAACCCACCAACTTACAAATCAATTGTACAAACAAAACCCATCCATCAAATGCCACCAAAGCCACAAACTCTTTCCAAACCCACAATCCCAACTATTCTAAGCATAAATAGTTGTCCACCCCAAGATGACTGGCATTCTATGGTTGTAGTGCAGAGAAGAAAATTTACCAATTCATGGTTGAAAATTGGGACAATTATTGAGACATCCTTGAAGACGTGATGCACTATCAACCCATTCCTCGATGCTTACATGTTTATGATCCAAATGTGGCCTCACCAATCAAAATAATTCAGACTGGGTTTCTCTTGGAAATATCAATCTCAGCTTCTCAGATGCAAACCTTGTTAGCATCGTATCAACAAAGTTTGTCAGCATCATTTGGTGGTTGGATAGACGTCTTCAACCTTCCTCCACCACTTTGGACTGATGCAATCTTCAAATTCATTGGAGATCACTGCGGTGGATTTTTCGGCATTTATAGCCAATCAGATAGAGGCGTCAACTTTAGGGTAGCACAACTGAGAAATACTGAAGATTTCATCCCTTCACAACTTCAACCCTTCAATCTAGTTGGAAAGGAGTGGACTGTGTATCTTCAAGGTATCCAGAAATAAAGACCTGTCTGTGAGGTTCCTCACCCTTTTCATACACTATTTATACTAAATCAATGGCAAAAACAGAGGCAGCACTCTGTATTTATATATTTATATTGCCAAAACAGTAGTTACAAGATATAGAATAGAAACAAGGAAAACAACAAGGAACAAACCAACCTATTTCTCTAGGCTAGGGTAGCCTCCCTCAGCCGCCAATCTCCTTTCTACCAATACATTCTCCATATATTTCTCATACCTAACTTACTACCCTCCCCTTGCTATTTATAAGACAAGTGTCCGAATAGGACAAATAATACTATCCTGTAGGGCCCACTTGCTGTTCCACTATCCCACTACCCCATTTCAATTCTTTCTTTCCTCCATGCTGTCTTGTGTAATTCCTTTCTTGCCCTTCCTCTTATACACATTAATAATAGGAGGTCTTACAACATCACAGTGATGTCAACACAGCCATTGACCCCCTTGGACAAACACTGTGAAGTCGATAACAATCCACGCACCAATACCCCCCTGATGAAGGCCAAGGTTGATCATCTGATGAAAACTCAGCAGCCAGCTAATTCAAATTTGTCGGTGACCAAAAATCTTCAGGTGTCGTTAAATCCACCAATTCTGACCTTAAGTGGGCCCCAGTCAACAACAAACATGGGCAAGGGTCCTACAGAAAAAGGTAAAAAACCAATACTCGATAACTTGCTTTCAGCTGATCCATCATTTTTGCAGAAAATGCAGCCTTGCTGGATTTAGGGGAGAAGTCAAACCCATGGAATCCCTGGTTCACTCTTCCATTATTCATTCCAAGTCCATCAAAACATTCCTTCTCCATCTTTTCTAACCCACCGCTAACAGTGGTCACCTTTCCAAATGGGCAATCATCTCTACAAGAAGCCAAAAAACATTTTACCACAAATAAAAGCTCAGTCCAAGTGGGCTCAGATTCTGAAGCCTATCTCACAAGCCCAAATACAATTTTTGAATCACATCCCATGGAAGACACTGTTTTTGAAAAGCCAGATGAATCCCAACATCCTTTAGCAATTCTTCCCCCCATCTCCAAAGATTTGACTCGCCTGGTTCACACCTCATCTGAACATCAACAATCTCATCATCCAAACCCAAACAATCAATCGGCCTCTACACAGCCCACCAACCCCTTGCCCGATTTAGCCTCCCTACTTGCCCAACATGGGCTCTGCACATGCCATTCCCTCTCTTCCTCCTCTAAAAGCTACTAAAAAATCTCCCTCCACCACCATCAAGCGTAATAAAAGGCAAAGAAAACTACAGAACCTACCCTCATCAATCCACTATGACAAATCATGGAATGTTCAAGGACTAAACTCCTGGAAAAGGACGTGCCTTGGTCAAAAGATTGATTCAACAACACAACCCAGACATTGTTTTTTACAGAAACTAAAATATCTGAAACTGACTCTTCCATTATCAAATATGTTTGGAGTTATGCTTTTATTGGTTGGTCGGTGCTTGATGCAATTGAGTCCTCGGGTGGTATTCTTATTTTATGCAGATCTCCCGAACACATGGTTCATGAAGGTGCTCATGATATCTATACTCTATCTACCCATATTTGAATTAGCTGATGGTTTCTCCTTCTGGTGCTATTCGGTATATGGTCCCTCTGGATTTGGAATGAACTTCATGATGTGGCCGGTTTGGGAGGAGAAAACTGGATTATTGGTGGGCACTTCAAAATGTTACTTGCTGGTCTTGGGAAAAATCTCATATCAGTCCATCTCAACTAGTACGTGTGAATTCAACCATTGGATAAATAACTATCAACTTCGTGGTATTTCACTGAATAATGGGTCATTTACTTGGTCAAGTGGCGGACGTACCCAATATTCATCTCTGATTGATTGTTTTCTTCTCAAAGATACTTGTATTGCAAAATTAGGGACCGTTAAAGTACAATGATTAGACCGTATAACATCAGATCATCTTCCTTTGTCTCTTGTTTCAGGTGATATTGTTTGGGGCCCATGCCCCTACCACTTTCGAAACTCTTGGCTACTGGAACAGTCCTTCCACCCAATAATTGAATCTTGGTAGAATAATAGTCCTATGGGGGGACAGGCATGGGCATAGTTTGAATATGAAACTGAAGCGTTTGAAACTCTTTCTCCGTTCTTGGGCCCAAGCCAAACATCAGTCTGTCTCTTCCTTATCAGCACTCATTGCCCAACTACGGGATCTACACAAATTGGTATGTTGTCAACTTACAAATGAACAATGTTCTTCTCGCCATATGCCACCGGAACAAATTGAAACCATGACGGCCCAGGAACATATATTTTGGCGACAGCGATGTAAACTTAAATGGCTTTGCTAAAGAGGATCAAAACACTAAGGGGCTGTTGCCCCTGGGACTAGAGAGGAGTGAGCGCACTCCATGTTTGGCCCATACTAGGATTAGGATTTTCCTAATAACTAGTATTAATAATACTTGTTCTCACTCTCCTTTCTCCTCTTCCTCACACCCCCTCTCACTAAGCTCTAAATATTTACAAAGTAAAAGTAGAAGGTCAAGCCAAAGCAGAAATCCCATTAGCAACCACCACAAAGAAGTAACGCCGACAAAAGCTGAAATAATAGTATGCACCCCAAACGCAGACTATTATAATCCCCAGACTATTATAATGCCCAGACTATTATAAGTCACTTATCGCCCCAAACACCACCTAAATTATTCCACCGTGTTGTGGTGGCCCGAAAAAGAAAAAGCTCTATTACCGAACATGATATTATGAGCATGGTATATGGCTTTTTCTCTAGTGGTATTGTTAATGCTTCCCGTAATGAGACATTTATTTTCCTTAAAACAAAGAAATTGATGCAGAATCTACGTCTAATTACCGCCCCATTAGCCTCATCTCATGCGCCTATAAGATCATTGCTCAAGTATTATCCAACAAGCTTAAGGTGGTTTTACCCTCCACCATTTCGCCCAACCAGCTTGCTTTCTTTGAGAACAGACAGATTTTGGATGCTTCTCTTGTGGAAAATGAATCGATTGCAGAGTGGTCACAAAATAAAAAGAAGTGGTCCTTAAACTTGATCTAGAAAAAGCCTTCGACAGGGTGGACTGGGATTTTCTTGACACAATTCTTCGCATCAAAGGCTTCGGCCCCTTGTGGCATATTTGGATTCGTGATTGCATCTCTAGTGCAAATTTTTCAGTCATCATTGTTAGTTGGCCATGGGGCAAGATTATTCCCTCTCGTGGAATCAGACAAGGCAATCCTCTTTCTCCTTTTTTATTTATCTTGGTAGCTGACTGTCTCTGCCATCTCATGGATTATAGTCACTCGAAGGGCTTTATCAATTCTTACCCATCAGTGTTTCCGATTTTTCTCTGACTCATCTCCAATTTGCTGATGACACGCTGCTTTTGCTCACCTTAAAACACCTATTTGAGGTTATTCAAATTTTTTAGCATGCTGCATGTCTATCTATTAACCCATCCAAAAGTGAGCTTATGGGGATCATTGCATATCCTCACTTAGAATGGATGATTGAAACTTCTGGTTGTAAACAGGGTCGTTGGCCTACCACTTATCTTGGCTTGCCTTTGGGTGGGAACTCTCTCTCAAATAGTTTCTGACACCCATTGTTAAAAGGATTCAGCAGAAACTTCATAACTGGAAGTATGCTTTCATCTCTAAAAGGGGGCAGAAAACTCTTATTTAGGCTTCTCTATCTAGCCTGCCCATTTATTACTTATCCCTTATGCTCCTACCAATATCATTAGGGCTCTAAAAAAATTGATTCGTCATTTCTTCTAGGAAGGGACTCATGGCGAGGATGGGATTTATAATGTGAAGTGGGAGATCACACAAGTCAAAAATGATGGGTGGTGTTGGTATTGGGAACCTTCGACACCGTAATTTAGCCTTTAACTAAATGGAATTGGTGTTTTCTGCATGAAAAAGATGCATTATGTATAGGCTCATTGTGACTAAATATTATTTCCCCACTTGCACATAGCCGACAGTTGTTCATGGTCACCCTAAATACCCATGGCAATTCGTTTGTCGGACTACTGATCTGGTAGCCAATCGTACTCGCATCCAAATTGGATTTGGTAGGACAATTTCTTTTGGGAAGGATTCCTAGCTCTCTTGTGGTGCTATTTGTATGGCTTTTCCACAGATATTCAGACTTACTCGCTCCCCTGATATCAGGGTTGCAAATACATGGCTTCAGAATTCTGAGATTTGCAACTTCGTTGAAATCTTAATGACTTGATTCATTATCTCATCTACTATCTACCGTTCGTCCCTGCCTCTCACCTGATTCCTAGATCTGAACTCTAGACCCTTCCTCCATGTTTACTGTTAAATCTCTTATGGATGATTTGATGGGACAATATAACTCCCATACCAAGGAGGTTCATTTTGCTATTTGAATGGATCATTTCCCCAAAAAAATTAAAACTTTCCTTTGGGAACACAATCTGGGTGCGATTAACACTGCTAATCATCTCCAAAGACACATGCCCTCTGTGTACACCTCCCCTTCTTGGTGCCATATGTGTCATAAATATACAGAATCGGCTGCACATCTTTTATCCATTGTTCTTTTAACTTGCAGTTTTGGCATACCACATTGCAAGCCTTCGGTTGGCCGACTTTCTTTTCATATAAAATGCTCGACAAACTCGCTTCCTTGTTGGCTGGTCATCCTTTTCCTGGACCTATTTTTAGATTATTATACTCTTTCAACTGCTTTGTATTGGTGCAAGACCCAGCCACCTTTTAATCATTTGAGTCTTTCTTACCTTGTTTCCAATTGGAAACTTCAATTGTAATCACCTTTAGGTGTTGGGAATTTCCCCTTTTTACTTTGCAATAAAATGTTTCTTATCTAAAGAAATATTGAGTTGAAATTGGAATAATTTAATTAATTTTTTACAACTTGATGATCCATTTGAAACCTTTGGGATATTAGAAATAATTTCTTTATATGAAATTAGATATAAAATTTAAAAATGGTGTACGCTTTGAGAACCAAATTGTATATTTACCTTAAAAGAGGGAAAAAAAAGGTTATCAAACTTACCAATTTCCCGGAGGTTCACATCAGGAGCAATAAAAGAATTTTCTTTCATTTTGTTAGTATGAATTTGAAGAATCTGTAAACGACCATTCTCGTCTGGCAGGCTGATTTCAACCTGAACTTCCAAGCGACCTGGTCTGTAGAAGTTCATGGCCTTAATTATAGAATCATTAACAAAATGCTTCATGGAAAGAAAAAGAAAAGTAGTAGAAAGAAACCTTAAAAGAGCTTCATCAAGTAAGTCCTTTCTGTTAGTCATGCCAATAAGTAGCACATTGTTTAATGATTCTACACCATCTATCTGCAAAGAAATTAGGCCTCTTAGACATGATATCATCATTGTGATAGAAGAAATAAGTATAAAAGAAGGTCCACCAAATGTACTACCAATACTACTTCGCAACACAAAAATTTACACAAACCTTCGTGAGTAACTGGTTGACAATGCTGTCATGAACTCCAGTTCCATCTCTAGTTGATCCCCTTGCCTGAAGGCATGAAGCAAAAAAGTGAAATGGGCAACTTTTGGCTCAAAACTTTATAATGTATAAACAAATACTAAAATGAAAGAGAAACAGGATTGTCAAATGGGTGAAATCCTGATTACAGTGTGTTAGTTTACTACCCTAAGGATTGAATTTGATTTATTCTTAGTTTCATCTTGAAAATAAAATTCAGAAGAAAATTTGATTCAATAATAGCCAACATCATGAGCCAGATCTTCATTTTAGCCAACTTAGCTTTTTAAACTATGAGTAAGTGTTAAGAAGATCCAACAACTTTCACTTCGGAAATTAATTTCTTTGTGAATCTTCAAAATAAAAGAAACAAAACTACAATATACAGAAAGAAACAACATACCTTACAAATAGCATCAATTTCATCAAAAATTATGACATGCAACTCACTTTGGTCTCCTGTCTTGAGAAAAAGCCATCTTGGAGTTAACAAAATTGAAATACTAGACTTGAAATATCATAATATCTATATCACCCCAATTACCGTGGGTCCTTTGATCATTCTCAGCATCAGCAAAAAGATCTCTCACATTCTTTTCGGTTTCCCCAACGAACTTGCTCAACACTTCAGGGCCATTGACAATCTAACAAGGTGGATAAAAACATGTGGGAGAGAGCATGAGAGCAAACAAAGTTTAGCCAGACCTCAATATGGATTATGATAATTCACAGACCATGTAGAAGAAGTAGCATTCAGAGATCATAAAAGATTGACAATGTAAAGGTGTAATTATCACTAACAATTCCAGATGCAGGAAGAAAATTGCACATGTAAAAAATCAAGAATATGTTTGAACACCAGTTGTGTGTTCTATATTTTTATTAACAATTCAAACTTAAACACAGTTTCAACACTTAACAGTCTTCAACACACTTAAACACAGACTTCAACACAGAAATTAAACAAGCCAGAACCAGAATTCAAAACAAAACAGTCAACATCCAAAGACAGAAAACAAATTGTATAAGACTGAAATAAACCAACACTTCTGCATTCCTGAACTCCAGGAAACTGCAGCCCACACTTTCAGAATAAAACTAACCACCCCCATCTTCCCTTCCTTCTTTCCTTTTTAACTCTCTCTCATGTAACTAACCGTGGTCCCCACCAAGGTAGTTTCCGCTTCCTTTTCCACTTTCTTCTCTTTTTGCACGCGTAGCTTCTCCTTTTTTCCTCCTACTATATTGTAAAATAATTGGTGGTCTATCAGAATAAAAATGGCTGAAAACATTGGGCCATAATGCCTCAGAGGTCTTAGTTCTTATAATCTGTCGCTTTTGATTTTGTCAAACCAACAGCAGTCGACTTCAACAAATAAGTCGGCTTTTCATCCCCGTACTACTAAAATTCAAGAGATCTTATGCATCTAAAGTGGAGATTGAAAAAGATTGTAAAAAAGAAAATAATTTGGATGCTAAACATAGATGATAATATGAGCCTATGATGCAAAAAATACATCAAACATATTCAAAGGTAGAGTTATATATCTACCTTTGGCTCTCTCCCATTCAACATTTTTCCAATTTGACGGGCAATAAGAGTTTTGCCAGTTCCAGGTGGCCCATAAAGCAGCATTCCTTTTACATGTTTAATGCCCAACCTATTGCAGATATCTGATTAGAAAGCATGATAACAACAAGAAAACGATTCACTATCATTATTAGATTCTTACTTGCTGGTCACATGAGGAGGAAAAACACGAGAGGCAAAAGCTCTTCGAAATATATCAGCGAACTCCTCACTTAATCCTCCAATGCCAAGTGCTTGAAGATTAAATTCTTTTTGCCTAAATATGTTACTACTAGCAGCTTCACGTTGATTAACTATCTGCAAAGTGCAAACATATGCATGTGAATAAAAAATTACTCATCCAACAATACTGCACCCTATAGAGAATGATTATAGACTACTATCACATCAACATCATTAGAATTCTTCCTCGTCAGACAAAAGTAAGCAAAGAGGAAATAGAAAACAAATGTGAGAGAAGCATGGAAAATTTCATTGTGAGAGCATTTAAGCCAACACATCAAAAGCAAGCACAAAGAAAGGTCCAGCCTACTACAATATATTCGACCTGTAGTCAGTAAAAACTATTGCAATCAAATGTCTCCATAATGAGGTTAGTCTAAGGTACTAGACTTGTCATGACGTCACATCACATAGAAAAAAACTACTAATATTCATATTTTCATTTCTAGACTACAATCTAGGATTTTATTGTTGGGTTAGAAAGAATTACTAAGCCTGCAGATAAAACTTCCATAAAATACAAAAAACCAGGATTGAAAACTTGGAGCCGCTTCATGGCTCTAAGCGTAGCTACATTTAAAGAAAGCTACAAGTGTTGATTGATTGACTAGCAAAAGGGTAAGAGATGAGAAGAAGAAGACGATAAGCTTACAAGGGAATGGGTGCAATATTCTGGTAATAAAAATACAAGGAAATGGATGAAATTTCCAGGTATCTAACCTTTATTCCACTTCCATTCGATGTTTCAAACACAAAATAGGTATCATTTGAAATCATCCCTCTTTCAACACTATTGGATGTATCTCGCCCTTCCACAACAGCTTGATTAACTGTGAAGATATAGTTAGTACCATGGTACTCGAAAGAAGCTCTCTGCCCTGCCGTCATTATCTGCACGCAAGCATAACCAGAAGGTATCATATAACCAGCAACTTTTCTCTAGAAGGTACCATATATAACTAAACACCAAATGAGGAACCAGAGAAAAACTATATTCTAGTTAATCAATTTTGCTGTGGGAGATAAGATATCTGTTAACAAAGTACAATCATTTTTAAAATAACAGATTCATCAAAAAAAAATCTATAACTATCAGTTATCAGGGGATGTTTCATATAACATCTGGAATGATCTGCCATAAACATAGCACAGTAGAAAACTAATGAAGTGTAATATTGGTGCTAAGGAAAAGGTTACACAATCTACAAAAACAAAAACAAAACAAAGAAACAAGCAAACAATTGGAAATACGGCCACCAGGAAGAATACCAAGTAACAAGAGCATGCATATCAGGTAAGTTAGGCCTCAAGATTCTACCTGGTTGATAAATCTCTTCCTCAATTGATTAGCCAAGAGAACAGCATCGACCTACAAAAGTATAAAAAAGGAATAAAACCTTGATAATTAATTACTTGATGATATGCTTGGGAATTATCCATAGACAGTCATGAACAATTCAACTTTGACTTCATTCTGCATACCTGTTCACTTTTGGATCCCTTTTTAACAAACTCTAAGTCCAATCTAAGTAGCGCCAGGTTGAAATCATCTGGCGGGATAAATCTATAAAGAGATCATGTAAGTATTATGATTACTGCAATAGATGCAAAGAAAAAGAGTACGGTATAGACAAAGAAACCTCGCCACAGATATCTGGTCCCCAGTTGAAACTCTAGCATGACGACGTTGAATAGCATTTAAGGCAATATGGCCACTGCTTATGCTTCCATGAGGAGTAGTTCTCAGTTAAGCCCACAAAAAAAGGGGAAAAAGAAAATGATAGATAACACTCAACATAGAATACGCGCAAACTCTCACTTTAACATAATATTATTGGAATCACCAGTCGCCAGTTTCCATTAACACCCCTATATAGCATACTTGAGTAGATGACAAATGCATTTACGAACAACATGAACGAGCAGTACCACAAATGTCGAAGTATTCATACAGTATCAAGTGGTCTGCTCTATTAACAATTAACAATCCCTAATAATATGAAAGTAGGATAAGTCATGGTCTCATACACTAAAAATAAGCCAAAAAAAATTGCCCTCGAGACGAACTTGAAACCTCACCAAGCTAAGGATTATGCTCATCGAAAAAATGATGCAAAAAATGGCTAATTAGAAATTAAGAAAACGTAAAGTAGAGCTAAAGAAAAGAACGAAAATCCGAAAATTGGAAATGAATGAGGTAAAAGTAAAGTAATGAAAAGGATATGAGAGGGAGAGGACAAAGGAATCGCCAACCAAGGCAAGGAAGAGCTTAGTGCCAGGGACGGCAAAGTTTTGAAGATCAGAAGCGGAGCAGTAAGCAAGATTAGTGACGGCAAGGTCCTGAGCCGGTGTATTAGTAACGATCATGGTGGCCGGAGCAGTTGACGATAGGCCGAACCGACCCGCCATTTTTTGCCGCAAGGTGTTTAGATCTCTGCAATGAGGGTGGAAGAGAGAATCCGCCAAACCGTGGATTCCAAATTCTGGTATCGTAAATTTGAAGTAGTGCAAGAAAGAAAAGAGAATTTGTAAGAGAAAGTAGAAATGGAATGGAGAAACGAGATCTGGAATGCTAACCGAATCGAAATTCGAAGGCGTGATGGTTAGAATGATGAAGAAGCGTAGCGATGGAGAGAAATGGGCAGAGGTTGAAGATGGAAAAAGTCGTGGAGAGAAGAAGGAGAGATGGAAGATCTTGCAATGCAACAAAATATGTAGAGCAAAGCTTAGTACTTAAGGCTTCGTTTTGAAATTACCAGAACAAAACTTCCTAAATTGGTGTTTTTTTCTTCTTTTTCTCTTTTGTGTGTAAAAAAAATAAAAAATTTATCTAAGCTGCTTTAAAACATCGGGTCTTTTTAAGAATAAAAAAAAAAAGTCAAAATATTTATACCATAACAAAATATAAGAAGTACACAAATCATCCCTGAAAAATATCTGGTTTAGATTTGATCAAGTCTAATTTTTTTTCTAGATTCTTTTTTTTAAGATTCTCGTCTAGATTTGGTCATTGTTCGAGACTCGATCGTTTAGATTAGGCAATTCTTATGCTACATGATCCTTTAAATTTGATCAATCGTTTAGATTGAAATACAATATCCTGAAAATATTTTAATGATTCGTTATATTTATGAAAATCTCCCTTAAAACATAGATTGTTCCTTTGACAAAGCTTGAGAAAATTAATTTGTGGCTTTTCCAATAAGTTTGGAATCGGAGTTTCGAACCCTATTTGGATAAGTAACCAGAGGTTATTGAAAGATAATTATTGTTATGTTTAGGTTGAAATTGGATTATCTATTGCAACCCGGAGCTTTAACTAAGCTAAGGTAAGGGATTTATACTACATGTGAACAAAAATCGATAACCCGACCAGGATTACCCAACCCAAACCGTAGTGGATTGAATTATAAGGATTTGGTTGGGTTAAATTTTGTATTCGAATGGGTTGGGTTAGAAAATTGGAGAAAAAAATTGAGCCGAATAACGGGTCGTGCAAGTAAGGGGTCGAGTTGACCCGGCCAATTCCAATCATGTATATAATATATATGTATAGATCATGCATATAACGTCTGTATATATAACCTAAAACCTAAAAGAAAACCTCCTTGAATAGACTAAAAATGTTTAACCGTGAGAACTTTGTTAATATATATTTTTGCTAAAATGAATAAATGTATGTAGTGGTAAATTTAAAAAGCAACAATATTAAAGACATAATATAGCTTAAATGAGTACTTCCTTATATTCAATATTTTTTTCTTACATTTCCGACCTTTGAATTTTGAAAAACATTCATAAATATAACAAAACAACAAACTATTTAAGTTTGCCTATTTTTAAATATTTCATGTTTGTCATTTCACATTTCTTCTTTTCCTTGCTGTGATTCAACATCTTTCTTCTTTTCCTCCTCTTTTTTCTGTTGCGATTTATTTCCATCCTTTTTCTTTTTTTCTGATTCTTTTTTTACGTCGTTTAATCTTTCCATTGTCTTTCTTGTTTTCCTTTTTTTTCTACGATTTCTTTCGGTCGTTTTTCTTCTTTTCTGATTCTTTCTTTACATCGTTTAAATTTAGGTAATCAAATATAAACGACCGTGTACAAAAAATAAAAAAATCTAAAAGATCGTGTATAAAAAATCTTGAAAAATATCATTTAGATTGGAGTAGCCAAATGTAAACGATAGTGTCAAAAAAATAAATCATCGGCTAGACAAATCTAAACGATCGTGTAGCAAAAGAATTAAAAAAAAAATTGTTTAGCCAAACTTAAACATAACCAAATTAAACGATTATGTAACAAAATTAAACAATAAAATTGAAAAAATAAATTGTAATCATATTTAAACCATCGTGCACCAAACAATAGCCAAATATAAACAATCGTATAGCAAATATATTACGCGCGCATTGTTCTCGGTATTTTACATGGTGGGCTTTGAGCTTTTTCCGTTTTCTTAATTATTCTATACAGTGTAAATACGTTACCGCTTTGTTATATTTTTTAAAATACTCCTTAAATTTTTTATAATATTTTCCTTTCTCTATAACATTATTGAACTTTTTGATCGAGTCATTTTATAGACTAATTTGAATTTTTGTTGTCCGAAAAAAACATATTATTTTTGTATAAATATAATTTTAAATAATAAATGTGAGGATAAGAACATGCGAAAAGACAAATAAATAGTTAATATTTAGTTTATTTATTTTTATATTGATTAAATAATAAATCATTTTAGTTTTATGTGCAATTAAGTACGTGGGTGGTGGGTTTTTTCTTCTAATTATCAACCCATAAAAAAAATTAAGAAGAACAATTTAGTTCTAAAAACAAATGATAATAGTAATGTTTAAGATTTTGATAAATGGGTAAAATAGTTTTAAAAAATGATTATTCTCTTAACCAACTTCGAAGATAAAATTTGTTTCATTTTTTGATAAATGAGTAAATATAATCATGTAGAACGAATTAAAATATAAATTACAAAATTCAAGATTTTATTGGACTTGACTTTACAATTGACAATATATTGTATATAATTTTCTTACTCTCTGACGTACAAAAAACCAATGGTTGTAATCATGTACTACAAATTATTAAAAAAGAAAAATAACTAAAAGCATTATCGAACTTGATTTCTCAAAATAGAAATTGCATCATTTTTTTTGTTCTACTGCATGCATTTCTTTGAGTCTTCCTTAATATTACAAAGTATTAACAATAATGCAAAATAAGAACAAGATTAAAATGATGTTGAATTTAAACAATCATAAAAATTATGAGACTAAGAGTGAACAATAAGAAAAAAATTAACGAAAGCCTAAGTATAAGTGAATATTCAAATATTTGCCAGAAAAATGATTGAAGAGATTTCTTTATATTGTTGACAAAAATATAAGTTACAAAACCTTCTAAACTTATATGAATTATTCTAAAAAATTTAATCATTAAAATAAAGAGATAGATTTTTGATGTTTTAACCCCTTTGTCTCTTAAAATTTTTATATTTTTATAGGTTAAGAAAAGTTGTGAAAATGTAGTTAAAAAGATAATACATAATTAGTATTTTTTTTATTTTATTTTTAATGATAATAATAATTAAATCATTTTAACTTTGATAAGTAATGTTTTTTGTTTTATTTTTAATAATTAAATCATTTTAACCTTAATATGTCATAAGTAATGTTTTTTATTTGTGTAAAAAAAAGACTCATTGCTATGTGAGTGATTTTTTAAAATTACCGACCTACCCTAAAATGTTTTAAGAAACACATTATTAATTAATTCTAGAACGTATTAATCAATAAGAATATAAAATATTAATATAAGTAAGAATGAAGTAAAAGACATAATTAAAATTGGAGAATTATCATTAGGACAAAATGGTTTAAAAATAATTCTCCATGTTAGGTAGTGAGATAAGATAAGATAGATAACATAGATTGGTACAAAAATCTATATCGATAGTATATATAAAAGGGCCTATTCGGAGAAACTTTTTCTTCCAATTTTGCTCATTTCATTTTAATAATTCTAACTATAATATTAGTGGTAATTTTGTCAATTTTAATATTTGTTAAATAAAAATTCAAAAGAAAAATGTAAAGTCACATAACATAACTTGTTAAATTAATTAATGATTAATATCTAAATATTAATTACATTTAGAACAAATTACTAGTAAATACATTAATTAGATGTTACACTTTTTTTTAATTCCAAAAACCTTTTAGCTCTCCAAATTTTCATTCATTCTTTTGGAAAATGATTTTCATTATTTTTTTTATCGTCATAAAACCATTCACTAACTACATTAATTAGACAATTCGTACCAATAATAAATAAATAAATTTTTGCATCTAAGGTCTCTTCTCTTTTTACAAATTTAATTAACTATATAAAGCTCATTATGCTAATTGAAAAATATCATTCTCTTAAGCCTGCGATGATGGGCAACGATATATAAATATAAGAATGTTTGAGGCCACGCCATTGGAGCATCAAGTCATGTAGAAACCAATCCATTGAGACAAAAGGCAAAATAGAGGAATGAGGCACCAAAAGTCGATAACTAGAAAAATTAATAGAGATTTTCGTATTGGAGTATTGTTGATTAAGGTAAGTATACACAATAATCATTAGTGCAATATAAAAAATAGCTTATTTAAAATTTCCTATTACAAATAGTGAGCACAAGATTTTTGTCATGACGATGCCAATTAATTGCTACTCATGGTAATTGCATTTTGACTACATATAACGGTTTGATTTGGAAATTTTCTTGACACTTGTTTTATATCACGTGAAGATCAATGGATGATTCTATGATTTATTTTTATCTAGTTGTCTTTAAAAAAAAAGATAATTAATAACTTATGGTTATTAGTATAAAAAAGATTATTAGCAATATGTGAAAAAAAACATACATACATACTTCCAACAACATACTTCTTTTCTATTTAAAAATTTATTGTTCTAATAATTTACTTTACTTTGTATTTGTACTATGTAAAAAAAATTATGAAAAAATATACTCTAATAAGAACATAATGAAAAATATAATATATATATTTGAAAGTATCATTAAAAATGCTTGATTTATTGTATATATTACAATACCTAATATGTCTAGAACAAATAATTTATTAGCACAATTTCTATGATATTTCTATTTAACTCTGAACATGTTTATAAAAGTAGAAGTGTGTGTGTGTGTGTGTATATATATATATATATATATATATATATATATATATATATTATAATTCTTTTAAAAGTATATTTTAAATTTTTAATAGAACGTTGCATTTGACGTGCATAGCACATGTTGTTACTAGTAATACTAAAAATACATGTGTTTTGCAATAATTTCCTTTACAAATAAAAACTGTTTTATACAACAAATTCATATCATAAAACTAACAAAAAATAAAAAACAATGACATTTTCTTAAGCAGACTTTCAACTTAATACATTAATATATTTTTAAAAAATTGAATATAAGATTGAGATATACCTTGAATCAAAGCCATTTGATACAATTTTTCTTTACTTAGCAATAAAACTCTTAGAAATATGTGAAACTCTTTATAATTAAGGATGAAAGAGAAAAACGTGTCATATTCAATTTGTTATAGAATTTGGATTTTTTTTAAAAAATAATGTAATTTGTCAAAATATTGTAAAAAATAAGATGGTTCCAAAACAAATGTCAAAAAATAGGGTACACGACTTCGCTAAGTCGTGGACCAGGTCTACGTCTTTGAATTGGAGTCATGTACCTGGTCCATGACATCTAACTGGAGTCATGGACCCGGTCCACGACTCCGGTACAGATGGCAAACTGTCATCTGACGTGTATCACATGGCAGTCACCTGTAACGTTGATTGCCAATTTTGTCGCTTAGTGACAAAGTTGTGTACCAGGTACACGACATCATTCACGTGCATCTGCATACTTGTACGTCATGCAGAGAAGTCGTGTACCCGGTACACGACTTTTCCTTTATAAATACCCTAATTTTTCCCCCTTCTGCCTCATTGCTCATTCATTCTTCCCTCTTCCGAACTCTCATCTTCTCCTCCCTTTCTGCCGACCCAAAACTTCAATTTCAATCTTCCAAACTCTCAATTTCAATCTTCTCTTATCTTAGAATCTTTTTTTAAAAAAAAATAATGTGTTTTTTTGAAAGTAATGTAAAAAATAGGGTAGAAAAAAAATATCGACAAAAATATGGTAGTTTAAGCGAAGTCATGTACTGCTGGAAAGTCGTGGACAGAAAAAATACCCCTAACACGTTTTGATCCGGTGGTGGGAACAAGGAGGAATCAACAACCTCCAATACCACTAGAAGAACCACAACAACCACCTCCGTCGTTAGAACCTTAGAAAGGGGAATGTTTTGTAATTTTGGTTATTTCTTCTTTTTGTGAATGATTTAATTTTGACTTATATAAATTTTATTTCTTTGTATTTATGACATTTCCAATACGAGTACATACATTGACACAATTATTATGCGTTTAGTTTTTTTGTCGCAAGCTTAGCTTACCGTCTTTTAGTACTTTAATTTTTCCTTGCTTCTCAATGATAACTTCAGTGAAATTAACCATGTGAAAAAAAATTTCATTTGTTAAGGAAACTCACTTAGGAAACAATTTTAAAGTTTATTAGGCAAGCAAGTTTTACCTCAAACCTCTTTCGTAAGATTTTTCTGCGAATAATCTTATCATTCATTTTTTGTGATGAGGACATCGCTAACCTCTAAATTTAGGGATGTGAGAGATCCGAGCTAAAGCTTTTGAAACTTTTTGAAAATCCTTTCAAGGTATTTAAAAATAAGGCGTTTTAACAAAAGTTAAAGCAAAGCCAAAATGTATAAAAATTGTAAAAAAATTTAAAATTTTTTGTTATTCTTTCATTCAATCAAAAATAAAAAAGTAAAGAGTTGAGTAATAAGAGACGATAAGAGTTATAGTTGAGGAATCGAATCTACTCATAGAGTACCTATGAATTCTCACTTAACGCCAAACTACAAGTATATAAGTGAATAAAAAGCATTCTTCTACCAAATTAAAGGATTCAAAACTTTTTGGGAACTTTAGCCATTTCTGAAAATTTGAAAATAGGGTTGTAACGACCCAACTTTTCCGGACTAAGCTGAGGTCACTACCAAATACCAAAACTCGACAATTCAACATAAAATTTAAAACGGACCAGATACGATTCATTAAAACAGTATAATCCTTACAAAAGACAGTTTCGGGCCCTATTTTAAATAATTCAAAAAGTCACAAAATAAAATGTCAAGTCACCAGTCCAAAAATCACAATCAAAATATTTTGACAAAACACATAGCGGAAGCGAAAGAAAAACAGACGCGTCCATATGGCCTTCACGCATCCTTCCTGCCTCTCGTCGGTCTGCCCCTCGCTGTACCCCTACCTGAAAAGTTAAAGAAGAGAAAGGGTGAGTATAAACATACCCAGTAAGGGACCCACTACTGGGCCCGTTAGGGAACAACAGTTAACTTCCTATTCGGGGGTACCCTACATAACAGTCTAGTGGTTCCGTAGAACGCACATATCAGTCTAGTGCTCCCGAAGGATGCACATATCAGTCTAGTGCTCCCGAGGGATGCACATATCAGTCTAGTGCCCCCGAAGGATGCACATATCAATCTAGTGCTCCCGAGGGATGCACATATCAGTCTAGTGCCCCCGAAGGATGCACATATCAGTCTAGTGCTCCCGAAGGATGCACATATCAGTCTAGTGCTCCCGAAGGATACACATATCAGTCTAGTACTCCCGAAGGATGTACATATCAGTCTAGTGCTCCCGAAGGATGCACATCTCAGTAAGGCACACTACCCCATAGATGAAGCTAACCATTACCCCTCAGCCCTTACTAAACTGTCTACATCAGTCACATCTCAACGGCATTCATATTACAGTCCCGCCATAGACTTTGTCAGTCAGATAGTATAGGTTTAACATCTACACCCTCAGTTGCTTTATGCATTACCGATTCGCACATCAATAGGGAAACCCTAGGTCCAATCGACTAACCAACCAAAACCGGACTCACTGTCCTTCCCCGTCCAAACTCCATGAACCACATCCAGAACAGTGTTTAATACATACTAAACCGTAACTTTAAGGTCCATTAACATATAATTTCAATCCACAAATAGCAGTCACAGTATAATTTCATCAGACAAAATATAATATCAGTACTTAACAGTCAACACGCATACAGATATTCAGCACAGTCACTAACGTGTAATCCCCTGTGGATTACTACGGTTTTAACCTGGACTCGGGGTCCAGTAGTAGGAAAACCCTTACCTGATAGTCGGTTATGCCCCTCGATTGAATCCACGCTCAACAGATCAACCTAAACGAAAACACAACGGTTTTAGTTGATGACGTTAGTAGCAGTTGTTTTAAAAAGGTCATCCGTTGACTTACCCCAGGAAAGGAAGCTAACTCCCACCAGGTCTGCCGCGGAACCCGAGAACTTAAGCGTCAACTCTGCACTACCTTCAAGGAAGAAAAGTAGGGCCATATCTTAATCCAACATTCAAACTCGAATCGGACGAGGTAATATTAGGGAATTCATCAGAACAATCCTTACCGAAGACTCACCGTGAACCGAAATGAAGGAAGGAAGGCTTAGGTGGCTCGGCTCGGCTCGGCTCAGCTCAGCTCGGCTCGGCTTGGCTCGGCTCGGCTCGGCTCGGCTCGGCTTGGTTCTCGGCTCGGCTCGGCTCGGCTTGGCTTGGTTCGGCTCGCGGCTCGGCTTACTCGGCTCGCGGCTCGGCTTGGTTCGGCTCGCGGCTCGGCTCACTCGGCTCGCGGCTCGGCTTGGTGCGGCTCGCGGCTCGGCTCACTCGGCTTCGCGGCTCGGCTTGGTTCGGCTCGCTCGGCTCGGTTCGGCTCGCTCGGCTTGGTTCGGCTCGCTCGGCTCGGCTGGAAGTGGTTTCGGGTCGGGTTGGCTTGGGACCGGGTCGGGTCTTTGCAGCGCGAAACGGGCAATCGCGAGCGGTGGTTCTCCGGCGTTCGACGACCGTGACGAACGACAGCTGGGAGGCGTCCGACGGTGGAAATAAATGGACAGACGGCGGTGGCGTTGGCTGGGTGCGAAACGGAGATCCGGCAAGCTTCACGGCTGCGACTGTGGGCTCGGGTTCACCGGAGAAGAAGGAGAAGAAGGGCTGAGGTCGCGTCGGCCGAAGGACAACCCAGCTGGAGACGAAGGAGCCGTCGGTGATACGGAAATGAAGAAGAACGAGATGAAAACGGTGGGTGGCGGCGTCGGGAGAGAAAACGGAGATGGAGGAGGCTGCGCGCGCGAGGAGGAAGAAGGAGACAAGAAAGAAAAACGGGGGGGGCTGCGCGGTTAGGGTTTTATTTTAAAAAAAATTCATTATATATATATATTAAATACAAATAATAATAATAATAATAAAGTAATAATAATAATATATTAATAATATTAATATTAAATAAATAATAATTTATTTTATTGTTTTAGAAATAACATTATTTCTATAATATTAATTTATAATAATATTTATAATATTAATATTATAACCAATAAAATAAACATTAATAATAATAATAATATAATTAATATTATATTATTATTATACCAACTTGCACTTTAAATAAAACGAGAAAAATTTTACCTTAAAAAAATTTCGGAGCGTTACAAGGGTTTTTATGAGGAATGAACAAGTGTACTTTAAGAATTAAGCTTGCCACGTTTTAAACCTAGAAGTGTTTTCATAGCGAATAAAACTTGATCGCATTTCGAGAAGTTTAGAAACGCAAGGAGGAAGGTGAGTCTTTTAGGAGGAATTGTGCTTAAGGACAATTATAATACGGAGAGATGCTTGAGGGCAAGCATTATTCTAAATTAGGGGTGTGATAACTTATAGAAATACAAGTTATTGTAGCCTTTTAGGCAGAATAATGTGACTAAAATGCATAAGAAATGTGTTAAAACGTGTAACTTATGTTGTAAATTCATAAATATTTGGAAATACACTTTACATAAGCTTTCATGCTTGTTTTACCCTATTTTTAGTGTCTAAACGCAGGATTATGAACAAAAGAAGAAGCTGGTAAAGAATAGAGGAACTTGCGAGAAGATTAGGCGAGAAGGTCATATCAGTAAGCGAGAAGAGGTTCGCTAGAAGACAAAAGTGGAGATGAAGTTGATGTGACTTAACATAAAAGCAGCTTTCGACATTGACATGCTCATAAGACTAGATTTTCCACCTGAATCTGCCTATATAAAGGACTGCATTACCATCAAGAAAAAAAATCCGAATAGGCATAAAGCCAAGTTTGAATGGACTGAACCCTAGAGAGTGGTGGGAAGGAGTAGTCTTTCCACTGTCTATAAAGTCTTTCTTCATCTTTTTCGGTCAATCTACGAGTGAGTGCTTGAGGCTGAGTGAAGAAGATCTCATTTCCTTCTTTCCCCTAACTTGTAATGGTATCCCTATTATTTCCATTCTTGTATTTTCTTACATTGTATTTATTTATATTGAACAGTGGCTAAAAGCCTATATTCTTTAATACAATGTACATTTATACCTCTTCAATCCATTCATCTCTTTACTGTTCACCCATCTTTTTGTTATTTATAGTTTAAGTCTTATGATAAGTTCTTGATAAGAAAGTTAGCTTATAGTTCTTATCGCGTTAGCTAAGCTATTTTCATCACTTGGCCAATGTATATCGCCAACTACTCGAGAGGGCAAATATCAAGGATATGCCTAACACGCGCAAGGGGAAGTCTAGAAATAAACTCCATTTTAGCGAGATAACTTCCATCATTTGTATCCGGAAAGGGGAACAAGTGTAGGTATTAGGTGCCGAGAGGTTGTCACCCTTAAACGTAAAGCTCTATAAGTCTTATGAGTGACACATTCTAGATATAACTTGCTTAACGCAACTTGGGCATTTGGATCCTAAAAGATGACCATGTGTGGCATTTAACGACTCCAAGAGGAGCACATCTTAGTCATAAGCACGGTAACTAAGCTATATCGCATCAAAGGTCTTAGAATGCTTAATTGTCTGGTAATGCATAGACATTCCTTTACCCCTTCTTTCATACAAGTTAGTCAATAATTCCATTTTGCATCCATCCTAATTCCCCTTTATAGATTCTCTAGTGTAGATAAGTAGATATAGTTTAAACTTACACTTGTTACATTATATAGTATATTCTTTTAGACCACCTGAACGCCTAGTGAACCTTAGAACTAAGTTTTGATATCAATTCCCTGTGTTCGATACTAGATCATCCAGATAAACCTATTGTTTCTCTTACTCTTGGGTAAGTAATAGGAAAACTTGTACACAATAAGGACTTAGAAGCACATAATGAAGAGATTCATAAGGAAATTTTTTATGCAATGATCTTTAATCAATGACACGTTCTGAAAAAATGAAATATAGAGTTTACACCTAGCTAAGTTCGGAATAGAAGAAGCAATCAAGCAGTAGTATAGGGATAAGGCTAGGTATACCTTATCCTAGTAACACTATGGATATGGCTCACTTTGTATTTGATACAAATGCAATGATCCTACACATTCATGTAGGTAACAATGCGAGTGAGGGTATCTTATGCAATGATTATGAATAAGACGTGACCACGAAATAGCTAGTAACCACTAGATATATCTTTGTCAACCAGTTAGATTTTTATTTCGTTAGAATGACCTAGGTAACTTCGTTTTAATTCGAAGTGTATTATGAACTTCTATTCGCGAGAGATTGTCCTTTGATTTGTACGGGTGAGAGTGGCCAATTTGCCAACTCAATATGCTCATCATTTTAGGGACAAGACCGAGTGAGGGAGTTGGAAACATAATCATCTAAGATGGAATTCACTCATTCTCGACTTTAGAGTAAGTAGATGAGTGTTTCCTTAAATGGTGTCTCCGTGACTTGAACAAAATGCTTTACTCTCTTTATGGCATGAAAGAGGTTTTTGTTTATTGGTTGGGTCATAAATAGGTTGTTTATTAGAGGAGCATTAGTATTTAAGAACTAGAAGTAACGCATGAGTAAAACAATAATTTGACCCAGCTAGCGTTGCAGATACTTGTGAAGAACCAACTTATTATTATTGGTCTATATCCGTGGACATAAAAATATATCTATAGTGAGAAGAGTTCAACTATGAGTCTTTAGTGGAGTGTATACATACAGTTAACGAATATTGTTTAATATGGTTAATGAGTTTAGCCAAATTAATCTCATATCGTTATAGCTTTTTATCTGTAGGTCCGCCATTAGATTCTCTTCCTAGCTCATAAAGGATAATGAGGTTAATATATATTGGTTGTAATTTGAAATATTCAAGTTTACTTTGGAAATTAATATAATGTATGGTGATACATTATAATATAGAATTTATTTTTTTAATTAAACTTTATTATATAAATTATTTTGGATATGATTGTTGAATAAGAACTATTGGACCAATCACAAATTGTCACATCATTTACCAAATTAATGACGAAAAAAATACAAATAATTGAATTTTAGACTAATTAAAAGTTGACATGTGTCTTAAATTAAAATTGAAGATATAAATTGATCAATTTTGATGATGCTCCATGTTTTCATTATGACTGTTGGATCAAGTTAATTATTTTAGTCCAATTAAATAGTATTTAATTAGACTAAAGTTCAATTGAGACAAAAAAAAAACTTAACTTAGCCCAAATACTAAATATGGTCCAAATCTATGTGGTTAAGCCCATGAGTTTGGTACATAGACCAATCAAGCTCAAGCCCAAAAAGCTCACTAGAGAATTTTATAAATAGAGGAGTTTTCATCATTTGTGAGGACAAAAAAATTTTACTCCAAAAGATCTAGAGAAAATCCTCCCAAGAGGTTGAAGACTCCCTAACCCCAGAAGTCGACCACCTCCGAAAATTGAAGTTCCTTTCAAGGTACAAGCTTTCTTCTAATACTCTAACTTCATGAATATCACGTGTTTCACTTCCCCAAATCAAACGTAGACATCCAATCGAGAGGAAATTAGAAGATTAAATACTAAAGATCAAACAACATCGCATTAAATCAACACAAACACAACATAAACACAAGTTCAACTCCACAAATTAAATTTCTCCGAAAATCTCGTGAGAATAATGATTCAAAATTAACATATGAGAGAATAAAATATTTGAATGAGTTCAAATATTAATTTAGTGTGAATTAAATTCATATTAAAACTATAGGTTAAAATTTAATGTGTATATGATACACATTAAAACTATAGCTTATGAGAGAAATTTATGTATGATTTAAATTTGGATTAAATTAAATATAAGATATTTAATTAGCAAGTAATTAATTGGAGAATTTATTAATGGTTTAATTTTTTAATGGTAAATTGTAAAAAATAGAACATTTGGCAAAATATTTATACTTCATAGAAAAGTCAAGTATAATAAATTGTCTTTTAGTGGTTTTGTTCTATGAAGTGTAAATAGTTTGTCAGTTTTTTCTATTTTTGAAGAAAAACCCCTTAATTCTAGGGTTTTTTAAAAAATATAACAAACCGGTAAAATATTTACATTGTATAGAACAATTTCAAAAATGAAAAAAACTCATAAGCCTACAATGTAAAATACCAAACATAACTCAGTCAACACGCAATTAATCGGCCACATGTGAGAGCGAGTAATATTCATCTAAACGATCATATACTATAGTTTAAATGAATGATCTACGATCATTTAAGTCATGATACATGATCGTGTAGTTCTTTTTAACGATGAAAAAAAAGACTTCAAATTTAAACAATCGTGATGATCATACTAAACGATCATGTTGACCATGCTAAACGATCTTGCTATGGCAAATAATCGTGTTAATTATGGAAAATGATTGTGTTGATTATGAGAAGCGATCGTGTAGTCCAATGGAAATGATCTTTAAAAACTTTAAATCTAACCATCATGTTAACCATGCTGAACGATCGTGTTAACCATGCTAAATGATCGTGATGGGTATGGTATGTGATCATTTAGATCATGTGAACACAATCATGTAGTTCGTTTTAAACAATAGGAAAAAGACTTTAAATTTAAAAGATCGTGTTTATAATCATGGTAAACAAATGTATTGATAATGGTAGTTAATGATCGTATTGATCATTTTAAATGATATTTAAGCGATCTTGAGGAAGATGAAGAAGAATATTGAAACAATCAAGAAATAGCTTCAAAGAATCTTGTCGAAAATGATGAAAAAGAAATAAGAGATTTAAATAGAAGAATAAATCGTTTAAAAATAGAAGAAAGAAAATTTGGAAGAGGAGATGAAGAAAATTTGAAAGAGAAAGAAATCACAAAGAATGAAGAAGAAGAAAGAGAAGTGACGAATCGTCTGCAATATTCAAGGGCAAATCTAGAAATTATGAAAATGTTTTACCGGCTTCATGAACTTTTATTTTTTATTATACGGATCGTAAATATTTTTGGATTTTGTTACATTTATATAAATTATCCTTAATTCTATTTAATTAAATTGATTAAATTAAAACTATAGATTATGTGAGAGATATTAATTTAAATATGATTTAAAATAAAAATATTAATTAATTATTAATTAATTAATTAATTATTTTTTATTTATTTTAATATTAATTTAAGGGGTCTTTTCAAAAATATAAAAAAACGGCAAATATTTACATTCTATAGAACAATTCTGAAGACGAAAAAAGTCCAGAGGCCCACTGTGTAAAATACCAAAAATGCTCCGTGAACCACGCCGTGAACCACGCCGTCAACAACGCACGGCTAATATATTTGCAAGTGTTTAGATTTGGTTATTGATCGTTTAAATATGGCTACAATTTATACGCGATCGTTTAGATATGACTATAATTTATATGTGATCGTTTAAATATTGACTACAGTTTATACGCGATTGTTTAAATATGGCTACAATTTATACGCGATCGTTTAGATATGGCTAAAATTTATACGCGATCGTTTAGATATGGACTTTTCAATTCCATCGTTTAATTTTGTTACACGATTGTTTAGATTTGGGGACCCAAATCTAAATGATTTTTTTAAAATTTGGTACATAATTTTTTAAATTCTTTTGGTACACGATCGTTTAGATTTCTTTGCACGATCATTTACTTTTTTTCATGATCATTTACTTTTTTTACACGATTGTTTACATTTGGCTACTCCAATCCAAATGAATCTTTTTCAAGATTTTTTATACATACGATCGTTTACTTTTTTTAAACGATCGTTTACATTTGGCTACTCCGATCTGAATGATTTTTTTTCAAGATTCTTTATACACGATCTTTTAGATTTTGCTATTTTTTTGTACATAGTCTTATACACGTTAGATTTTACTATTTTTTTTTGTACACAGTCTTATACAAAGTCGTTTAGATTTGGTTACCCAAATGCAAACACGTAAAAAAAAAAAAAAGCGATGAAAAGAAATCGCAACGGAAAAAAGAATAGGAAAAGTAGAAAAACGATGGAAAGAAATCGAAGCGAAAAAAAAGAAGAGGAAAAGAAGAAAAACGATGGAAAGATTAAACGACGTAAATAAAGAATTGAAAAATAAGAAAAATGATGGAAAGAAATCGCAGAAAAGAAAAAGAGGAAAGAAGAAAGACGAAATTGCAGGGGAAGAACGGAGAAGACAAAATGGAGGAGGAAGACAAATCGAGAAAAAAAGAAAGATGGAAGGACAAATCTGGAATATTTAAAAAATGGCTAACTTTATGGGTTTTGTTACACGAGCCGTAAATAGTTTGGTGTTTTGTTACATTTACAATAGTTTCCCTTAATTTAAATTAAATTAAATTAATAACTCCCTTGGGTGGGAGTTATATAGGGAATCCTAAAAAAATCGTTTAGATTGTGGTAGTCAAATCTAAACAATCGTATAAAAAAAATAAATGATCGTGTAAACAAATATGAACAATCGTGTAACAAAAGAATCTTTAAAAGAATCGTTTAGCAAATATAAACGATCATGTACCAAATCTTGAAAAAAAATCGTTTAGATTTAAGTCTAAATCTCAACCATCATGTAACTAAGTCTAAATGATCGTGTAACCAAATTACACGATCATGTACAAAGAATTTAAAATATAAATCAATTTAGATTTGGCTACCCAAATCTAAACGTTGATCGTGTAACTAAATCTAAACGATCGTCTAACCAAATTAAACGATCGTCTACAGACAATTTAAAAAATAAATCGTTTAGATTTGACTATCCAAATCAAAACGAACAAATCTAAACGATAGTGTATCAAACAATAGCCAAATATAAACAATTGTGTACCAAATATATTACGCGTATTGTTGACGAGGTGGTTGATGAAACATTTTTAGTATTTTCCATGGTGAACCTGTAGATTTTTTTCGTTTTCGAAATTGTTCTATACAGTGTAAATATTTTGCCACTTTGTTATATTTTTTAAAAAAACCTAAAAAGTAGAGACAACAAGTTGGTAAATAGCTTACGTTTTTCATCATTTTTTTTTATGTTGCCCTTGTTTCAATTTCCTTTTTGTCTCCCTTGGTTTTACTTTTCATGATATCTTTTCCCTTATACATATGTTAAAACAATATTTAGAAAACAAATTCAAGCTACATTCCAATGATAGAATACTAAAAACCTATCCCCAATAGACTTTAATCCATAATAGTACTCTCTTATTACTAATAAACTTCAATAATAGATAAACTTTTACCACATAGACTTAGTGGTAAGAAAAATTTTCGGATTACTAGTAGACTTCATTCACACCCAAAATTTAGCACTAACAAATTCCTATAATTGATTGAGAATTTAAGGATAGAAGTTTGTCATTGCCAAATGATGACTGTAAATTAAGTTTTATCGATAATAAAAAACTTTTACTGATACACTTCTAATCATGATAAAAGCCTATTATATTTGTTAGTTATAATGGTAGTCTATAAACTAACCACGACCAAAACAAAGTTAAATGATAGGGGTTATCAATCACTTACAGACTTCTACGATGATAAATGTGTCTATCAATTAGACCTAGAAACTAATCGTAGTTTATTTGTTAATCACGAAGACAATCTAGCATTAAAATACAAATTTGAGATATAAAATGGTCACTAATCTCTATGAATGAGAAAAACTAATAACCTAAAATTCATTCTTCAACACTTTTGGACAAAAGTTAACTATTGAATCTCAAGAAACATTTAGTGCAATAAATTTAGTTTAGCAAAGACATTTAGTTTCTAAGTTTGCAACCGAAAAAGTAACCATGAAAACTAATTTGGTTTGTTGCGTGCTTTTAAAATAAAGAAGATAAAATGTTAGAAAAGAGTAAAAAGAAAAAAGAAAAAAAAACCAATAGAGAAATATTTGATACAAGAGAAAAGAGAGATTCAACAACTGTGACAACTAACTTTTATGATGAATTACGACTACTTTAAAGTCGATAACTACTATGTGCAACTAAACCTAGACATATAATTTGTTATTCAATCCGAGATGCACCTACATTTTTGCTTCTCTAGGGAGTTCATTCCAAATCAATAGAACAAAAAGTTATGGAAAAATAATGGTATACAAGTCATAAAAGTTGACTACATGGCTAAAATAAGACATAACAATCATGAAATATTTTTAGAAATGAAAATCACAGGTGACCAACGTTGTTATAGCTATTATTAAAAGAAAAAGAAAGAAAACAACTAAAACGCGTTTTGTATATAAAAAGTAATACAAAAAAAAAACATATTTTTTCTTTCTAAGACTTGGATTCTCTTTCTACCAATTAATAACATTATGTATGCACGTCGAAATATAATAGAACGTTCTACTTCTTTATTCCTATCACAACTTCTTTTTCCTTAATTCTCTACAATTCCAGAATTACTCTTAAAGCCACATCTTCAAGTAGCACAAACATTAAAAAGAAGCATGAACCTCCAAGAAATTTCTGAATAAAATCAGATTTTTTTTTTTTTTTGTTAAGAAAATCCAATAACTTAATTACAATTTAATTAATAAAACGAAAAAGAAAATACACGAAGAACAGATAGAAGAATAAATTATAGGCAAAAGGTTAAACTGTGTAATTACATGATCTTACTCCCTAAAAATTGGAGCTTGAATCGATGATATACTTAATAGAAGTAAGAAAAAAAGAATTAAGAGTAGAGTCATGATCTAACAGTTGAAGCAACAGCATGAGCCCACCATTTGAGATTAACTTTCATATGAATTTCATTAGAAGGAAACTTCCATTTCATCTTCAATGGCTTCTTCAGTTCCACCTTTTCTTCTTCTTCCTCCTCCTCCTCCTCCTCTTCTTCTTCTTCCTCCATAGTCTCCCAAGCTTCTGAAAGATAAGGCCTAGAAATTTCGCCAGCACACAACTTTTCTTCTCCTTCTTCTTCTTCTTCCCTTTTTCCTAGCCAATTCAATCCAGGAACTATGGAGGCCAAGATCGAACCTTTATCCTCCTCCGAGAAAACAAATCCCAAATCCATAAACCCTTTTAGCTCCTCAAATTCCAGCTCCAATTGGCTCCTATTTTCCGACCCCCTAATTCTTCTTCCTCTAGGTTTCCTCCTCCTCGACTCGGCTCCCGTGATTTCTTTGCTTGGAAAGGGGTGTTTGTTGAAGATTTCACGCTTGAACCAAAAAGAATCGAAGAGATTGAGAACTTGCTCAAAGTCCATCAACTAGAGATCTGTGTTGTGTTTGTTTGGCTAATTTAGCCTTTCTTCATTCACAAACAAATGTGCTTTTACTTGTGTAAGGGGTTTTAAAATGTTGACTTGTTGTCACCAAATTGGGCTTGAAATGGTCAACATTTTTATGAAATAAAAATAAGCACCTCATTTCTTTTTTAGTTGTATTGTCTTTTCTAGGAAAGTTGGGGGAAAATGAGACCAGACGTGAGGATTCTTCTTCTTCTTCTTCTTCTCATCATTATTATTTTAGGACAACATTTCCCACTTCGTTAATTTATATTTGATAAGTGTAGGGAAAAGGGTTTTGTTAAGGGTACGGTGTCCGCTAGCCGTGGATCAAGGTTTGCGGGTCTGCTCACGTGGCCATCTATGTTTGGATTTATTTTGGGTTTTTTCAAAAATATAAAAAAGCTGTAAAGTATTTACATTCTATAGATCAATTCTGAAAATGGAAAAAGCAGAGTCTAACGTGTAAAATACCAAAAATGCTCCGTCAACAATGAGCGTAATATATTTGGTAATCGTTTTCGTTTAATTAATTGGGTTACACGATCGTTTAGTTTTGACTATCCCGAATCTAAACCATTTTTTTTCAAAATTTAGGATCGTTTAGATTTGGTACAAGATCGTTTAGATTTGGATTTGGGTAGCTAAATCTAAACGATTTTTCTCAATATTTTTTATACGCGATTTTTTAATTTTGGTTACTCTAGGAAGAAGACGATTTCAGAGGAGAATGGAATAGCGAATCTAGAATATTTAAAAAATAGGCTAAATTTATGGATTTTGTTACACGATACTTAAATTACATTAGTTTGTTATATTTAGAAAAGTTTTCCATTCATTTTTTAACCTTCAATTTTTAAAACAATTTATTTTAAGATAAATCGGTTTGCCATTTCTTTTAAAATAATTTTTAAAAAATGAGAGTATGAAATAATCAATTTTAGAAAAACACATCCAACCAAAATTTACGACTAATATTGATTTGGTGTTTAATCAAAAATACCTCTCAAATATCTATTTTTCTTCCTCCATTTTTTACTCCGTCGTTTTTTTTTTTATTTCTTTGATTTTAAAATACTTTGAATATTTTTTCAATGTGTTAATATAAACTTAGATATAGGGGTTTGCAAATGTTCTTTCCTAAACTAAATCTACTTAGCGTTAACATCGGTGAAAGAAATTATGAGGACATCAATGAAAAACATGATTGTTCAATTCGTGAAATAAAAACGAATGAAGAACATGATCAAACTGCATACTTTTTTGTCTAGTTGATATTATATTGTCTCGAAAAAATTATTGATCTCATTTATATTTTGTTGTTGGGAAGCAATTATATTTTTTATTGTTATATATTTACATTCCAAAGTATTTGTGCTTCTAAAATTGAATTGTCCAAAAAAGTTAATAAAGAAGTGAAATTAATGTTCAGTGTAAACTTCAATAATTTCGAGTAATTAAAAAATTAATAATTAATTTCAAGATAATGTGCGATTAATTCCAAAATATAATTTTTTAAAAAAGATTGAAAATGTGTATTTCCTTATAAAATTAGTTCATAATGTTTAATAGTTTTTTATGGTAATTTGACCTAAGTATAAACATTGTTAGTCCAAACACAATTTTGCATATAAACATTTATAAAATGATCGAACCAAACATGTAAGTGTGATTTTAAACTCATTTTATAAAAAACATTTTTTAAGAAATGTATTCTTAAAAAACATTTTTCATTTTTTCATAGACAATCTAAATGCACTCTTCGTTAATCTAGACATAATGTAGGTCTTGTTATATGAATAATATCGTAAAAATAAATTAGAAAATAAGAAATTTGATATATAAAAAAGAATCTAAAACTAACGAATTCACATTGTTTTTTAAGATATTTTGCAATTGAGTTTTATGAGTAATTGTCTCTCGTGATATAACATATTAACTTTCTTAGAGAAACAACACCTCGTGCACAAAGTTCGTCAAGAATTATATTTTGTGGAAATAAACTGAATTTAAACAAGTCTTACAAAAAAAAAAGTGTTATTTTATGAGGAAAAAATAATGGTGAAAAAATGCTTTGACACAATTTGAGTAAGATATGTACTTATAATAGACTATTTGTGACCATTTGAACCGTCGTGTCTCTCCTTCTGGTTGTTTATTTCCTAAAAGACATGTTCATTTATGAAACAATGCAACTCTACGTGAATGGTCATATACCTTTATTCCCACAATTCTCTCATAAATGGTAAGTTGACAATTTCAAATAAAAAGAAAAAAAATTGAACTTTCTCTAGTGAACATCAATCAAGTTTACTTAACTAAGCATTGGACTTGATGCCTGATGCCTTGAACTGTTGACCATTCTAGGTAAACTAAGATAATTGAAATCATAAAATTTCTCATTATGACACTTTGTTTTCATTATTGTGTTCATTTTAGTCTTGAACATCGTCTTGTCTCGTGAATATTTTAAAGAATTCACCTTGAAATTCTCATAGAAACAACCCCTTCACACTTACCTAGATGATTTCTATAACAAGCATATATACACTCTTTTCATAAATAATTATTAAACCACTTATAGAAACCATTAAAATCATAGTGTTTACCGTAAAACCACACTTGCACTGTCTCATTATTCTTAGAATGGGTAAGAAATCCAAATTTCAACATAGTACTCACTAAGTTGTTCAGATGTCACTTGCCCATTGAATCTAGATCTTGGGATCTTTAGTTAGGTTCGGTTGCTTCTCTAGTTAACTTCTAAAATTCATGGCTTTTATCTCATTCTCCTTGATGAACTTTCTTTCAACCAACTCTCTAGTTATGCCTTTTACAAGTGGATCTGCAATATTATCTTTGACTTTACAAAGTCAATCATGATAATTCCACTACAAAGTAGTTTTCTGATTATATTGAGTCTTTGTCATATATATCCAGGCTTTTTATTATTCACTAAAAGAATATACGGTATTTACAACTTTGGACTACCATACAAAAATTTTATAGCCAATGCGAACATATCCCAACTTTTTTTTTTTTTTTTTAAGTTGATGCTCAGAAACTTGAATTACTATTAATTGAAATTGCCAATTTTCCCAAGTATCCCATAATAACTTTGAAGGTTACGATCTTTCCATAATTCACAAGAAAATTTCCTATGTAAAATCAGAGGAAACTTAATTTCCATACAAAAAAGATAATTAATGTGTCCTATCACAAATTTTGAATGATTCATTTCAAAGATTAGAAATATTTCAATCATAAACTTCATCTTCTGTTGTATGTATATTAATATTTTTGTTTATGATTTCCATAAATCACCACTACAAATTTGCATTACTTAGCCGTTGCAACTTTTAAGTTCTTGACTTTTCCTAAAAAGAATAACGTCAAATAATGAACATTTTCGGAGAAAAACATCAGAGAATGTGTTGAAAAGGAGGAGACTCACGAAAATTTCCAAAGAATTTTACTCTAACTAGAACTTGACATTTAAAAAATGCAAGTTTAATGAATTTTTAATTCACATTATTTAAATATCAAGTAAAACAATTAGAATATATATTATTGTATCGTTTTGGATTCTCTAGCCCAAAATTTTTCGTGGTTCCTCTCCATTTGTGCCACACAAATATTCTCACTCTTCTCTTAACCCAAACCATCTGCCTCTCTTATAACCATCTATTCGATCAAAAATTTGTAAGAAATTATGAAACGTTTTTTGAATTAATTGTTGATCGTTATTTGACCGTTAATATTTTACTAATTTTTTATCGTTTTATAATTAAATTCTTAACGTTTCATAATTAAATTCTTAACGTTTCCTTAATGATTTTGACCGTTGGCCGATCCTCTCTACATTATATATAGTTCCCTCATTTTCATTCTCACAACACACAACAAACAATCTTCTCTCAAATTCTCATTCTCTTAAAAGTTTTCCGAGCTGTTCTTTTTTTAGTGTCTGGTTCCAATTAGTTTCTGTGCAAAACTAATTGACGAAAAAAGGGGCTGTTTTATCCTTGGGAGGACGAGGCATAATTTTGTTTGTACGATTCATAGTAGAGTTGCAAAACGTCTTAAAGAGAGCATGTTCCCCAACTCAGCCTTCCCTAATCCAGTTTCTGTTTTGTAGTCTTTGTTTCTTTTAACAATTCGTTCAGTTGCTACCTCGTTTCTTTCATCATTATTTGTCGGACTTGGACGATTTTTTGTATTGAAGACCGAAGTGCAACAACAATTTTAAGACGTTTCTCTACTGTGATGGCTAGACAATTCCAATCTGATTTGATGTCTTCCGATCTCAATCGTCCATTTCGATTTGAAGGAACACATTTCAAAAGGTGGAAACAAAAGATGTTACTTTTCCTCACGCTGAAAAATCAAAGGTCTCAGAAAAAGATCCTACAAAAGAACAACTAAAGAACCTCACCACTTGGACAGAAACTGACTTCATCTGTAAGAACCTAATTCTTAATATGGTCTTACTGATGAACTATATGATTATTATAGTACCATGACTACTGCAAAAGAAGTGTGGGATGCACTATAAAAAAGTACGATACTGAGGAAACGGGGTCGAAGAAGTACACTATCAACCGATACGTGAGATATCAAATGACCGATGACAAATCCATGGAGGCACAGTCACATGAAATCCATAAAATAGTCTACGAGATTATTAGTGAAGGTATGCCACTAGATGATCAATTTCAAGTTGTTATTATTGATAAATTACCTCCACTGTGGAAGGATTTCAAGAACACCCTAAGACACAAAACCAAGGAGTTCTCACTGGAAAGTCTAATTACGAGGCTAAGGATAGAAGAGGAAGCAAGGAAGCATGATAAAAAAGAAGAGGTAAACGCTATCCCCAGAAAGAAGCCCACTGCAGTTCTGAAATTGAACTTGAAGTCGAAAGGAAACAAGATGAAATGAGAATCCAACAAACAAAACAACCCACGGTCCAAAAATACAATACAAATTGTTTGTTACAATTGTAATAAGCCTAGTCATTTAGCTAGAAATTGTAGAAACAGGAGTCGTCCTGCTGCGCAGACAAACCTGATAGAAGATGAATTAGTAGCTATGATATCTGAAGTTAATGTGATTAAGGGGTCTGAAGGTTGGTGGCTAGACATCGGTGCATCCTGCCATGTCTACCACGACCTTAGTTCTTTTAAAAAATATAATGAAGTTAAGAATAAAAATATCCTTCTAGGAGATCATCACACAACCAAGGTGGCCGGTATTGGAGAAGTAGAACTGAAATTCACATCCGACAAGACGCTTGTGCTGAAGGATGTTCTGCATATTCCAGAAATTCGAAAGAATTTGGTCTTCAAATATCTCCTCAACAAGGCTGGATTCACACAAACCATATGATCAGACTTGTTTACTTTAACTAAAAACAATGTATTTGTGGGGAAGGGTTATGCTACTAATGACATGTTCAAATTGAATATGGAAATTAATAAGATTGCATCTTCTGCTTACATGTTGACTTCTTTTAATGTTTGGTATGCTAAACTTTGTCATGTTAATAAAAGATTAATTAGTAACATGAGTAGGTTAAATCTTATACCTAAGTTATTTTTACATGATTTTGAGAAATGTGCATGTTATAGTCAAGCTAAGCGCATAAGTCTGTAACTAGAGTAATAGAGCCTTTAGAATTAATTCATTATGACTAATGTGAATTTGATGGCACTTTAACTAGAAACAGTAAAAGGTATGTAATTACCTTTATAGATGACTATTCTGACTACACTTTTATTTATCTGCTTAAAAATAAAAGTGATGCCTATGAAATGTTCAAAGTCTTTGTAACTGAAATTGAGAACCAGTTTAACAAAAGAATTAAGAGACTTCGTAGTGATAGAGGAACTGAATATGATTCAGTTGCTTTCAATGAGTTTTATAACTGAAAAGGAATAATACATGAAACTATTGAGCCCTATTCTCCTGAAGGAATAATACATGAAACTATTGAGCCCTATTCTCCTGAAATGAATGGAAAAGCAAAAAGAAAGAATAGAACTCTAACTGAGTTAGTAGTTGCTATCTTACTTGAGTCAGGAGCATCACCATCTTGGTGGGGTGAAATAATTAAGACTGTTAATTATGTTCTTAACAGGATTCCTAAATCAAACAGTAAAACTTCACCATACGAAGTCCTTAAACATAAAACACCAAACTTGTCTTATCTTAGAACTTGGGGTTGTCTAGCTTATGTTAGAATACTTGATCCAAAAAGAAGGAAATTAGCAAGTAGAACTTATGAATGTGTCTTCATAGCATACGCTGAAAACAGTAAAGCCTATAGGTTCTATAATTTAGAAAACAAAGTAGTCATAGAATCAAATGATGTAGATTTTTTTTAGGATAGATTTCCTTTTAAATCTAAAAATAGTGGGGGCCTATATAGTCAAACTAGTGGGGGCTCAAGTTCCAGTAGTCTACCTTCAACTAGGATCCAATCCCAAGACAAGGAAGTAGATCCTAAACCTAGAAGAAGCAAGAGAGCTAGAACGGTAAATGATTTTAGAGAAGACTTCGAAACGTGCAACGTAGAAGATCCAAAAGATCTAACAGAAGCCTTATCCTCAGTAGATGCCAATTTATGGCAAGAAGCAATCAATGATGAAATTTAGAAGAAGAGATTTACATGGAACAACCTGAAGGTTTCATAGTTCACGACCAAGAATCCAAAGTTTGCAAATTAGATAAATCCCTTTATGGCCTAAAACATGCTCCCAAGCAATGGCACGAAAAGTTTGACAACTTACTCATGTCAAAATGCTTTGTTTTTGCTAATTCACTATTAAAATACTATGAGGTTGCAGAATCAACAACTACACATAAATCATTATCCAAAATTTTGATAAAAATGAAAAAGATAAAAGAAAAATATAAAGATATACTATAAACTAAAATCATAAAATTGAAACAAATTAAACGTTAAATAATCCTAGATATTAAATAACAAGAAAAATCAAAATTGTTATCTAATCCAAATTTAAAATTATTAAAAATAAGATAAAAAAAATGTAAAGATATATGATAATTTAAAATCATAAAGTAAATAAACAAATTAAAGAATGAATCATCCTAGACATTTTAAAAATCGAGTTAAATCAAAACAAATTAAATGTGATATCAAACTGAAAATTAAAAAAAAGAAAAATGGAGAGAATTTGACTCTTCATTTTGTTAGATAGAAATCTCATCACCAACCTCCAAATTATACCGTATTTCGATAATTCATCATCCCTTGTTGATCATTTAGGTTTATTGAATACCATTGGTATCCCAAATTACGGTATATTAAATCACATGATACAACAGTACCAAGGACAAAAATGAGAGTATTAAATATGGCACACTTATTTTTTAATTTAACTTATTAATCCAGTTTTTTTTGTGCTTTCCACAAATATTCCAAAAAAAAAACAATTACAAAATAGTAATTTTAAAGTTGTCATTTTCAAAAATATCAAAATAGTTTTTTTAAAAAATGACCATAGAGTGCACGCTGCTTTCTAAAGTTAAAATAAAACATAATTATAGACTTTAATAAATGTTGAAACTAGTTGCACCTAGATACTTGTCCAATCAAAACCAGAATCTTTCATCTCCATTTTTGAAGCTCGTTGCAGTCATCTTCATTTTCCATTTTTATTTTTCAGTTCTCCATCTTCCATTTTTCGATTCTTCATCTTCCTTTATCTCCATTTTTCATTTTTTTTTATTTCATCTTCTTCAAGCAGAAAAATCCTAATCTTTTCACCTTGAAGCGAGCAAATCCCAATCTCCACCTTCCCTTTTGCAAATTAGCGTTCCATTTAAAGTTTCAGTTCCATCTTCAACTTCATTATGCATTTTCAAGAAGAAGAATATAAACAAAATACGGTTCCATTTGAAGCATGCAAACGCTATCTTCATTTTTCGTCTTCCATCTTTGATCTTCAAAGTCTACAACCTACAATCTTAAACACTTGGGATTGAAGAACAAAAACTTTGACTCAGAAGAACAAAAGTACAAAAGTTGGATCTCTTCTTCGTCTATTATGGGAAATTTTTGCCCGATCTTTTTCAAAATTATTTATATTATTTAATTAATAAAATATAAACAAGGTTTGGGAAGATTTTCTCTAAAAACACTATCTTAACCTATTTTGTTGGAAAAAGATAATTTATGAGGGAAAAATTAATTTACAAATAGGTTGAGATTCAACCCATTAAGGTTATTTTAAAATAAAAATAAGGGTTGAGATTTAGCCGATATAAATTAAAAAAATGAATAAAGTTCAAATCTTCAACAAACTTGTTAAATCCCAAGATATTAGGAAGATGTTATGAATGAGGTTGCATATCACAAATTAATTACACTAAACTCCTGATATTGAAATAATTACAGTTCGAAAATGTGGGTATTTTAGTATTGAATAAAATACCATACGTGTGGCATTCCCGAAATTATGTTAGCTAGTACTTTATGTCTTCAATAAGATAAACATCCAATTATAGACGTCTAACCAATATTGATAGAAATTCTAATTTAATTAATGTTATTCAGTAAAAAATGAAGATGTTTCGGTTTAAAAGTCTTTCTAAATACAATCAATGCAGCAAATTTTTTAATTTTAATTCTCTTACACCATTGTATGAATTAATTGTACAGAACTAATTATATATATAGAATTATGTGTACACACAATGCTATAATTTTAGAATAAGTTTATTTGAATTTAATAAGGAACGTTGAGAAACAGATTAGAGAGTTATCACTAAAACAAAAAGGACATGAAAAAAGAAGATCGATAAAATAACTTACATTTAAACAACCGTTATTACTTAAAATTACACAAAGATAAACACATAGAAACATTATGATTTGATCATGAAAATGTAAGTATAATTGCAAATAGATAAGTAAATAAAATTTCAAGTATATATACATATAATCAACATAAGAAAATAAATTTCATAAGTGTACTTGCCATATAAAATTCATAAATATTCCAAATGAAAAACACTCTCATGCATGAGTTGAAGCAGCAAGAGCTATAAAATAATATTTGAATATGTCATCATCATTTCCTTCTTGTGCTATATATGTATCTATCAAAAGTTAATAAAAAAGTGACCATAGGTCAATAAACGGATGATATACTGTATAATTATGATTGAACGACACTGTAACTGTAGTTAGAATGTAAAACCTATGTAGATTATTTTCAATTGACGCATAAGAAAATGTAGTTAACAAAGCATGTGATGACTCTAGAGACCCATGCATTGAGTTTAGTGCAAGCTCACAGACTCTCCAAGCTTTATCATAACTAACATCAACCTTATGTTTTTTTAAGAAATTTTTGCTGCTAAAAATTGAACTATCTTTTATGTAGAAGTCTACAAATCTACTAAGTCAACAACACTAGATGTACAATTGGAAATTCTTGATGAGAAACCAAAAATGGGAAATTTGATGAACAAGATAGGGACATGATCGACAATAAGAAACATGGTTAGAAGAGGAATCAGAAATAGGGACAACAACCACAACACATCTTTGTCTTCAACAATAATAATGACATTAGAACTGCTGCAACCATCATGATATGATATAATTCAAGAAATTAAATATTCAGAAGAGGGAAAAAGATTAGATTGAATTAGATAAACAAGTTGGTTGAAAGATGTGTTCAATGGTACATGCACTTCACACAAATGGCCAAATGGAAGTTATGATAACGATTTTGTTCATCTTATCTACCTTTGAACAATACTCTTAAAAATTTAGGGTTCATGACAAGAAATCAATTCAATCGACATGATGAAGACATATTTACTATTTTTTAAAAATTCAAAATTAAAAAACAAAACAAGATCTAATATGAAAACTAGTTTTAATTTCCTAATTATGAAGGGATCCAACCAATTAAAGTTATTTTGAAATAAAACGAAGGTTGGGATTAAGTTAATAAAAAACAGTAATTTAGTTATTTTAAAATTAGTAAAATGATAGATGGTAGAAAGTGGTTATGGTAGAGATTGCTATAGCTCTGACGCATCGAAAATAATTATAAATGTATAACACATGTTAATTATACTTGGAGACAGAAATAATTACATACAGAGTATTTTGATATTCTATAAAATATTATGCATATATATATATATATATATATATATATATATATATATATATGTCATAAGTACCCTTTGCTAAACATCAAAAGAAAAAACGATTTTGCCATTCCTATATCCCAGAAAAGAAAGGGTTAGAGGATGGTTTATTATTGGGCCATTATGGTGTTGATGGCCCAGAATGTTTGCATCCCCTTTTGCCAGCTTCCATTGAATCCCAAATTGGTAGGCCGAAGTCCCCTTCTGATTTATTACTGTTTCTGCTTCTTCTTCTTTCAATTTTCCGTTTCGAACGAATCACGATTCACATTCATTACTGCTCATTGCTGTTCCCTTTCCATTATCCCACCAAACTGATGAGCGTTGACGAAACTTCTTCTTCTTCTTCTTCCTCCTCCTCCTCCTCCTCCTCCTCCTGATTTCCAACCCTACCTCTCCTCTCAGGTATTTCCAATCCCTTTATTTCACTTTTTTCTCCTCTTTCACCCTTCACTTCCTCTTCCCTGCTCTTTCCCCTTTCTGATCACTACACATTTATTTCAAATTTCAGCACCAACTTCTCCCATTGCTTTTACTCTGCCAGATTCCACCTTCATTACCTCCAAATCTAACACCCCTTCCCCCCCACTCTCATTTCTCAAGAACTAGTAAGATTGGAGTTCTGGGTTCTTTTAATTTTTTGTTTATTTATTGTTTTCTCACTTTTTCTTTCTGCGAGTCTGGTTTTTGGTTGATATTGGGAGGGAAAGATTATTGTTGGTTTCAAATGGGGTGATTGATTTATGGAAATATCTTTTGGTTTTGTGCTCGATTTTGGGTGTGGACTTTCTATCACCTTTATCGATTTTGCTGCTCTGCTCCAACCTTATTATGATTTACGGGTTTCGGTGCCATTCTCAGGACTCCTCTTTATTTTCTTTTACTATTTATGTGTCTCATATATACTTGAATTCTATTTCTTCATTGTAGATAGGGGAGAGTTGCATCTTTAGGTGGAATTTGACTTCCTGAAGGATCCAAATTTCAGAAGGTAATTTTTAAGCTAGTATGGTTTTATAGAGTTATGTTGGGGCTTGGCCGATGGCTTTTTATCCAAAGGAGTACTTGAGGATATCTTTTCAAGACTGTTTTAGTTGGTGATTTAGCTTGTGGGGTAATTGAAACTTTTTTTTCAAGATTTGCTAGACTACCCTAATTTGAAGTCAACCACCTGCACTACCTTTTATTAATGTTTAGTTCCTTCAGAAACATTGTTAAACGGACCAAAAGTCTTAGTTCATTGGAGTCTAAGATCATTATTCTTTTTGAGAACTCTTGCAAAGCAAGCTTTTTAGCTGGGAATATTGGAGATGGTAGTGATGCAACCAAGATGAATGTTGAACCAGAACTTGAAACTGAATGGGAGAGTTTACTCGAACCTTTTGATCTCACAAAGCTTAGGGAGTCTCGCATTCGAATTACTCCTGTTCAACTTTGTAAACTGCTTGAGCTTCCACTTGATGTTCCCACGTTGTCGGAAATATTTGATCGGGTGGGTGGCCAGAAGGGCTATTGCCATACATTTGATGTATACTATGTGTTTATAAATAAGCTTGGGACAGTTGGGCAGTTCAAGGTTATAGATAAACTGTTAATGCAGATGAAAGAAGAAGGGATTGTTTTTCAAGAGTCCATTTTCATGATAATTATGAAACATTATGGAAAAGCTGGACAACCTGGACAAGCAATTAGATTGCTCCTAGATATGAGGGCTGTTTATTTATGTGAACCGACTTTCAAATCTTATAATGTAGTTTTGGAAATACTCGTGACTGGTAATTGCCCACAAGTTGCCACAAATGTTTTCTATGACATGTTGAGTAAGGGTGTCTCTCCCACTGTTTTTACTTTTGGCATTGTGATGAAAGCTCTTTGTATGGTTAATGAGGTTGATTCTGCATGCTCACTCCTTAGAGACATGACAAAGCATGGATGTGTACCCAATTCTATAGTTTATCAAACTTTAATACATGCACTATCCCAAAAAAACCAAGTTAGTGAAGCCTTAAAGCTTTTGGAAGAAATGTTTGTTATGGGATGCATGCCTGATGTTCAAACCTTCAATGATGTTATTCATGGTCTCTGCAAGGTTAATAAAATTCACGATGCAACAAAATTGGTTGATCGAATGCTTCTTCGAGGTTTTAACCCAGACAATATGACTTATGGTTTTCTGTTGCATGGACTATGTAGGATTGGGAAACTCAATGAAGCTAGAACAATATTTAAAAAAATCCCTTGTCCAAACAATGCAATCCTCAATACTTTAATCAATGGGTACGTTATGAGTGGACAGCTTAAGGAAGCCCAAAATTTTCTTAATGAGACTATGATAAATTTTGGTTTTCAGCCTGATATTTTTACATACAACATCTTGATGCATGGTCTCTGCAAAGAGGGGAGTCTTAGTTTTGCTCGTGATTTGGTCAATGAGATGTCTAGGAGGGGTTGTGAGCCGAATGTGATCACGTATGCTATACTGGTTGATGGGCTCTGTAAAGCAGGGCTTCTTGAAGAAGCTGGACTTGTTTTACATGAGATGTCAACAAGGGGATTGACCATAAATTCAGTTATATACAATTGCTTGATATGTGCTCTATGTAGGAATGAGAAGGTTCATGTTGCTTTAAATCTGTTGAGTGAAATGTGCACCAAAGGGTGCAAGCCTGACTTGTTTACGTACAATTCTCTAATCTATGGATTGTGCAAGGTTGATAGGATTGATGAGGCCTTCAGGTTGTTTCATAATATGTTACTGGATGGTGCAGTTGCCAACAATGTGACTTACAATACACTGATTCATGCACTTTTAAGGAGGGGTGCATTCCAAAAAGCACTCACACTTGTTAATGATATGTTATTTAGAGGATGCACTCTTGATAAGATTACTTACAATGGTCTGATTAAAGCATTTTGCAAAGTTGGTAATGTTGAAAAAGGTTTGGAATTATATGAGCAAATGATAATGGATGGACTTGGTGCTGATACTATATCATGTAATATTATGATCAATGGGCTCTGCAAAGTTGGAAAAGTGGACAGAGCATTTGAATTTCTAAGAGATGCAATCAATCGAGGTTTTGTGCCTGACATAGTTACTTATAACAGTGTTTTAAATGGACTTTGTAAGGTTGGACGTATCAAGGAAGCTTTAAATCTATTTGATAGATTACAAGTTGAAGGTGTTCGCCCCGATGCTTTTACCTATAACACTTTTATCAGTTGGCACTGTAAAGAAGGCATGGTGAATGATGCTTGTTTATTTTTTTATAGAGGCATAGAAAATGGTTTTGTACCCAGTAATCTTACTTGGAATGTGTTGGTCTATACTTTGGTAAAACAAAGTAACCAGGAGAATTTGTTTTTTGCGTCATACGAGTTATGGTAATAAAATGTACTTGTGAAATAATTTTTCATGTAAGATGTTATTGTGGTACTCGTCATTATTAACGAATATTTTCTGAGATACTTCAGTTTCTCCTTGTGAAGCTTACATTTTGCAGAAGTTTTAAAAATGTCAGTAGTTTAGCGAATTGGTGGCACCCTTAGAAACAGAATGAGAATCATGATGCTTAGTTTCTTATCGCTTGATTGAATAAGTTTTGTGCATGGTCATCCCTCATTCAAATAGGCTTGACTTGGCTTGATTGAGTTTCTTATTTTGCTCATGTGTTGGTTCGTTTGCATATAATTATGGTTTGATAAGTTAATAACTCTGTTTACTTGGTGTGGTTACTTTTGTTTACATTTTTCTTAAATGCAAGAAACAACAGAAACTTTTCAACACAAAGCTCTTCTGATTGACCGAAAGATTAGAATTGCACCTTGAGCACCAATGATTATATTTTTACATGATCTTGAAGAGGATTTGCGACATAGATTCTTTTATTTATTTTCCACTCCAATTACCATAACAAGAAAAAACTGTTATTAAATGACCATAAGATCTTCTCCTCCTTTTAAAAAATGATAACTAAGAACATAAATGATGTGGGTGATACTATTAGTTGAAAGAGCTGTTTGAAAGGAAAGGGGATTCTTTTCTCACATGTTGCCACAAAAAACGAGCAAGTTGAAGGAAAAATAATCCGATATTGTGGTTGGGTTTTTGTCTTATTTGCTCAATTTCCTTTTGATTCATAATGAGAAATCTCCTTAAAAACCTTGACTCGATGCCACATGAAATTGTGTTAATTAATATCCGAGGTTTGTTTTTAAAGAGACTGCAGTTGTCACAAGTTGTTGTTTATCATTTATTTTATTATGTTCTTGGCTTTTGTGCATATGGCAATGTTTCACTTGAGCAAGTCATTCTTTGCTGATGTGAAAATCTTTGTTGTTTCGACTCTCTAAAACCACTTTCCAAGTTGATATTCATTATCAAGAGTCACCCTAGTGCCTTCTATCAACTTAGACAGCAGAAAATAATAATTAGAAATTTTTTCTTATCTATGTTGGATGATCTTTCTTATCCTTTCTGTTTATATTGGTTTATTGGATGATAAAATTGGGTTGGTCCATTGGCCACGTGCAAATGTATTTAGTATTGAATTTGAACTTGCTTGGGGCTAATATATACGTAGATTGGATGGTATGCAATATACTTAGCATCGGCATAATCTAATTATTTAAAAGTATTGGGATGCAGTTACTCATCTGACCTAAAGATTGGATGGTTGATACACCTGGCTACTTAGCATCATGATGTTGGTTATTAACGAATTACTGTTTCTGTGTCTGTACTTTTATGAAAATGATTATTTTGACAATTATCGTCCTCATCGTCATCTAGTTTCTTAGTATAATACCTTTCATTATTGTATTACTGTTTGTTTTCAGATGTACAGAGTTGTAATATGCTTCTGTTAAAATGTTGCAACAATTTACTGTGCATACTTTCTTCTCACGCTATCTTCTGAAAGAAATAGCAGCACCCATCAGAATTATTCCTCTCTTAACGTTTTTAGATTTTTTGGTTAATTATACTTTTGTTATATATATAAATTTCTCCGTGCACTTGTTTGGTTCTTGGAATGGCCAGGCTGGGTTCAATATTGAGAAAGCACCATATTTTTTTACTCGATCTGTTGAAGCTAAGGCGGATTGACACAAGATTATATTCGATATCTCTTTTTGTTTCCTTCTCTCTTCATCAGCTACTAGCTTCAGAATATTGGTACTCTCAGATTCTTTCCTTACTCCATCAAGTAAGTACTCACACAATATCTCTGGCATTTTTTATACCTTTCCTTCCTTTCAAGTTTCCTCTGTCTCTTATATTCCTGAATTCTATTTCTTTGATTGTGAGTAGGGAAGAAATGCATCCTTAGGTGGAATTTGACTTTCTGAAGGACCCAGAATTCAGAAGGTATTTTGAAACTATTATGGTTCTATAGAGTTCGGTGAGGCTTGGGCAATGGCTTTTTATTCCGAGGAGGAAAAAACTGAAGATTATCTTTTCAAGATTGTTTTAATTGGTGATTCAGCCGTGGGAAAATCAAATTTGCTCGCTAGATTTGCTAGAGATGAATTTTACCCTAATTCCAAGTCAACCATTGGAGTGGAGTTCCAGACCCAAAAGATGGAAATAAATGGAAAGGAAATCAAAGCTCAGATATGGGATACAGCTGGTCAGGAGCGATTTAGGGCCGTTACGTCTGCATATTATAGAGGAGCTGTTGGAGCTCTCCTGGTATATGACATTAGTAGGCGTCAGACCTTTGACAGCATTGGGAGATGGTTGAATGAACTTCACAGTGAGTATTACAAAGATGTTATCTGATGTTTCTTGATGATAAAATCTCCAATATTAAATTGTCATGCCTTTTTATTTGATTTTTCAAGTTATTGAACTGGTTTACTTCGCATTATTCTATCATTTGCGTTACCGTATCCTTTTTGTGAATTTGGTGTAGATAGTATTTTATGATGAACTATGTAGCAGTGATTTCCTTTCTGCTTGAGTGTTGGAACTTTAGAAGGTTTCAAAGATTTTTATTCTACAATTTGCCTTCACCAGAGATCGTATTCTGGAAACAGTAGAATTTTCATCAAGGAAGAGAGTCTCAAGTAATGAAGGGTCATAAGTTGGAATTTCCTCGAGAGCTGCATCTGAATTGGAAATGTAAAACAAAAGGAGAAGAAAAACATTATGAGAAGTTTCTTGGTTGTAACTATATCATTACAGTGTCGAGTGAACACTGTTAAAGGCTCAAGCATTTGCCAGTTTTCTTGTTTGATGTTTCTCTATGACTAGCTTCTTGGTTCGGTTGGTCCCTTAGTTTCTTAAGGGACTCTCTCTAAGTTTCTTGTGCTTCTCAGTTGAAGGGTTTTTTCTTTTTTGCCTGTTCTTCGGTTGTTGGGTTTGTCTCCTTTTTCTCTTTTTTTTTTTTTTTTTTGTGTGTTTTGAGATGTATTTTGGAGCAATAGTTTATTTTATTATATAATTTTTTTGGGGGGAAAAATAGCGTTTTGGTCCCTAGGTTTTGGATCTAATTTTTATTTAATCCCCAAATTTTTAATCCTTAGATTTTGATTTTGGTATCAATTTAGTTCCTAAGTATCAAAATGTTACAATTTGAAACCATGCCACCTAGGGACTAAATTGAAATTAAACTCAAAACTTAAAATTAAATGTGTAACATTTTGAAACCTCCCTTAAGTAGAAAGCAGAAAGTAAACCCAAAATTTAGAAACTAAAAGACATTTTCCCTGATTTTTTTTTCTTTTTTGTTTTCCTTTAAATTAAAAAGGCTCAAGAAATAGGTTATATCTGCGCCTTTTCTTTATAACCTGAAAGGACTGATTGGGTAAATCTTTTATTGAACAGCTCACTCTGACATGAACGTAGTAACCATACTGGTTGGCAACAAGTCTGATCTCAAGGATGCTAGAGAAGTACCTACTGCTGAAGGCAAGTCTTTGGCAGAAGCTCAGGGTCTGTTTTTTATAGAAACCTCAGCCCTCGATTCTTCGAATGTGACAAACGCATTTCAGACAGTCGTGAAAGAGATCTACAACATATTGAGCCGAAAAGTAATGATATCTCAAGAACTTAAGAAGCAGGATGTGAGCTGGATGGAGAATGGAAAGACTACTGTAGTTATACAGGGAGAGGACCAAGTAGAAGGAGAGCCCAAAAAAGGTGGGTGCTGCTCATCCTAGTAATTTACATATTGGAATCTGTTCTTTCATTTATTCTGCTCATTATATAGCATCATTTGCTTAACAACTTCCACATGTATCTTCTTCTCCATCTTGTTGAGTTTTCTTCAGTCGATGAATCTGCTCTCTTTATGTTTTTTCTTCTGCAATTCTGAGTAACATTGATTTGATGCGTTCTCGCACGACTGATGGATTAAAGAAACATGGGGGGAATTGAAAAATGTAAATCTGACCTGAAAGGGTTTAATTTTCAAAAGAAATATTTTACCTCTGTTCAAATTTATGCTTACTATATCCTGTCTGAGCCTCTACAGAATATCCTTCCATCGTCATCCTTGTATGGTTCATGTTCCTGAGTTCATTATTATCCAACTTTTTATCTTATGTCGTCCTCTGTGAAGAATGTTCATAGTAGTACTTGAAAGCAAGTACAAGTTATTAAATTGATATGATTTGGTAAAGGAATCAGGTCTTCCAATGCTACTGTTGTCTAGTTAAGAGTTTAGGTATCAGTTTAATTTGATATATCAAAATAAATGAATGCATATTTGTGATCATGGTTGGGTTGTGAACTTGTTTATTTACTTCTACGGATATGGTTGGGTTGATGAATGGTACTCTACCCTTTGATCCCAACCTCCCTCGTTTCTATCCTCAATTATTTCAATTAATAAACAGGGAAAATTTTCGTTTTATGTTTTCAAAATCATTAAATAAATTTGATAGATAACTCAAATTTTATTTTTGAAATCGATTTTTGGATAATGTGATTTGATCAGTGCTAGCAGCTTTGAAAATAATATGAAAATTTGAATTTTAAAATTTGAAAGGTAAGATTATATTAAATAAAGATAAAAACATCTTGAAATATTGTGTGACACGTTATAAAATTTAATTCATGTTTTAAAATTAAAATATCTGTCATGTATGTTTTCATTTGGCATTAGAATTTCAACGGAAATGATTTCAAATGACAATTTTAAATTAAAGAAATTATAGATATGATTTTAAATTATTCCGTGGTTGTGGAACATAATTTATTCGAAATCATTTAGTTTAAATTTATTAAGAAATTAAAAGAAAGTGGGAAATCTAACCCTTTTTTTTTCATACAAATATGAATATTATAGATTACTTTTGTATCAAATAATGATATCAATTGCATAAATAACTGGAGTATCTTCCACGATGAATCAAAATATACCAAATATTATCATATATATATATATATATATAAACTATTACATGTGTCTATCTCAATATTTATGTGTCTATCTAAATCTATCACAAATAGATTGATATTTTGCTATATTTATAAATCTTTTAGAAGTTTTGTCATTTAAATAATTTTTCTTGCATGTAAGGATTCTATAGCACCTTTGTAAGCATTGTCTTGCTCTTGTGGAATCTCGAGAAGACATTTATCTATAAATGTTGTCCAGCTTATTGTATATATTTTTTTTGTCACACAGCTTCTATTTTTATATGGTTCACCAATTTTGAAAGTTCACAATTAAAATCAATTGTCAAAACCAAATATAAATCATAAGGAACCTTAAAGCAACAAGAGTTTATATAACAACAAAGAAAAACAATAAGATGCATATGCATCTAAAGAGTAAATAAAAATAACAGAAAATATAAAAACAACTAGATGTTTAGTATGTTATATTTTCTTTGAAAATATCGTTATCATGGAAGAATTAGCCAAAGCTACAAACCTCACCAACAAATGTAGGGATGAGCTAGTTTGGAATAACAACACAAACTTCATCCACCCCTTAAGAAATAGAAGAAGAAATAAGGACAAAACAACCCCTCAATTTCAATGTACAAGAACAACTTGCGATAAATAGCAAGCCAACCTAATCACAGAACATGGACACCAGACAAAAATAACCTAACAAAGCCAAATAGAGTCCAAACTTCGATATCATTAACAAAGCTCAACAACTCAGACAAATCCAAGTTCTTATGATTTAAAACACTAATAAGCTCAATAGCGTCAAACTCAAATGCTATTGGAGGATAGGATCCAAAAGTAAAATTTAAGGAAGGTAAATATAGAGAACGTAATTTAGATGTAAATAAATTGTCAGTTGCAATTAAATCTTGAATATGTTAACTTTTATGTCCATTCTTAGTCAAATTTATTGACACTGTAATATAAGTATCTGTTTCACTGTTCCGAATTTCATTATCAACGTCTAAAATTTAATCACTAATTTGAATCAAAATTTATAAGAAAATTTGGTAGAGTGCAACAAGGTATGACTGTTTGTGTCTTAAAGTGGTAATATGATTTGGTCCAACTAGCTATAATTGAAACATTTTCTTTAATACTCTAAATGCCTTTTCAATTGCATTTTGTAAAGTGATGCATGTCTCTATGGTCAAATAATATTTTTGGAGATTGTGGAGCACACGTGTCGGATTCTCCCTCAAATGATATCTTGTCCCACAATAAGGTGTTATAAACCCATATCGTAACGTAAAACCAACGATCACCAAACTAATATTTTACTAGAAACAACACTTACATAAATATAATATATGATTCAATTGTTTCTTTTACACAACTTTTATATGTACTACTTCTTAACACGTGCATGCTTCTTATATTTGTCTTTCATTTTAATTTTTTCCCCGAGTAACGACTTTTTTTTGTTAAGTATCTTCATTTTCAATTGATTAATTTTCCTCCCAATTGTTGTTTAAGATTAAACTCATAAATAGTTCTTAAAATAGAATGCTATAGTGATTGCTAGACAATTCTACTTTGCAACCGTTAGAAAAATAAATTAACTATATTACATTGGTTTACCATACTAAATTCTAGAAACTTTTAAAGAAGAGAGTTGATAATGAATAAAAAAAAAATACAAATTAAAAGAGGGTGGCAAACCCAAAGTTTTCTTCTTATACAAGTACATATAGATATTCTTAAAGATGTTAATTGATGAGATAATTTTTTTTTTTTAAAAAGAACAATAACTTCATAATCACATACTATTAATTAAGGATATGCTTTCATTTTTACTAATGTTTACGGATTTCTTGGATCAAACCCAATAACTTATCGATTTGATCAGCGTAGTCCCTAGGTTGGTAGATCGAGCGAACACTCAGAAACTAATGGAGATGTTCTAAAGTGCATGTTTTATGTATCAACTTGAAACATCAATGAAATGTAAAAGATTTTCAAGAGATATACTTTTAAAATAAACACATCTAGAAAAGCATAAAAAACCAAAAAAGAAAAAGAAAATAGAAAGGAAATGAACAACCCAGGACTGGAAACATGCAATGAAACTAAGATATTTCTTCTTATTTGAAAGACTATACAAATTATGTGCAAACTCCAAGGTAGAAAAATGGGTTTTATAGCCATTCATATTTAAGAATTCCTAAAGGTTCATTCTAAGGGTGTAAGAATAACCCGAATAACCTGATAACCCAGACTACTTAACCCATATTATATGGGTTGGTTTGGGTTGAAAATTTTGATTTTTTTTCGGGTTGGGAGTTGAAAAATTTGGGTCAACCCAACCTAACCCGAATTAATAATATTTATATTATATTATAGATACTTTATTATTTATTTAATATTTATGGATAATGTTTGGAATGTTGAACTTTTATGGATGTTTGAAACTTTGAATTTATAGATATTTGAATTTTTGGATGTGAGAATTTATCGACGTACAACAATTTTAAACCGTATAAACATTAGGAATGAAAACAAGAAAATAATATAACATGACAACCCAACCCAACCCAACCCAACCCACCCAATCCACCCAACCCATATTTTAAGGGTTGGATTGGAAGTATAATTTGGGTTATTTGGGTTGTCAAACCAACCAACCCGAAATTACGAGTTGAGTTGGAAATGTCCCTCAACCCAACCCAATCCAACCCATTTACACCCCTAGTTCATTCTTTGTATTTTGTGTAAGAATTAATAATTAAATAGATTATTAATTCTTTCCATTTAGAAGATGGACTTTTTGATTTCCTTAGCTATAAAATTGTTCATTAGTTACAACTTTTGGTTTTCTTCGACTATTAGAAGTTGGAAAGACTTTTAGTTTTCTTGAGCTATTAGTTATTCATAAGTTACAATTAGCCTAATCAATTCATAAATCATTTCATTTCTTCTTCAATTAATATAAACATAGGAAAGGAAAAAGACAACATTGCGCCTTATTATAGAAGTTACTTCTAAAGAAAGGTAAAAAAATAAGGAAAAAAATTTCTCCTCATCCAAGCTTTTATATATACTATAGATATTTGAAAGATTTTTTTTTTTTTTTTTTTATATTTTCTTCTCTTGTTAGTGCATTGAATAGAATTTGTCCGTGCTAAAACGTTTTGGGTAGGATAATCTTTTCTTTCTTTAAGTCTCGATACATTCATCTTTTGATACTTTGCAAACGTGTATTCCATTTGTAGAATAATTATCAAGAATTATCTTTAAGATTCAAAAAGTTTCTTGAAAACAATTTTGGACCATTGGATCTCATACTTTGTCCAAGATTAATTTATGGCCATGAGATCTTTCACATCTCTCTAGAACATTTGGAGTTATTGGATCATACACATATATTAAGGACAAATTAGAGCCACTGGATTAGCTTGATGACCAAGTATCTTTTGGTTATAAATAGGTGAGGACCAAAGGTTGCCAAACTATCCCAAAATATCCAACAAGTTGAGTGAGGTATAAAACAGAGAGTTTCTTCTTATAAGAGAGCTTTGTATTCTCAATAAGAAAGAAAGTTTGTAACTCCTATTATATATAGTAAATTCTTCTATCCTTGCTCGTGGTTTTTTACCCTAACTTGTTTAGGGGTTTTCCACGTAAAATCCTTGTGTTCTATCCTCTCCCTTCTTCTTCTTAGTTGCAATCTTACTCTATTCTATCACAGTTGAAATTTCACAACAAGTGCTGGATTAATTTTGGGTGTTAATATCTACTTATCGTATGCTCTGTGGTTGCCACTAATAGGTGGATCTTCCACATTAGAAATAAGTAAGATATTTTTCACCTTTATAAAAGGCACGATTGAGGATTGATTATAGTTCGTGATAGAAGTAATGGTGGAAAAGTTCGAGATTGAGAAGTTCAACAGAACTAATTTCTCGTTGTGGAAGTTGAAGATGATGGCTGTCTTGGGAAAAAATAATTACCTTGAAGCCATCGATAAGAGGCCAACAGAGATTATAGATGAGAATAAGTGGAACGAGATGGATGAGAATGCTATGTCAAACATTCATCTAGCATTAGCTGATAATGTGTTGTCAAGCACTGAGGAGAAGAAAATTGCAAAGGAGATTTGAGACCATCTCACAAAAGCTATATGAGGCCAAATCACTTCACAACAAGATTTTCCTTAAGAGAAAGTTGTATACTCTTCGGATGTCTGAATCCACATCAATGACAGAGCACATGAACACATTGAATACTCTATTTTCTCAACTCACATCATTTGGTTATAAAATAGAGCCAAGTGAATGTGCATAACTTCTACTTCAAAGACTTCCTAATTCGTATGATCAACTTTTCATCAATAAGACAAATAATATTATAACTGACTATCTAAGCTTTGATAATGTTGGTGTTGTTGTCCTAGAAGAGGAAAACCGGCGTAAGAACAAAGAAGATAAGTTGGTAAGTTTACAACAAGTAGAAGTCTTGGCTGTGACAAGAGGCAGATCATTGGAACACAACTTCAGTGGGAGCAAAAATCAAGGAAGGTCATGTTGGAATTTATGTCATAAAACTCGTAGTTTGTAGTTTAAATTATATTCTATTCAATAAAATAGTTATTGAGGACTTATTAGTGAAAATAGAATACTATAATCTTGAATCCAATAAACTAAGGTCCCGAGGCTATATAGACTTGAACTTTATGTAAAGACATAAATGTGGATCAAGTTCAAGTTCATTACACAAACGGTCTATAGTGTAAGAATAAGGTTGAGCACCTTATTATGAGAATGCTATGGATGCGACTTGCTTTGTAGTTAGTATAAACGATGTGATCCTGATTCATTCATATTGAGACATGGAAGTGGGGGCATCTTGTGTAAAGAGTTTACATAAGACTAGTACCATGAAATAGTCACTTTTAAGTTATAACACCGTTGACTATATAAAACTGATTATTTCGATTATGATGACCTAGGTAACTTAATATTATGTTTATCTGGAATTATCCTTAAATCTGCATAGGTGAGGATATCTCAATGACGTTGACTCAATAAGCCTCCAATTTTAGGGGTAAGATTGGGTGGATCGTTAGGGACATAGGGTGTAAGATGAAATTCACTCTTACCCGCTTTAGGGTTAGTAGAAATGTTGTTTCCTTAAGGACTGAATCCAAATCTTGAACAAGAAATCCCACCGTCTCATTGGTTTGAGAGGGATTCGGTTTATAGGTTGGACCTTAAACCAATTGTCAATAGTGGATCGGTGGGTCTTAAGGAACAAGATGTACTCTCGGGGGTAAAACGGTATTTTGATCCAGACGAGGTTATGAACAACCTGTGAAGGATTAACTTACTGATCATGGTTATATCAGATGGACAAAAATATATCTATAGTGAGGGGAGTGCAACTAGGGACTTTAGTGGAATAACCCATTAGTTAGCGAATGTTGATTAGCTCGGTCTAAAAAGGTTTAGCTAGTTAATCCCGGATCGTTGGAACTCATGATCTATAGGTCCATTAGGTTCCCCTGCTAGCTCATATGGAATTAACTTAAAACAATATAATGGAATAATTTGAATTATTCGAATTAGTTAAAGAGATAGAAACCAACAAATATATGTGATATAGATGTCGGTTATCAGTTAGAGATAGAGTTTTATGTTTAAATGTGATTTAAATATTAAAAATATGAATATGGATTCATTTTCGGAAGCTCGAAATTGATGGAAATGGTCAAAGTTGTAAAAAGTCAAAATATTAATTTTTGACTTTGAAAAGTCAAATTTTGACCGGCTTTATATTCAAATATGATTTGAATTTTAGAAAAATAATATGGATTCATGCTCGAGAGGTCAGAATTAGTTAAGATGGACAAAATGGTAAAAAAAATCAAAATGTTGATTTTTGATTTGAAAAAGTCAAAGTTTGACTTTGACTTAAATGGACAAAAGACCATATTGCCCTTGAACTAGTCAATGGAAAAGTTTAACATTTTATTGGATAATCGCACTAACACTTAGTGGGATAGGTGGCTACATGAGATGTAAACACCTAAGCCGCTAAGTTTCGCTAAATGTTAGTGGATTATTAGGTGTTGAGATTTAAGAAAGTAATTACATGCAATATTGCATGTAATTAGTCTATTTAAAGGGTATTTTTCAAATTGAAGAATTTGTTTTTTCATTTTTTCAATTTTGAATTACAAAATAAACCTAATTTTTTTTCTCTCAAAACTCAACCTAATCTCCTTCTATAATTTTCATCCCTCGCTCATTTTTCTTCACTTAATGGGTTCCACAATCTGGTTTTAAGTCTGGAGAATGGCAGGTCAACACTAGTGGTGGTCCCAGATTCGTGATCATGAGGAGATTGCAAAGGATTGGGAAGTTTCAAAGGTAAGTATTTATCTTAACCCTAATTTCTTTTTATTAGGGTAGAATTAAGCATGTTAGTTTAGTTGCATCAGAGTAATTTTCGATATGTAGTTCTGCTTCGCATGTCTTGATTTTCCATTAGGTCAAAGTCACGAAGTAAGAAGAACATAAAGTGCTATAATTGTGGAAAAAAGCTACATCTGAAGAAGGATTGTTGGAACCTAAACAAGAAAAATTCAAATCCTTAGGAAAACGTAGCAAGCACCATAGAAGAAGGCGGTGCCTTGTCTTGTGAAGTAGCGATAATTATGGAAGGCAGAAAAAGAATGGTCGATGAATGGTTTTCCGACTCTCGAGCCACTTATCACATGACCTCTCGTCGAGAATGGTTCCATATTATGAACCTGTCTCTAGAGGATTTGTGTTTAGTTGTCATGATCATTCCTTTAAGATTGTCGACATTTTGGAACTATCAAGTTGAAGTTCTATGATAATACTGTTCGTACGATTCAACAAATGCAACATGGAGAAGGTCTGAAAAATAACTTGCTCTCATTAAGCCAACTTGATGATCTCGATTGCAAAGTTGTAGTTGAGAAGGGACTTATGAAGGTAATCCAAGGTGCGTTAGTGGTTATGAAAGAAAGAAAGGTGGATGCAAACTTGTACATGTTAAAGGGAGAAACTTTGCAACAAGGAGAAGCATCTGTTACTTCAGGTTGTTCAGGTGAAAATCTCTCGATGATGTGACATTGAAAATTGAGTTACATGTCTGAACAAGGACTAAAAGTTTTTGTAGAGCAAAATCTACTCCCAGAGCTCACTAAGGTGTCTCTAACCTTTTGTGAGCATTGTATTACAAGTAAGTAACACAGATTAAAGGTCAATACATTAAGTTCTAGAAGTAAAGTGATTATAGAGCTGGTTCATTATGATGTATGGAAATCACTGGTTACATCTCTAAGAGGAGCAAAGTACTTTGTGTCCTTTATAAATGATTACTCTAGAAGGTATTAGGTGTATCCTATCATGAAGAAGGCAGATGTATGTTTGGTCTTTAAAGTATGCAAAGCACAAGTGGAACTTCAATCTGGTAAAAAGATCGAGTGTTTACGGACAGATAATGGAGGAGAATATATAAGCAATGAGTATGCAGAATTCTGTAATCAAGAAGGTATTGAAAGACAATTTACTATTGCTTACACTCCTCAATAAAATGGAGTGGTAGAACGAATGACCAGGACCTTGTTAGAGAGAACAATAACAATGCTGGGAGCTAAAAGCTTAAAGAAAGCTTTCAGGGTAGAAGCTGTTAATAGTACCTGTTACATAGAGAATCATTCTCCATCAATTGCAATTGAGTTGAAGACACCAATGTAGATGTGGACTGGTAAGCTGACTGATTATTCAAACCTCCATATATTTGGAAGTTCAGTGTACATAATGTACAATGCTTAAGAAACTACAAAGTTAGATCCAAAATCTAGGAGATGTCTATTTTAAGGATATGGTGATGGTGTGAAGGGGTATCGCTTGTGGGATCCCACTATCCACAAGGTCATCATCAGCAGGGATGTAATCTTTATGGAAGATAAGAAACAAGTAGCAGATGATAGCACTGTAAATGAAAACTTTGAGATTGCAATAGTACATGTGGAGAAAGAATCTGTAGATGACTTTTCTGAAGCTGAGCTAATGCACGAGATCCAGAAACCAGTTGAGCAACAAGTACTAGAAATTTTTCGATCTGACCAGACAACAAGACTATTGGGTTGGCAATCTGAGTATATTATGGAGAGCAATGTTGCATACTGTCTTATAACCGAGGATGGAAAGCCATTAACTCTCAAAGAGGCAATGACCAGTTCAAATGTTGTTTAGTTACTAGAAGAAGTGGGGGGACTCCTGACGCACAAAAACATCGGCGAAAGTGGTAAAAACGTCGAGAAAAGAATTCCCGATGCAGAAAGAAACGTTAAGAAGATCGTCGAAAGTAATGCATCGGGAGAATAATTTCCGACTTGTCACCAATGAGGCATCGAGAATAACCTTCTCTCGGTGTCTCGTTTACCAACGCCTTCGATGCATTGGGTATAACTACTCTCGATGTCATTATATTCGACGTCACTAATGCGTCAGGAAAAACTATCTCTAACATGTCATTTGCAACGTATTTCCGACGTTTGTTGCGTCGGGAATTCCTTTTTAATTTTTTTAAAATATGTAATTTTTATTTTTTCCTAAAATATTTTCCTATAATGTTTTTCGATCAAGTCTCTATTTTGTGAAATATTCACATTCGTTTTGGATTAAATTAAAGAAAATTTAAAATAAATTAGTAAATTACGAAATACAAATGCAAATTCAACAAAAAAATTTAATATTGATAATACAAAGAAGTTAAAAAAATATAATTGCGTTCATAATACAAAAATATAATGTTCATAATACAAAAAAGCACAAACAATGTCGTACGTCTCCTAAACGAGTTTCGTACGCCATTCTACACCACATGTCCTACAATGATACAAAAGTGGCTAAGTTTAGTGCATATGTATCCATATCATCACTGTATACTGTCATTTCAAAAATTTAAGAATAATGGAAACATATATATGTACCACAAAGCTAGGGATCGCGTGGTGGTCCTTGCTATGCTCAAGTCATGTTTTGTATCAGTTTTCGCATTTGTTCCACTTATGAAACTAATGTTTGGTGATTTCTTGTCTGCTTTTCAATCCGTTCCAAAGCTTAATCAAGCTTAGCTTGTAATTGAATCTCTCTTTCTGTGGTCTTTGGACATGACGTCGAGGAACTGCTCGCACTCGTCGTCTTGCGGCCTTCAGCTTGGGTTCCCAACCAAGGCTTTTCTAGTAGCCTAGGTCGTCTACCCAATACTTGTCGCATATCACATCCCCAAAGAGTGACTGACTACCCTCTAGGGTAGGCTGAGACTGGAGTTTCAGCATTAATTCTGCAACAAATTTAAAAACTAAGTTAGTAAGTCAAAAATATATTATCAAAGAGGACAATTAATAAGGGTATAAGTGTTACTTCGATAACTTACATGTGCATCCTCTACGGCCTACGACACAATCGTCCCATCTCGAACATGTGTTTCCTGGAACAACTTCACACGGTCTACTGACTCTCCTCTTTGCTCAACGAGCTCGTGCTGTCGTCGTAGAAACGACTTTGACCCGCTGCTATGATTGTAAGACTGCTTCTGTCTAGCAGCCTTGTTCGTCCGTGATTGCTCCTACATGAAAAAAATTATATTGTTTATTTCTTATACATACTAAAAGTTGAAATCATAATTAACCATGACAAATGATTCAATTGTTCACTTGGAATGCACAGCTCATGTAGTGGTCACAAAAGAAGTGCCATTCCTCATCACGTCCCACTAATAGGTTTGATGGGTTGGCACGAGCCTCCTTGAGGTCATTGTACTTTTTGAAGTGTCTATGAAAGTCGCCCCGAAACTCTTTAAAGGTGCAAACATCTGATGCTTAACAAACCTATTCATTGCTTGATCATTGAAATCAAGCATAAAAAACCACTACACATTATAAAAATAAGACATTAGCTTGGTTAACTTAAATATGTTTCAAATGAAATCATAAATGTGTAGTGGACTTAATTACCTGGAGCTTGGCCTTGACGACGTCAATGTATTCTGTGCCAAGTCAGCCTACTTAAGGCAGCGAATGAGAAATGTCTTTCAGACACGCCTATTGCCAAGCTGAAGCGAATGACGTGTGGGGAAATAGGCTTCTCCACGCTAGGGGCGATCATCATTGGAATGCTTCCATTGGCTGCAACGTAGCGCTCAAAGTCTAAGAGTCAAGACTATGCACGTCTTCTAGGAGTGGAGAAGCAAGTGGTTGAGAAGATGACCCTGCTTAATAAACTATAAGAACATATAATGTTAGAGAAAAAAACATGAAATAATCATAAGTTAAAATGTATACCATTTTAGACTCACCCCAATTGTCGCCCACCGATGACGACCATCCCGTAAGATTATCTAAATCGTCTGCAAACTCGAAGAACATAACGTTCGTCTCGAGAAAATTATTGCGTGGGTATGACGACGACATAATTCCTATGGACATAGAAAACAAACATTTAATAAGCAAATACGAACACATAGCTAGAATCAAAATATATAAATTATAAAATATATGGGTACGTGGTTCGTCACTATAACTCGTTGTCATGGCTTGCATGTGACAAGTGTTCATTCACATCGTTGATGAAGTCATCAATGACATAACACACAACCGATCTTTCAACGGTTGTGGAATAAATGTTAGTCCTGCACAGAGTGTCATCCTTGATGTGGTCATCCACTCGATAGCTTATAACAATTTCTAGTACATTAAGGTGCCCATTCTCAACATCGTCCACTTCTGGCACGTTCCATATACGCTTATTTTGGACGACTTGCACAACTTTCCAATTGCTACCATTTTTTGGGTCATCTAGGTAAAAAACTTGATATGCTTGAGTTGCAAGAATTACAGGTTCCTCCGCATACCAAAAATGGGACGTGTTGAAAGATTTGTACCCTAGTTTAACGTGTGTTCTTTGACTTTTGTTGACGTTCGTATCATACCACCAACACTTAAATAACCATACATTTCTTTCCAATGTATATTAAACATGCAACACTTCATCCAGAACACCGTAGAAATTATTGACGTCACTTCCACTTGCATCACTTTCACCAATGACCATTAGTCCACTGTTTTGTGTAGTGCGTCGGGAATCAAGTTCAGACGTGTGCAATTTCAACCCATCCATGATACATCCATTGTAACAACGAACGTCAAATGATGGTCCCATCACAAGTGAGAAGAAATCGTGCAATAGATTTTCAGACTCACGCATTTTTAACACCTGAAATCAATGTGACAACGATTATAGACATTTCACGTGCTTAAATACGTTAGTGCATACATGTCACACTAAAAATTGCTGTATACCTGTGCTCGAAACCATTCAGGGAATGCCCGTTCATGTCTTTTATACAAATCCATAGCATTTTGATCATGTCGACGTATTAGCCTCAAATGTTTCCTAACAGGGATGTGGATGAGTTTAATTTATGTAAGAAAAATGTATAAAAAATATTGATCAACAACTACACCTAAGAATTACAAAGATGAGGAATGCTTACTTGCGATACTCCAATATTTCGTTTACATTATTCATTATGTAACAATGGAAGAGGCGATTCTCTACCTGTGATATAGTACAAACACTTGACGCACCTAAGGGTCGTACTTTTTACTTCAAAATTTTAAACTCACCAATTACCTCGTCCTCTACAATGGTATCATTATTTCACTCATCTCTTGTGAATCGAGTCTCTATACCACTTAGGTAACGCGAACAAAAGGTGCTCGATTCATTCATCACACACGCTTCTGCAATTGACTCTTCAGGACGTGCTTTGTTTCAAACATACTGTTTTAAAGTGCATAGACTTCTTGCAATGGGATACATCCAATTGTAGGAAATCATACCTGTAACCTTCGTTTCATATGGTAAGTGAACGACTAGGTGTTCCATAACGCTAAAGAAGGTAGGTGGAAATATTCTTTCCAACTTACAAAGTATGATTATGATGTCTTCTTGGAATCTATCCAAATCACTTACTCTTATCATTCTGACGCACAAGTCATGAAAAAAATTACATAATTCGGTAATAGCAGTGTACACGTTTTTCGATAAGAATGCTCAAATAGGTAGCAGTTAATGTAATAAAACATGACAATCGTGTGTTTTGAGTCCTGATGTTTTTTTCTCTCTTTCATGCACACATCTCAATATATTGGAAACAAATCCATCGAAAAACTTAACTGATTTCAAGACCTTGCAAAACTCAACTCCTTCACTGCTAGTGAACGTGTAGCTCGCGTGTGGCTTGACCAATCGATTACCTACTTCTATAAGGTGTAAATCCTTTCTTATCTTCAGATCTTGTAGGTCCAACCGAGCATTCGTGGTATCCTTGCTTTTTTCTTTGATGTTCAACAACGTACCAACTAAATTGTTATAAACTTTCTTTTCAATGTGCATTACGTCAAGTTTGTGACGTAACAATAGTCTCGATTAATAAGGAAGTTTGAAAAAAATACTTCTCTTCGTCCAATAAAAAGCTCTCTTTCTTTTCTTATCCTTTATCGAATGATGTTTACTCATAACTAGAAACTCCAACCGATCTTGCTGTTCTAAGATTTTCTGCCCATTTATTACCACTGGAGGAGCACTACGCCTTATCTTGCCATCATGTAGCCTACTTCTATGTCCATACATGGTTCTTTGGAAGATACCATCTATGTCCCATCAAAGATATTTTACTTCGTATCTCGAACGATGATCTATCACCCATGCATATAGGACATGCCTGATACCCCTTTGTACTCCACCCTAATAGGTCACCTTGCGTGGGAGAATCATTAATCGTCCACAACAAGGTTGCATGTAGCTGAAAGAACTGACCTATAAGGTTGGAGATACACATCGATTTCCCTACCAGGAGATCTAGGACTGGGTATAAGCAGTGACATGAAGAAATTTGTCTCTTTCATGCATTTTCATGGTGGCAAATTGTAAGGAAGTAACACAATAGGCCACATACTGTACGAGGTACTCATTTGACCAAATGGGTTAACCCTATTTGAAGCCAAGCCCAAGCGCACGTTTCGTGGATCAAAAGCAAAATCAGAAAATTTAGAATCAAAGTGCTTCCATCCCTCTGTATTAGCCTGATGTCTCAACAAATCATCTATTTCAACACGTTTATTCCTATGCCATCTCATGTCCGCATACCCTTCCTGCAATACAAACAAGCGTTGTAATCTCTGTACCAAAGAAAAGTTGTATAATACCTTATCCAGAATTTTTTCTTCTATTATGATTAACCTTGTACCGAGCCTCGTCACATGTAGAACAATGTTGCAAATCAGCAAACTCTTTTCAATACAAGACACAGTCGTACTTGCACGCATGAATAGTCTCGTATCCCAAGCCCAAGTCACGAAGTTTTTGTTTTTCTTCATAAAATAAACTAGGGATAGTACTACTACACATTAGAAAAGCTGATTTTAAGAGTTCTAACAACATGTCGAACGACTTGTTACTCTAACCATTTAGAACCTTCACATGCATCAACTTAACCAAAAATATTCAACAATGAAAATTCAGAACAAACGGGGTACAACTCATTACGTGCTTCATTTAATAAGTTTTGAAATATGTTTGTTCTATCTTTATCTATATTTTCTTCAGTAAACTACCTACTACTAGTTCCTTCATCAAAATGGTTACTACTAGTTCCTTCTTCAACGTTTTCTGTACCTCTAAAGCTTAATGACTCTCTATGATACACCCATTCTGTGTAGTAGGGGGATATTCCAATAGTTAGTAGATGTCGTTCCATGGACACCTTATTCGCCCGTAGTTATTAACATGAAACTTGGCAAATTCTAAAAATTGGGTCACTCCTTGCCTATACTCAAGGAAAAACTTATTCATAAGTTTCATCCAACCTTTGTCCATCGTTTAAGTCCCTAAAACATAAATAAGTTTGATTAGGAACATATCCCTCTCTTTTCACATCCTAAACTTAGTCCCCTGAATATACAATCTCTTAAAATTTTCACTAAAACTAACTTCAAACTACAGAGGCTACCATTGCAAGATAGCCAACAACTTAATTATTAACCACAAAGAACTTCAATCTTCGCATCCTACCTACCCCTTCCAACAACGCCACCTTACAAGCTATCCTACTACCACCTTCTTCAAACCCTCACAAATACAAACAAATTCAAAATAAAAAAGGCTACCATAACTGTAGGATAACCATCCTAAATCAACAACAAAGTTATTCAAGACAAACAGCCTACCATAACTAAAGGATAGCCATCCCAAATCAATAACGCAAAGTTATTCAACACAAACAGGCTACCATAATTGCAGGATAGCCAAAACGAATCTTAACACATATTACAAAATTTTTAACACAAACAAATTCCATTGCTCCCCCCAAATTTTCAATTCAAACCCTCTTCAAAATTTCAATTCAACCCTCCCCCATTTCAAAATTTCAATTCATCCCCCACTCCCTTCAAAATTTCAATTAAACCCCCCTCCCCCACTTCAAATTTTCAATTCAACCCCTCCTCAAAATTTCAATTCAACCCTCCACATCAAATTTCAATTCAACCCACATTCAAAATTCCATTTCACAAACAAAAATCTATTCCTAAACAAAATCTAAACTATCTAACAAAAATAATTCATCATTAAAATTCTAAAGCAAATTTTAAAAAACAAAACCTAAACTATCTTAATAAACCTAACCTAATTAACTAAAATTAATGATTTTAAACTTACTTCAACTAAGAATGTGCGGTGACAGACAACGGAAGGGACAACGGCGACTAACGACAGCGAGGGAATAGGGCTTCTCTTCTTCAATCGTTGAACGCTTTTCTCTAATTTCTTCATTCATTTTGGTTATGTGTTTCATAGAACTGAAACATCGAATTTATAGGGGAACTCTCGATGCAACATAAAAACGTCGGGAGAGCCCCTTAATCCTGACACTATCTTCGACGAATGACTAATGGCATCGAGGATTTCGCATTACTCTCAACACCATTCTCGATGCCTCAAAATTGCATCGAGAGAGCCCCTTAATCCCGATGCTATCCCTAACGCCATGCAGCATGCATTGGAAATATATGTCTGACAAAATTAATATTATCTAATTTCCAACAATCAGTTTTCGACGCAGCATGTATGCATCGGGATAACTTGTTATTCCCAACGTCTATATCACAGCATCAGGAAAATTAGGTTCGCTTGAAGTGTCAAAGTGTGTGTTGGGATATTGTGTCATTCTCGATGAATTTTCTGTCGACGCCTTTTCTTTGCATCGGAAGAACCCCGATTTCTTGTAGTGAGTGGATGACAGCAATGCAGGAAGAAATAAAAGCTCTTCATAAGAACTAGACTTGGGAAACAAGTGGGTGTATAAAAAAAATACAATAATGGTGACCAGGTAGAGTGGTATCGTGAAAGATTGGTGTTAAGGGATATGCTCAGAAAGAAGGTATTGACTTCAATGAGATATTTTCACCAGTAGTTCGGCTTACTACTGTTAGAATAATTTTGGCAATGTATGCTACATTTGATTTACTCTTGGAGCAGTTAGATGTAAAAATTGCATTTCTTTATGGAGATCTTGAAGAAGAAGTACATATGCTCCAACCAGAAGGTTTTGGAGTAAAGAGAACTTGGTTTGCAGGTTAAACAAGTCTCTATACGGTCTCAAACAGACACTAAGGTGTTGGTTCAAGAGATTTGATTCCTTCATTGTGAACCTTGATACAACAGACTTAATGCAGATCCTTGTGTATATTTTAAGAAGTTTGGAGAAAAAGACTTCATTGTCTTACTGTTGTATGTCGACGACATGTTGGTAGCAGACCTAAACAAAGATCGTATTGAAGAATTGAAGGCTCATTTGGCTAGGAAATTTGAAATGAAGGACTTGGGACTAGCAACCAAGATTCTAGGGATGCAAATTCACCAAGATAGAAATAATAGGAAGATTTGGGTATCTCAGAAAAATTACTTGAAGAAAGTCTTGGCGATGCTTCAACATGTAAGATTGTAAGCCAATTTCTACCCCTCTTCCTGTTAATGTCAAGATATCCTCCAATATGAGCCCTAGCAGTGAAACAGAGAGGATGGAGGTGTCCCGAATAGCGTATGCATTGGTAGTTGGAAATTTAATGTTCACCTTGATATGTGCCAGACCATACATTGCACTTATGGCGGGAGTAATTAGTCGGTATGTGGCGAATTCTGGTTGAGAGTATTGGAATGTTGTTAAAAGGATCTTTAGATACATCAAAGGATCCATAGATGTTGCATTGTGTTATAGAGGAACATACTTTACTGTCAAAGAATATGTTGGCTCCGATTATGCAAGTGATCTTGATAAAAGCAAATCCACAACCAGATAAGTGTTTACTCTTGCTAGCGGTGCTGTAAGTTGGGTGCTGTAAGTTGGGTTTCCAAACTGCAGTCAGTTGTGGCTATGTCAACAACATAAGCAGAATATGTTGCTGCTACATAAGTTAGTAAAGAAGCAGTATGGTTAAAAAATACGTTGCTGCTACATAAGTTAGTAAAGAAGCAGTATGGTTAAAAATGTTATTGGAGGAGCTTGGGCATGAACATAAGAAAATCTCTTTGTTTTGTGGCAATCAGGGTGCCTTATATCTTACAAGAAATCCAGTTTTTCATGCCAAGAACAAACATATTCAAATGCAGTACCAATTCGTTCGTGAGAAAGTGGAGGAAGGAATAGTTGATATGCATAAAATTCATACAAAAGAAAACCTAACTGATTATTTGACAAAGGTAGTCAACGCTGACAAGTTCATTTAGTGTCGATCCTCAAATGGCCTAGCAGAAACATAAGCAACATGAAGATGGCAAGGAAGAAAGAATGGTGTGGAGATGTGATTGATTATCAATCAAATCTCCAAGTGGGAGATTGTTGAATAATTATCAAAAATCATTTTTAAGATTGAAAAAGTTTTTTAAAAACAATTTTGGACCATTGGATCTCACACTTTGTCCAAGATTAATTTATGGCCATTGGATCTTTCACATCTCTCTAGAACATTTGGAGTCATTGGATCATACACATATATCAATGAAAAATTAGAGTCATTGGATTTGCTTGATGGCCAAGTATCTTTTGGCTATAAATACATAAGGACCTATTTGTTGCCAAACCATCCAAAATCTCTAACAAGTTAAGTGAGGTATAAAAATAGAGAGTTTCTTCATATAATAAAGCTTTTTATTCTCAATAAGAAAGAAAGTTTGCAACTTCTATTTTATATAGTAAATTTTTCTATCCTTGCCCGTGGTTTTTACCCTAACTTGTTTAAGGGTTTTCCACGTAAAATCTTTGTGTTTTATCCTCTCCCTTCTTCTTCTTCATTATTATTGTTCTCAATCTTCTTTAAACTTACTCTATTCGATCACAGTCCGAATTTCATAACACCATCAATTGCCCAAAAACAATTCTATGTAATTATTATACTATATGGCTGTTTTGTAATTGTCAAATAAATGAGATGCTTAATGTAGAGTATTTACCTTAAAATATGGAAAATATTGTGCTATTTTGTATTTCTTGAGGTGGTTTAGACCTATTTGGTTAAATTAAATACAAGATGATTGCTTTTAAAACTTGATGACAATATAGACTTATCGTTTCGCTTCACATACTAAAAAAAAATTCAATTATCCTGCTTTTCACACTATTGTTGGGAATGACCCACATGGCCCAAGGCTCACTAAAGACATATGAGAAAACACCTTTTCCTTCTTCCCTTGTCTCATAGTGGTCAATTTAGGGAGTGAGAAGGTAGTGTAAATAGAGAACCACTTCTAAAGATATGTAAAAGTGTTGGTGGTAATAGAATAACCTTGTCACTATACACGTGCTATGGCTGTACGTTTGTTGGATGAGCAAACAACTCAGGCTCGGTTAGCCACGGCTACACGAGAAAAAGAAAATATTTTATTTCTTTTTGTTTATAACGTGTTAGTTAATCTTTTAATTAAAATTTTTTAAAATTAATGTGCAAATAATTTTTTCATATCCAAATTGATTTTAAAATGTTTTATTTACATTTAGCTTTTTCTTCTTCATTTACAAAAATTAGAGATAAGATCGGAAAAGATTATCTTTCGTCTATTCTCTCTATCGAAATTCTTTTATGATTCTAAGCCAATCTTTCTCTCATTTGATTCCAATCCTTTGTTTGACGTGTGGATGTACGAAGGGAAAGTTGTGGTAACCTTTAGGGTGCAAGCAACATCGATGATTCGCACCACGGTGTCTTGAAATTGCTTTTAAGGTAGTGGTTCAACGCACAAGAACTATGTTTCAGATCTAATTACGAATGACAATCTGAAAGCGACTTCGTTATCATGTTAATCAAATCTTTAAAAGTTCTTCTAGATTTTCCAAACTTGAGCTACTCGATGCTAGTTACCATCTTTGTTCCAAAAGCACCTAACCTTCTTTAACAGCTTGAAGTTGATTATGTTCTCACCACCTTTTAAGCTCATGTGGGCTAGGTGAGCACCATGTAAATTAGGCTCTTACCATAAGAATCTTTGCATATTTAATAGCTCATATTTTTATCAAGAACTTGTTCACCTCCTTTATTTATAGGATTGGTGAATATAATAAGTCTTGACTTTACCATCTAGTAAACTTTTGTATTTATGACAATAGACAGCTTCCTCTTCATATGTGATGGCACACAACTATGAATCTTATCTTTATTTTTTCTTCATGAAATAATTTTACCTTCAAGGTTTTTATCTTTCTTTCATGTTTATTGCTTTGTCATCTTTAGACGATCAAAATCAGATGTTAAAGGTCGATCTTTCATTGATGTGGATATACTTAATTTTTTAAAAGCTAAAGTTTGAATGGAAGTACAAGTTGAACATTGGTTTTCTTCTTCCATCATGATCATACTCAATCTTTGGAAGAACTAGAGATTGAGTAGGTGAAGGTTTAATATGATCGAAGGTAGAAGCTCTTTGCTTGACTTCTTTTGAATTGTTAACCTATTTGGTAGTTACATGATTGTTGTCAAATTCTGCTATGTTGATATGACATGCAAAGACTTCTAATACTTCCTTTGGATGATCATCGAGGAAGTTTCTTGGGAGAGATTTTGCTAATTAAAGTAATTGGTTGCAAGATTGGGGGAAGTCCTTGTGTACTTCTTGTACAGACTTAGGTTTTCGTATCTTCTTATTTCTTTTCCCTTTCCTTTCATGAGTGCTGCTTTCTTTTATATAATCTTGATAGAAGTGCGACTACTTTTGGATGGAATTTGGTTGTCTTCTTTTTCAATAAGTCATAACTATCCATCCTTTGTCATCCTCTTCAACAGGTTCTTCTTTCTTTTGAGAGTATGCCATCACGATCTTTTGTTGGAATTGAACAACTATAGATTTGAAGATTCTAAATTGTATCAAGGTTTTCCTGTGATCACAAAACAGTGTTGATGGTGGAACTCTTGAAGTCACTACAATTGCAACATGATGCGTCTGAGCCATTTCATTAATATCCAACTCATTCTTTTTTTCACAAGCTAACTTTAGAATCAACTCTTTTAGCTCGATTCACTTTTCAACTGGATTGTTAACGAATTGATGATACTTGCAATAGTTAGGATCATCTACTTTTCATGCTTGTTTTGATCGTTTTCATTCTGACAATGGAATAAATTACTTTATAACAACTGTCTACATTGTTCACACGAGATTTTCAGAGAATTTTGGTTTGTGGAGTTGAACTTGTGTTGATGTTGTATTTATGTTGATTTGATGCGATTTGGTTTGATCTCTAGAATTTGATGCTTTAATTCTCTCTCAACTGGATGCTTACGCTTGGTTTGAGGAAGCGAAGCACGTGATATTCTTAGAGTTAGAATCTTGGAAGAAAGCTCATATCTTCAAAGTAGCTTCAATCTTCGAGGGTGTTCTTCAAGTTGGAGTCTTGGAAGAAAGCTTGTATCTTCAAAGGAGCTTCAATCTTCGAGGGTGGTCGACTTTAGGAGTTGAGAAGTCTTTTATCTCTTGGGAGAATTCTCTCTAGACCTTCTGGAGTAAAAAAATTTTCTCCTCACAAATGAAGAGAACTTCTCAATTTATAGAGTTCCCTGGTGGGTTTTTATGGACTTGAGCCTGGTCTGATCCATGGACCATACCCATGAGCTTAATCACATGGATTTGGGTTATATTTAATTTTGGGCTAAATTAAGCTCATTTTTTGGCTCAATTGAATTTTAGCCCAAGTAAATAATATTTAATTGAACCAAAATAAATAATTTGATCCAATTGTCATGATAAAGACAGGTGACATCATTAGAATTGTCCAATTTGTCTTTAAATTTAATTTGAGACACATGTCGATTTTTAGTTAATCCCAAATACAATTATTTTAGTAAATGACATGACAATTTGTAATTGGTTATTTAATCATTCCAAATCCTCCTAGGAATTGGACTTTTTAGCCTTATAAATAGACCCATACCTTGATCATTATTTCCTCATTAAGCAGCACAACGGTATAAAAAAAACTTCTCTCCTTCCTCTTTTTTTTTTCTTTCCTTATTTTTTTTATCTTTTAACTTAATTCTTTTTTTATCTTTAGGTTTAGTAACTGTTAATTTGTTGTACCAACTTGAAGCTCTATCAAAGGTTAAGGCCTTTTTTTTGCAAGCCTTTGATTGTCAGCTTCTGGAGTTTGTTCATGATAAACGATGCAACTCTATGATGACGCCCTGTTCCTTCTTAGGGTTTGTTCATAATAGGCGATGCAACTCTATGATGACGCCCTGTTCCTTCTTAGGGTTTGTTCATAAAAGGCGATGCAACTATATCATGACGCCCTGCTGCTTCTTAGGGTTTGTTCATGATAGATGATTCAACTCTATCATGACGCCCTCTTGTTTCTTAGGGTTTGTTCATGATAGAAGATGCAACTCTATCAAGATGTCCTCCTGCTTCTTAGGGTTTGTTCATGAGAGACGATGCAACTCTATCATGATGTCTTGCTGCTTCTTATAGTTTGTTCATGATAGACGATGCAACTCTATCATGGTGCCCTCTTATTTCTTAAAGTTTCTTCATGATAGACGATGCAACTCTATCATGACGCCTTACTGTTTCTTAGGGTTTGTTCATGATAGACGATGCAACTCTATTATGACGCCTTCCTGTTTCTTAGGGTTTGTGCATGATAGAAGATGCAACTCTATCATGACTTCCTCCTGCTTCTTAGGGTTTGTTCATGATAGACGATGCAACTCTACCATGATGCCCTCCTGTTTCTTAGGGTTTGTGCATGATAGACGATGCAACACTATCATGACGCCTTGCTGTTTCTTAAGGTTTGTTCATGATAGACGATGCAACTCTATCATGACGCCCTCCTGTTTCTTAGGGTTTGTTCATGATAGATGATGCAACTCTATCATGGTACTCTCTTGTTTCTTAAGATTTGTTCATGATAGACGATGCAACTATATAATGACACCCTTCTGTTTCTTAGGGTTTGTTTATGATAGACGATGCAACTCTATCATGACTCCCTACTACTTCTTAAGGTTTGTTCATGATAGACAATGCAACTCTATCTTGACGTCCTTTTGTTTCTTAAGGTTTGTTCATGATAGACGATCATGACATCCTTCTCCGTCCACTTTGATTTCATATATTCTTTGTTCCAAGACCATGTCATTAGCACTAACTTGCTTCTGGTGATCTTATTTTGTAGAACGATGGTTTACTTCACAGAACTATTCTTGTCTGGAGTCCAACACCTCGTAGTATTTTCTAATAGAAATCAACCAAGAGAAGATGGACTTAGTTTCCTTGTGGAGAAACCATGAGCTGGCTCTTTTGCATATCATTGGCCACGCTTAGATAACAACTCAATTCTTCCCAGATTGTCTGTCGAGATACCTTTACCTGAGGAAAAAACTACATGGGTCCTACAATCTTCTATCTATAACGAGGCTTCTAATTCTGACAGAGCTTTCACTCTTGGACAATGTTTAATTGAAGGCCACACATATTGAGGTGCTGTGACCAAGGTCCCTGGAGAGTTCTGCTTTACTGACTGCTATTGGGAGTGGGTAGAGCTTGTAGTTGGTCGAAATGCACGACTTCTTTACAGTGCTCATTTATATGGTGTTGTAACAACTTCTTTGTACACTTATGATCGTAATAATGACGTTGTTCGAGCATTTTATGAGGCATGGTGTCCTTCGACTAATACTCTTCATACTATGGTGGGCGAGTTATCCATTTCTTTGTGGGACCTATGGTCCTTTTGGGGGTCTTTCCATTAAGGGATATTTCTACGAGGAAAGGATCTCTTCTTTTAAGGAATTAACCTCCTTGCGAGATCTTTCGACGACCTGTCAATATCTTTTTCAGACATATTATTCAATTGTTTGTACGCAGAGGAAGGATCGCGCGACTTCCTCTAAGAATGACTCCTAAGTAACTATTAGCTCCTGGATTTCGTTTTGGTACCTTGGGTCTAAAAGCTATGATAAACCAACCACATGGAAACAAAAGAAAACATCGCACTCTAAATCTTCTCAAAGCCCTGATGGTTTAAAGATCGAGGCTCGTGAATGGTCCTCTAGAGAGAACATGTTATTTGCAGAACTTGGAATCAGGGACGATCTGAAGGATGAAACGTATTTAGTTACCTTCTTATCTTGCTGGTTGTATCTTTTTGTATTTCTACAGAAAGGATCATTTCTTTATCCCGAAGTATTTAGGGCTGCAAGCTTAGTGGCCGCTGGCACTATTTATAGTCATGCAGTTCCAATTTTGGCGACATATATTATGGACTAGGTTTGATAACTAAAGCCTCCAATCCGATAGGATGCATGGAATTTCACTTTTTTATGCATTACGTCCATGGTTGGTTAACCCATTATTTTGGCACGCATTATCCACTTTTCACAGAAGTTCGAGGCCCTAAGATGACTAACTTTTCTGACGAAGGCGAGTCTATTTATTTTGACGAATATCAAATGCGAGAACTGATCCATAATGGTGCAAGAATTCAGTGGTACGCTAACCTTTAGAATAGGAATAAACATGAATGCATGGTTGATGCCTATGATTCATCGTTTCTACAGACTTCTTATTTCGTGAGCATGTGTTCCTGCTACTTGTCTTTTTGCTGTGGAAATACCTAGATCATAACATCATAAAGTCCATATCGATTTAGACGACAATTTGACTTTTACCAGGATATCTCTAATGATATAGAGGACATGCCACCTATGATCACACTGCATAGTATATTATATCACTGAAGAATATGTACAAGGCGTAACACTTTATCTGAGTTATATTGCCAGCCCGTTCGTTAGAGCCTTGCAAGCATTTGATGCAACGATTTACAGACTGGTGGGCCATGAGGCAGGGGACGTATTTTGAGGATAACAAACATCATTTGGTGAGTAGTATCATTCCTTCCCTTTCACAGCCCAAACTACTCAAGAACCAAGGGAACAACTTAGGTGGTAAAGAAATTCGCTTGGTTGAGGCGATGGCTACTACTCTCGAGGAGGAGATAAATGAGCATAAAGATGAGAGCGATAGCAGCAAAAGTGATCGTCATTGGAAGAGACCTTTGAATAAAGCGAAGGTATCAGGTGATGATCTCGACAGAAGGGGTCCAAGGGAAGTCCCTAATGTTTCACCACTGGTTTGCACATTTTCTATTCTTAAATTTTTTTTTGTTCATCTTCTTCACAAATGACTTATTAATTGTTTACTTCTGCAGTCACCTTTGAACGCTCATCTTGAAGGCCTTATAGAGCTAGGCAGCGATGAATCTTTGACGGGACCTCATGCAATTGATTCTACCATTGAGGAAGTTGGTACCTCGAAGACTCCCGCCTCTAAACCAACCGAATAGTCCTTACACCCATCTGCTATTCTCGAGGAGATTCGTCGAGGCAAGATGACAGTGTGAGGAAAAGACATTGGGAGTCCTTCATCTAAAGGAGATGCCTGCCCTAAAGAACCCTTACAGAAGGTCAACTCCACACATGATCCCCTTAAGTGTTTTGAATCGCCTTTAGACACTTCTAATAGACAAACTACGAGAAACCTAAGCCTTCTCAATGAATTGGTGAAAAGGTGGTTTCAAACTTCTTCAAGAAAATAGCCTTATGTATGTGGGAGGATATACAAGATAAGATCATGCGAACTCCTTTTGAATATATCCCAAGACTTAGGCCAAAAATAGCAACGGTTCTCTCGGGGATTGAGAAGATCCATGCAAATGGCTTGACTCCTCATGAAGAGTATCTAAATAGTTATCTTAAGAAGGTAGACAATTTCAACGATGTGCAATCTTCATATTTTGCACAATTGTTGTCAACAGATAAAGCTCGTTAATTAGATGAGAAGACCTCTGCCATCAAGGAAGCTTTAACTTTGATGGAACAACTACGAGGGGATGCCAAAGTTATTCACGAAAGAGCCATTGCAGTTATCTTTAGAAAAGAAGGAACTGGAGATGAGACTTTAGAGCATAAATACTGAGTCTGAACAGTTGTCGATCTTATCTTGTGAGAAAGTAGAGGCCATAGACCAGAAAGAACTAGAAGTTGCCAAGCTCCAAAATGAAGTTAACACCCTTGAAAGCTCCCCTACTATTACTGAAGAAGCGATTGAGGCCTTGGCTACGGTTCACAAGAGCATGAAAGCTGCACGAGAAGAATTTAAGAACTTCAAGTGGAAGCTTTGATTTATGCACCCTTTGCCTCCTTTTCTTTTGTTGCAATCCTTGTAAATGTAAAACAAAAAAAAAAAAAAAATTTGTTGAACGATAATGTAAAAGAGAATTTTTTTTTATTCTAGTGTGGCTGCATTTACATTTATTTTGCAATTCTTAGATATGAGATGAGAATGAAACATGATTTTGTTTTTACGTACGATTGAACTTAAAGTTTCCCTTAAGCTGTATATGTACCCTTTATAATATAGGGATCAAGTCATAACGTAGTCCAATTAATTTTTTTTATTGGACAATGACGTTAAGCATAAAATTTCTTGAGAAACTTTCCATTAATTAGTCCAATTTTTAATCCACCTCGATCAACAATCTTGTAAGCGCCATTTGTGTAAACTTCTTTGACAATGTAAGGTCCATCCATTTAGGTGTGAACTTATTTCCTGTATACCTCGTTGTGATGATCGATCTTCTTACAGCAAATATTAGGTCACCAACCTAAAAGTAGCGAGGTTTAACGTGCTTATCTTGCTTTAGACATTCTCGCTTGGTAACATTCCAATGCTTTTTGAGCTTCTAATTGCTTTTCATTAAGTGCTTCTAACTCTTGAAGACGTAACTTGACACTGTCTCTGGTAGTCAACCCCTTTTGCATTGCCATTCTTAACGATGGAATTCTCTTTCGAGGGGAAGGACAACCTCTACATCGTAAACAAGCGAATATGGTGTAACCTCTGTAAGAGTGCGATGAGTGGTTCGACAAGCCCACAATGCTTCACCGATTCTTTCTTGCCAATCCTCTTTGACTTGGAAACAATTTTCTTCAGAAGATTGCACAAAGTTTTATTGAATGCTTCTACTAGGCAGTTGTTGTACATAGATGGCTTGTATTGCTTGAACTTGCATTTTTCACATAATTTTTGTATCATGCTATTGGAGAATTGCCTTCCATTATTTATCACAATCCGGTGAGGAATATCGTATCGATAGATGATGTAGGTACAAATAAAGTTTACCATATTCTCTTTCTTGGCCTCTCTTAAGGGAATGGCCTAAGCCCACTTTAGGAAATAATCTGTTGTTGCAAGGATATAAGAATTTTCTGCTGATGATTTTGGTGTAATAGGGCCAACCAGATCAAGTCCCTAAGCCTCGAACGATTAAGAAGCCATAGTTGGATGTAGAGGCTTTAGAGGTTGATGTATGAAGTTTGCATGGTATTGACAAGCTTCACACTTCTTTGCATAGTCCATTGAATCTTGAACCATCTTAGGCCCATAATAGCTCATTCTTCTCAACTGAAATTGAAGCTTTGGTCTCGATTGATATGCTCCACAGACGCTTGCATGCGCTTCCTTTAAAGCTTTTATCGACTCTTCCTTTCCAAGACATCGAAGGAAGAGCCATTCAAGAGAACGACGATATAAGGTTCCCTTGTAATAAATGAAGTGTGCATTCCTTCTTCGTACCTCAGTTTTATGACAAGAATCCTTTGGAAGCATTCCATGTTCAAGATACTCTATGATAGGTTGACGCCAATCTTCTTCGTCAATCAAATGGGATGTTGTTATGTTCGCTTCTTGACATTCAGACAAAAGTAGAGGCATCAGAGCTACGTCATCCGACATCGTTAAGGCAGTGGCCATATTTGCCAATGCATCTGCTCTCTTGTTTTCTGTTCTAGGGACATGCTCCAGCATCACACTGTCAAACCTTTCCACAAATTGTCGAGCATAAGCGAAGTATGGCTTCAAGTCTTCATGTTTCACATCATACTGAAGCGAGAGCTGATTGATTATCAACTTTGAATCACCATAAATTTCCATGAATGAAACTTCAATCTCTAATGCCATCTGAAGGCCAATTATCAAGGCCAGATATTCAGCCACATTGTTTGAGCACAATTCAGCAAGCGCAAAGCTATAAAGCAACATATGTTTTTCAGGAGAAATGAGGACGATGCCTGCCCTTGCGCCACTTCTTTGCACTGCACCATCAAAATACATAGTCCAAGGTTCCATAATTTCCATGAAGAAAACTTCATCGTTTGGAAAGTCTTCACATAACTTCCAATCTGAAGGAATTGGGTGGTCTGCTAGAAAGTATGTTAGTGCTTGTCCTTTTATCTTCTTTTAGGGAATATAGACAATGTCATATTGCTAGAGTAGAACTGCCCATTTGGCTAAGCATCCAGAGATAATTGGCCTAGACAGAACATACTTTATAGGGTTCGCCTTTGCTACTAAATGAACTGTGAACGCCTGCATATAATGCCTCAACTTATTGATAGCAAAGAAAAGTGCAAGACACATTTTCTCAATGGGAGAATAGTTAACTTCGGCCCCAACTAAGATTCTGCTTAGATAGTAGTGAGCACGTTCCTTTTCCTTCTCCTCTTCTTGCACCAACAATGCACCTAGAGACCTTTTCTGTGCAGTAATGTATAATATTACTGGCTTGCCAAGTACTGGAGCTCCTAATACTGGGGGATTAAGCAAGTATTTCTTTATACTATCAAAAGCATTCTGACAAGCCTCATCCCACACAAAATTTTCTCCTTTTCTCATCAACTTTTGAAAAGGTTGACAACGACCGACAAGGTTGGAGATGAACCTTCGAATGTAAACCAATCGATCTTGAAGACTTCTTAGGTCATGCAAACTCTTTGGCCTTGGTATCTTTTGAATGATATCAATCTTGGACTGGTCTATCTTAATCCCTTGGTATCTTACAATGAAGCTAAGAAACTTTCCTGATGTCACACCGAATGCGCATTTGAGAGGGTTCATCCTTAGTTGATATTTTCGTAGGCGGTCGAACACAAGTTTTAAATCCTTCAAATGGTCTTGTCGTCTCTTGGATTTGACCACGAGGTCATCAACATAGCACTCGACATACTTATGTAGCATATTGTTAAACACTTTTTACATAGAACGTTGATAAGTGGCGCTAGCATTGTTCAATCCAAAGGGCATCACCTTGTAACAATATATTTCCTTTGGAGTTCTGAAAGCTGTCATTTCTTCATCTGAAAGAGCCATTCATATTTGGTTATATCCTGACGACCCATCCATAAAGGACAGTGCCTTGTGTTCAGTAGTTGCATCAACCATGATTTCTGTGATGGGCAAAGGAAAATCATCTTTAGGGCATGCATTATTCATGTCACGAAAGTCTACACAAATGCGAAGCTGGCCGTTCTTTTTTCTGACAGGGACAATGTTTGCTATCCATGTTGGATATTTAACTTCGTGAATGAATCATGCTTAAATCAACTTGTTGACCTCAACCTCGATCTGAGGAATAAGCTCTGGTCGAAAACGTCATTGCGCTTGCTTAATCGACCGATACCCTGGTTTAATTGGAGATGGTGGACTGCTACTTTTGGATCAAGTCCTGGCATCTTCTTGTATGATCAAGCAAAAACGTCTTTATACTCTGTGAGCAAACTCATGTAGTTCCCTCCTCTTCACTAGAGAGAGATGCACTGATGAAAGTTGGGCGTGGTTCCTCTATTGTACCAAGGTTTACCTCTTTCAGCTCATCTGTGGTAGATTGGCCACCATCCTCTACACTTTGTGGAGCATCTTCCACGTCTTCTTCAACGGCTTCAATCTCTAATTCCTCAAGAATGGTGATGTGATGACATGAGGTTTCGCCTTCTCCTTATTTTGAGTCTTCCTTTTTAGGATTAGTTAGTATAACATCATGGCCTTTCACCTTCAAGGAACCTTGACTTGTATTGAGAGTAAAAAAAGTTTTTCTTTTCATTCGGAAAGGAATATTGCTACGAATTTCTCTCTCTCCCTTTACCTCACATGGAAACTCCTTACCATGGTAATTCTCAACGTCCGTATGCTTAATTCAACACCAAACTGATATGCGAGATGCTGGTTCCTTCTTCTTTGCATCTATGCTAGAACCAGTCTTGACATGTGGGCCTCCATCCCCAATACAATTAAAAATTAGAGTACGAGGTGTTTGTACATTTTTCTTTTTAGCCACGCTTAGCCTTTCAAAGGCTGATGGTCTTGTAGCCGTCAAGGCCTGACATGTGCATTTCTCTTTTTTGAATGTTGTAGTTAGCCTTTGAAGGGTCGATCGTTGGTTAAGGCTAGATGTTGATTGGCGACCTTTTCTTTCTGTCTCTGTCATGATTAGTCTTTCAAATGCTGGGACGCATGCAACGTGCGGTCTAATTCGATCAAATGTGGAGGTTCTCTGACTGCCACCTTCTTTTTCTTCCATACTATCAACCTCCTCTACAGTTATATGATTGCTGTCAACCACTTTTTCCTTCCCCTTTCTAGTCATACGGATTGGTTCTGGTGACTTGTATCCGAGTCCTTTTCTTGACACGGATATAGCATGTCCTTCCCGTAATAGCTTCTTTTAGATTGAGGAGAGCTCAGGTTGTTCGTGAATTTTCAAGCTTTTAAACTCGGTGTGAGTTGTGAAGTCATAACCTACTTTCGCCATAAATTTGTAAGTCTTGGGGTCGAACCCGTCTTTCGTCTGCCTTTAAGGCAAGCTTGCTTCTGTCAGGTCCATCTTTATTTCTTCTTAGTTATTTTGGTAAGCAGTGTAGTGAAGCTTTCTTTTAGGACTTCAATGTCACTAACTTTCAAGCCTTGTGTGGACTCTACAAATGGTGATTCACCTTTCTTGCGTCTTGACAGGGGCACATAGCGCAAAATCGGTGGGTTTGAAGTCTTTTCATCTATCAAGATCATACTTTTTGTAGTGCTCGTGGATGCCTCACCCTTTCTAGAGTTAAAGGTTCCTGTACTTTTATGTGGTTCCTTACTTGCAAGTGATTTTAGCTGTAAATTATCTTCTCTATTTACAAGAGGAATTTCTACAGACACGACTTCTGGGCTATTGTCATTCTTCAAATAAAACTTTGCATATGCAAAGTGAAACTCAGCCTTGAGAACGGGTTAGAGTCGGCCTCAACCTTCTTTACACCATCTTGATAAAATTTAAAGCATTGATGCAATGTCGAAGTTACTACTCCATTTCCATGAATCCAAGGACGACCGAGTAACAACTTATAAGTGTCCTTGAGTCTATAACATGAAACAATGCACTAGCCTTTAGGTCACTAATTATGAGTTCTAAGCATATCATACCTATTACTCTTTGGCTGCCTTGGTTGAAACCTTACTAGATTACTATTTGAGAGTTCATCCATTAAGATGCCTAATTGCCTCATAGTCGACTTTGGCATTATGTTGACAGTTGATCCATTATTGATGAGAATTCGGTCAACTCTCTATTCTCGAACATATCCAGAAACATACAAGGGTCTATTATGAAGTTTAGATCCCAACAGTAAATCCTCATTTGAGAAGTCTATAGACATGCAATAAGGAGTATTCTCGTATGTCGAAGTTGGAGCACTCAAACTTGATGCTGCTGAATTCAACAATGCATTAATAAGGATGGTTTTGGTTTCTTGAGGAAGTGATAACAAATCATCCATATTGAGCCTCGATAGCTCTTTTGACACTCCCTCCTCCTCTAGTGATCTTGTCGGGATGCTTTCTTCCTCCATTGCATTAATAGCATGACATGCAACAACTCCTGGATTTTCATCTTGATGATCACAAAGGAATCTTGTTAGAAAGAAGTCTGCCAAGGTTACTAAGCGCTGAGGTCGAGGAAAATCCTTGTCTTCCTCGTCCACGAGCTTAGGCCTTCGAGTCTTCTTATTTTTCTTATTCTTTTGAGCCTTATTTCCTCTTCTATAATTTCTGTAGAAGCGAGATTCTTTTTGGGTCGGAGTCGACTTTCTTTTCTTTCGGTGGGTCACAACGATCCACCCTTCATCGTCTTCTTTGATCGATCTTTCTTTTTCTTGAGAATCCTTTGGGGCAACTTCCTGATGGAATTGGACCATTATAGGCTCGAAGGTCCCAAACTGGACCAAGCTTTCCCTTTGCTTAAAAATCAATCTTGGCGAAAGATCCTCTGACATTATCGTTACTGCAGCATGGTTTGTTTGAGCTACCTCCTCTAGGTCTAGCTCGAACTTTTTCTCATGAGCCAACCTTAGAATTAGCTCTTTCAACACAAAATATTTCTCTACTGGGTGACCGATGATCCGATGATACTTGTAGTAGTTGAGATCATCCACATTTTCTGCTTGCTCAGGTCACTTACATTCCGGCAGTTGGATCAGCTGCTTCTCCAATAGTTTCTCTAGCATGTCAGCAATATCTGAATCGAGAAATCGGTAAATTTTTTCCTGTTTTTCTTTTAAAGTCAGACGTCGTCTCTCGCTTCCATCATCCTTTTTTTCAGCTCTCCCTTCCTTTCTTTTAAAGAACTTTAGTGAAGTCGCATTTTCGACTATAGATTCCTTTACGGTGCTCTTCACTACCTTTTCAGTACCCTTCGTCTCCTTCTTATCTTTTCTTACTTTAGGAACAGGAAAATACTTAGTTCCTTTGCTGGTGATGCTCAATTCCATATCATGAGTGCGAGTTGCTAACTCTTCAAATGTGCATGACTTTATTCCTTGTATAATGTAGAGGAGTCCCCAATGCATGCCTTAGATGTACATTTCTACAGCCGACAGTTCGGTGAGTCGATCTTTGCAGTCAAGATTTAGAGCTCCATAGATTTATGTAATCGATGACTGGCTCTCCCTTTCACTGTTTGGTGTTTGTAAGCTTCATCATGTTCATGGTACGTCTAGTGCTATAGAAACAATTGAGGAACTCCTTTTCTAACTGTTTCCAACTGTCAATGACTTCTGACTCTAGATCGGTGTACCACTCGAAAGCATTTCCTTTCAAGCTTCGAACGGACTGCCTGATAAGTTGGTCTCCTTTTGATCCTGCATTCTTACATGTTTTGGCGAAGTGGACGATATGTTGCTTGATTGCCCTTTCCATCGAATTGCTGGAATTTTAGAGGTTGGTACCCAAGCGGCATTCTCAAGTTGTCAATTCTCTTGGTGTACGACTTAGAGTACATGAAAGAAGTTTGTGGCGGTCCTCCATATTGTGCTCTAATGGAAGTCGCGATCATATCCTGTAGCTGCTGAACTGAGAGAGAAGCAACAGAGACTGATTGTTGTTATGGTTGATTTTCTTGCACCACATTCTTTCCTTTATCAATAGCTTTGACAACAGGAGTTTGACTTGACTCAACAGTTTCACAAGTCTGCATCTGCTCTCTCAAAGCTGTGGTTTCATGGTCTCGTTCTTCTACAATCTCCATCAAGAAGTTAACTTTCCTTTCCATCTCTGCCATAGTAGCCTCGACCGTTATATCGGCCATCATGACAAATATTACGTCAGGGTGTGCTTCCTTCTTTGACTTGCTAGAGGCAGAATCAGAATTATCGTACAAAGGATTTTCTTTGAGGACAATCCCAGCTTTAGGAGACTCCATCAATTGCTTAAGAATTCTCTGAGCGACGTCAGAACCTTGATCCTACTCTTGAGTGATTCCCTTAGAACGACTGTGGGTGATGGGTCCTGTGTAAGTGTCGCTTGCAACATGAGATTTGGATGTAGCCTTCTTTGATGCCATTGATTTTCTTGTAGATTTGGATGAAGAGAGAGAGATGAGAGGTAGAGAGGTCCCACTTGGCGTGCCAATTTGTTCACACGAGATTTCCGAAGAAATTTGATTTGTGGAGTTGAACTTGTGTTGATGTTGTATTTACGTTGATTTGATGCGATGTGGTTCGATCTCTAGAATTTGATCCTTTGATTCTCTCTTGGTTAGATGCTTACTCTTGATTTGAGAAAGCAAAGCACGTGATACTTTTGGACTTGGAGTCTTGGAAGAAAGCTCATATCTTTAAAGGAGCTTCAATCTTCAAGGGTGATTTTTAAGTTAGAGTCTTGGAAGGAAAGCTTGTGTTTTCAAAAGAGCTTCAATCTTCGAGAGTGTTCTTGAAGTTGGAGTCTTGGAAGAAAGCTTGTATCTTCAAAGAAGCTTCAATCTTCGAGGGTAGTCGACATCAGGAGTTGAGGAGTCTTCTATCTCTTGGGAGAACTCTTTAGATCTTCTGGAGTAAAAAATTTCCTCCCCATAAATGAAGAGAATTCCACTATTTATAGAGTTTCCTGATGGGTTTTTATGGACTTGAGCCTGGTCTGGTCCATGGACTATACCCATGGGCTCAATCACATGGATTTGGGTTATACATCTAATTTTGGGCTAAATTAAGCTCATTTTTGAGCTCAATTGAATTTTAGCCCAAGTAAATAATATTTAATTGAACCAAAATATTTAATTTGATTCAATTGTCATGATAAAGACATGTGACATCATAAGAACTGTCCAATTTGTCTTTAAATTTAATTTTGGACACATGCCGATTTTTAGTTAATCCCAAATACAATTATTTTAGTAAATGACGTGGCAATTTGTAATTGGTTCTAAAATTTCTTATTCAACAAACATATCTGCAACATTAGAGTTAGAAAATGAATATTTTTTTTCCTGTTTTTGTTTCAAAATTAGACGACGTCTCTCACATCCATCATTTTTCTTTTTAGATTTTTTTTATTTTTCTTTGGAGGAAAATTTTAATGGAGTTGTATGAACGACCATAGACTCTTTTATGACACTAATCATGATCTTTTTAGTGTCATTAACTTCATTATTATCATTTCTCATTTTCAGAACCAAGAAACTTTTTGCTCCCTTGTTGGCAATGCTTAGCTTCATTCATGGGCACAAGTTACCAACTCTTCAAATGTGTAGAGTTTTATTTTCTACAAGACGTAGAGAACCTCCCAGTGCATGCTTGGGTGCACATCTCCACTATGGAAAGTTCAGTGAGTTTATCTTTGCAATCCAAACTCATGGCAATCCATCGGTTTATGTAGTCGATGATTGACTCTTCCTTCTGCTATTTGGTGTCTGTTAGCTCTATCATGTTGATGATATGCTTAGGGCTATAGAAGCACGGTTCAAGAACTCTCTTTCTAATTGTTCCCAATTGTCAATCATTTCAGACTCTAGATCAGTGTACCACTCGAAGGTATTTTCCTTCAAACTTCAAACGAATTGCCTAACCAGATAGTCTCCTCTTGATCATACTTTCTCGCATGTTCCAATAAAGTGGGCAATATGTGAAGAGATAAAAGACCTAGTAGCGGAAGAATTTCAAATGAACCATTAACTTCAAATTAATTGGAAACTTAAAAATACCATTACATTGGAAAAAGAATTACATAAACTAAGGCTAAGCATGCTTTCTAAATAATGTAGAAATTACATAGACGAGTAAAGGACACAAACGTCGTTGACGACTATGTATCTGTTAAAAACATCAAATTGAGGCACCACCATTTGAATACCTCCCTATTCTCTGAGAATGAAATTTTTGGTTTGTGGGAACCAAAATTGGAGTGATAATTTTTTAGAGAGAATTTTTTTTTCTTTTAGAGAGTACATAAAGTTTCAGAAGCAGCACACTTCTTTTTCGTACCTTACCTCCTCTTTTCTTCCAATTGAAGAAGAGGAAAGTTAGAGAGAATATGTGTTACGTGAGAAAAGCATCCACATTCCCTATTAATATCAATATAAAAATAACTAATTAAATAATTAATTAAGTCATAATTAATTAATATTTCATTTAAATCATATTTAAATGAATATCTCTCATATAAGCTATAGTTTTAATTTAATTAATTAAATTAAATTAAATTAAACTAAATTATTAGTTAATTCTTCAATTAATTAATTGCTAAATTAAATATCTTAAATTTAATTTTAGGTTAATTTTAAATCATATTCAAATATAAATTTCTCTAATAATCGAAAGAGATTGTTTTTATATATACTTTATGTTATGAGCTATCGTGGATGTGAGATCTAGGCTCTAAGTTTGCAACTAGAACAGGCGACTAAGATAGGGTCATGCTATAAAATGGTTGGATGCCTACTTAAACGTTGCTAATGTCTAAGGATATATCGTGCATGTACAAGTTTTCCTCTCTCTTGTCCAATTGTAAGCAAAAAGAGAAACCTCATGGATAATCTAGGGTTGAACGCAGGAAATTAATGCAGTTGAGAATTCAACATGCGATTTAACTTCATTCGGTTTTTGTACAATATAAATTATGAATAGTATTATCTATCCTACGTATAACTATATTATGTGCGTCAAAGAAACAAGATGGTTTATGCGTAATATATACTAAGTTTTGTTTAGGCCGTATGGATGAAGGAATACCTATATAATCAGATGCAATATAAGAGCAATTATTTAATCAAGGCATTACAAATCATTTATAACTTCAAACTTTGGGCAGGTAGCCTCTCGATGCCTTCGTCATACTTGCTCGCCTTTTGGAATGCAAATACTCAATGTTACCAAATGATTTATATCTAATCCATTTGATTGTATTATCTACAACTCATCCTATATTAAGGCAAGCAACCTCTCGGTGCCTTATTGCCACACACACTTGCATTTCTAATATGTATGTTAAAGAGAAATTAGGCAACAAGAATGTATTGCTACATTCTTTTTACCGCATTTTTAGTTCAGTCCAGGTCATCACTCTTTCGAGTGACATTACTCAATACTCCATTCTTTCTCTTGAACCGAATGAGATATTGATTACAATATTTAACTGAACAAGACAAATAATACAAACATCCAGATTTTCTAGTACTAATTACACCTTATGTTTTATTATGATTACATAGGACTAACAGTACGAAGAGATAAAGAAATGGGAGAAGGGAAGTAGTAGGAAATTGCATTCATAAATTAAACTTTAGGTCTTTCGAGCATGAGTTCAAATTACAAATACAAGATAAAAGGAAAATGCAAGTGGAAAAATAAAGATATCGGTCGAGCCTCTGAGCATAATCTCTTATGCTCATCGACTCCCTTTTCTACCTATTACACTGAGGGAGAGAATGGTTGTGAATTCCTCTCAACTATATTCTAAGCTCTCACCTAAAATAGGGAAGGGAGGTTAGGGATGAAGTGAGCTTGTCTCTAGATTCTTTCATATCTTGTCTAAAAAGATAGCCTCGTATTTATAGGAGAGGATGGACGAGACTTGACATCGTCTGGGCTTTATTAATTCTCTAATAAAGTTGCATGACACTACAAACATCTCTTTCGTCCTTTTTTTGACATTCAGGCCAACATTTTTGTCTCCTAGCAATGTAGATCACCTAGCATTATTTCTCTTATTGTCGGGTTGTCGCGTGTCTCCTCGCTAGACGTTTGTTGCTTGGCTCCTCTTCTCTCTTTTACCTCAAAATTCCTACATTAAGATTTAGAATCATGATAAACAATCATAATACTCTTTTGACACTTATACCGCGTAATCATCTTATTTTATCTATTTTGCTATGCGTTTTCTTTCTTTTTCCTACGATGGGACTTCATTATTCTACCTAAAAGGTCACAATAACCTGTATTTCTATAAGTTATCACTAGCGGCCACACACACTCGCATTTCCGATATGTATATTAAGGAAGAATTCAATGAAGTGAATACATCATTGCATTCACTTCATTGCTTGCTTAGTAAGGTCTCAAATATTATTCGCTCTAATAATGACCCCCAATGCTTCAATCCTTCTCTTTAACAGAATAATGCATTGAATGTAGCATTGACTAAACAAGACAACTAATACAAACATCTAGATTTTCTATGAACTATTTCCACTGTGCATTCACAATATCCACATAAAACGCGTATAAAGGAGAGATAAAGAGATGGGAGGATGAAATTGATAGTGTTATGCATTTATAAATAAAACTTTAGGTCTTTTGGTCATGAGGTTTAAAATAAAATTATAAAACAAATGAAAAGAAACTGAAATGAGTGAAGCCTTAGAACATGATCTCTTGTATTTCTCGACTCCATTTTTGTCTATTACACTAAGGGGAAATGAAATGTGGTACTTTTACATCTCTCACTTTAGACTCTCACATAAAGAAAAAAAGAAAAGATGGGATGAAATTAAGCTCATATTCCCCTGATTCTCACACACACTCGAATGAAGGAGGTAATTTATAGGCTTGAATTGATGGGACACAGTATGGGTTGCCACATCCTCTAACTTCTGATCACTACTATTATGGCCCACGACTTTTTTTCTTCTTTATCTGACACTCTTACCAATTGCTTTTGTCTTCTAATGATTTATATCACCTAGCATTTGTCTCTCTGTTGCCTGGTTGGTTTATGCGCACATAAGTCGTTTGATATACTCCTTCATTTCGCAAATTACTTTTTTTTTGTTAAAAACCTGCGTTAAGACAATAAAAATCATGAAAATAGGCGTTTTATCTTTTGCTACTTGCATAACGCCTTTGTTTTATTTTAACCTAATCGATCAAGCGTTATTTCCTTTATATTGCCTAAATGCCATATTATTCTACATAAAAGGTCATCTACAAATTATCAACAGTACCTTGTTTTTATTTTTGCATGACCCTCTTTAAATGACTCTCATGTCTAGTGTAATTGTTACTTGCGACGATAGCTTCAAATGCAGATTTCTTTGGTGTCATTAGTTGATTTTTTTTTATTTAGATGGTGAGAGATAGAATGAGAGGTAAAGAGATTTCATTGGACGTGTCAATTTGTTCGCACGAGGGTTTTTAAGAAACGTGTTTTGTGGAGTTGAACATGTAGTGTTGATTTGATGTGATGTGGTTTGATCTCTAGTACTTGATCCTTTGATTCTTTTTCGATAGAATGTGTACACTTGATTTGAGGAGGTGGAACTTATGATGTTCTTGAAGATGGAGTATTTGAAAAATACAAAAAACTTGAGCTTTAAGGAGTGGTTCAATCTTTACGAACTACAAAGTCTTCTTGCTGTTCGGAGAATTCTCTCGAGTCTCTAAAGTCTAAAATTCTGAACCTTATAAATGAAGAGAACTCCTCTATTTATAGAGTTCTCAAGATGAATTTTGTTAGCTTCGTCTTGGTTGGCCTATGGATTTGGCCCCCTATGCTCAACTATATGGACTTGAGTCTTATTTAGCATTTGGGCTAAATTAAACTTTTTTTTTTATTCAATTGAACTTTAGCCCAAATAAATAATATTTAACTAGACCAAAATAATTAATACGATTCAAAGATCATGATGAAAACACGTGAGGCCATCCAAATTTGTTAAATTTATGTGTTCAATTTGAAAGGATAAGAGCCCTGGCAGCGGAATAATTTATACAGAAACCTTAACTCAATTTAATTGGGTTCTTAAAAATACCAGTGCATTGAAAAATCAATTACAGAAACTAGTGCTAAACAATGTTTTCTAAAAAAAATACAGAGAAATTACAGCGAAGAGTAAAGGAGTAAATAGATTATACTTACGTCTTTGACGATTATGTATCTACCAAACTCCAATATTGGAGCACCACAACTTGAAAACCTTCCTATTATGTGAGAATGTGATTTTTGGTTTTGTGAGAACCAAAATTTAGAATGGAAACTGAGACAAATTTTTCTAGAGCATACGTAGAGTTACAAATGCACCTCAGTATTATCTTCCTTACCTTACCTCCCACTTCTTCATTCTGAAAAAGAGGAAGTTAGAGAGATTCTTAGGTTACGTGGGAGAACTATCCATGTTTCCCATTTATTTAATTTAAATAAATTAAATTAATATTAATATTAATATTATTAATTAAATTATATTTTAATTAATATTTTATTTAAATCATATTTAAATGAATATCTCTCATATAACATATAGTTTTAATTTTATTAATTTAATTTAATCTAATTAAACTCAATTATTAGTTAACTCTCTAATTAATTAATTGTTAAATTAAATATCTTATATTTAATTTAATCCAAATTTGATCATATTCAAATATGAATTTCTCTCGTAACCTATAGTTTTAATGTGTATCATATAGACATTAAATTTTAATATATAGTTTTAATATGAATCTAATTCACATTAAATTAATATTTGAACCCATTAAAATATTTTATTCTCATAAATTAATTTTGAATCATATCTAAAATTAAATTTATATAATAAAATTTAATTAACATATAAACTTTATATTATAATGTATCATCATGCATTATATAATTCTCAAAGTAAATTTGAACATTTCAAATTACAACCAATATATATAAACCTCATTACCCTTTAAGACCTAGGAAGAGGACCTAAGGGACCTAAAGATCTGAAACTACAACGATATGAGATTAATTGACTAAACTCATTAACCACGTTAATTATGTTTCCCGCTCCCTACTCGGTCTTATCCCAAAATGATAAACATATTGAATCAGACAACTGGCCACTCTCACCCGTACAAATCAAAAGAAAATTCCTCGTGAACAGGAGTTCATAATACACTAATGATTAAGATTAAGTTACTTAGATCATCCTAATGAAATAGAAACCTAACTAGTCAATGAAGTTACATCTACTGGTTATTATTTTGTGATCCTGTCTCATGCAAACTCATTGCATAGAATACCCTCACTTGCATGTCATCTACACGAACACGCTGGATCTTTGCGTTTGTATTAAATACAAAGTGAGCCGTATTCATAATGTTACCAGGATAAGGTATCCAACCCTATTCCTATACTATAGACCCTTTAAGTTGTATCTCGAACGTTGATCCCTATATGTTTTTACATACTATTCAAGACTCATCATACAACTTAGCATATTAGTTTATTGGATCTAGGTTAATAAGACAAAACTAATGGTATAAACAATAATGATTTATTGAAATTATAATAACATTTTGTTAATAACGGTCAACAAATTACATTTACTATCTACAAGTTTTAGGATATAAACCCAGCACAATTTTAATTTGAGACACATGTCAACTATCAATTAGTTTCAAATTCAATTGTTTATGATTTCGTCATTAATTTAGTAAATGGTGTGACAAATTGTGATTAGTCCAAAATTTCTCATTCAACAAATGGTCCTTATTGGATGAGCATATGTTGACACGTCATTTATTAAATTAATGATGAAATTACAAATAAGTGAATTTGAGATTAATTAAAAGAAAATTAAAAGTGAAGAGGTAAAATTGGCGAATTTCGTTGATGCCATGTGTTTTCGTACTGACCGTAGAATTAAATTAATTATTTTGGTCCAATTAAATATTAAAATTTGGGTTAAAATCCAATTGGATCTGAGAATATGCTTAGAGTTGCCCAAATGCTAAATCAAATCAAATATAGTTGGGCTCAAGGGCCAAATTCATAGACCAATCAAGCATAAACTCATAAAACCCACTAAAGAACTCTATTTAGAAGTTCTAGTCATTTGTAGGGTTCATAAATTTAGACGATTGAACCACATCAAGAACATTCTCGTGTTCCACTTCCATACATTAAGCGTACATGTTTGACCAAGAGAGAATCAAAAGATCAAGTATTAGAGATCGAACCACATTGACATCAAATCCACATCAACACATGTTTCTCTGGAAACCTCGTGCAAAATAATTTTTAAAAAAATTTAAAGATATGTTAAATTACTATTAAATATAAGATTTTTTAAAAAATATAACAAACTAGCAAAATATTTCCACTGTATAAAATAACTTTGAAAACGAAAAAAAAAAAACCCCACCGACACAATATGGGAATATACAAAAAATGTTCCAGTCAACACGCAATTAATCGGCCACATGTGCACATGTAATTCTTCTTCTAAACGATTATGACACACGATTTTGTAGAAAATGATACACAATCGTGTACGTAGTATCAACACAGTCGTGTAATTTTTTTTAACGATAGAAAAATGCTTCGAAATTAAACAACCGTGTTGCGATGAAAAAAGGGCTTCAAATCTAAATGATTGTGTTAACCATGCTAAACAATCATGTTGACTACGGGAAGTGATCCTCTAGCATGGTCAACACGATCGTGTAGATTTGAAGCCCTAAACAATCGTTTTAACTACGGTAATCAATTGTTTAAATCATATCCACACAATTGTGTAATTCTTTTAAACGATGGAAAAAAGCTTCAAATTTAAACATTTGTGTTGACCTAAACGATCATGTTAACTAGGTAAATGATTGTTTAGATCATATCAAAGTGATATTTAAACAATCTTAATATTCTGGAAGAAAAAAAGAGAAGATGAAAAAATAAAGAAAAAGAAGAACAAAAACAGGGGCAAGAAAATTCAGAAGAGCTAAAGAAATTTGGAAAACGAGTAATGACGAATCGTCTGAAATGTCAAAGACAAATCTAGAATGTATGAAAATATTTCACCGGTTTCAGGACTTTTCGTTTTTGTTACACAGACCGTAAATATTTTGACTTTTTTTATATTTATGAAAATTAACCTTAATTATATTTATTTATATGATGAAAATTGAACAAATATTTTCAAATATCACCGTAACAAAAAAAATGTCATTGTCTTCTAAGTTCCGTTTCTCTACTACTAATAATAGTATTTTAGCAAAAGAAGAAAATTTCCAAAAACCAAAAGCCCAATTGAATTTCATGTGTTTATACACACTTATTTTTTTTCACTTCGAACAGTTATTTAAACAATAAGAAAATCAATCCAAACACTCTTATACTATACTCCCAAAGAAGTATATTACAAAACATTAGAGAAATAGAGTAAGAAAATAATACAATAAATAAGGAAATAATTCGAAGCTACAACTTTATAAGATAAGACAACCGAATTGGATGGATGCAAAAAAGAACACTTCCAATAGCAAGTAAGAACCTTTTCAATTGCAAATAAGAGTGTTTCTTAGCTTAGAAAACTTTGGTTTAGCTCAAAAAGGAGCTAAATTTACAACAAAGAAGAATTGGGAAGCTGGATAATATCACACCACTAAATCAACCTCAGTTTCATACAATCAGATGAGAAGTAAAAACCCAGAATGACTAATAAAAGGTCAAACAACAAGAAAACCTGATGAATACTAGCATCTTTTTTCAGAAAAACGAACCCGAAAAGAAAAGGAGAAAAGAAAAAGAAAAAAAAAAAAAGAAAAGAAGATGTTGATTCGTTCGTGTGACATCATTTATCGGAGTAGCGTATTATGCAACAGTTCTGCATATATACCTTACCCACAATCCAATTATACATATCAATCAAATTACAAGAAAGAAAGAAAGTAGTAGAAGAAGAAAGAAGAAAGACCTATATTTTCAAGCTCAATCCTGACCAAGAGAAAACCCTCTGGAACCTGCTTCTTTATGGGACAGTTTGTGAAACAGAAAACAAATTAGCTCTGACAGTATCAAATGGGAGTGTATCACAAGGACGAAATTATACGAAAAATTGCAGTACACCTGCTTTACTGAAATACGCATCACCTACTATAATTTTTGACATCTGTTGTATCACCTTCTTCCTAAGCAGCAATTCCTGAACCAAGACATTTACACACAAAACAAAAAGATCAGCCTAGTTTTATATTGTCAAACCTATGTTTGTTTAAGTGAGATTTGGACACTTCCCCAACTAAAACAGATATTCAGCAAATAATTTATACATGTTCGAATGTCCTGCCGAAGATCATAAATTTTAATTATACCACAACAAAACAGAAGCAGATCTAATTTGCAAATTAGCAGGCAATAAATATGGCTCCTTTTCCTCTTATTTCTGTAGGTGACTATGCAAACTTATTTTTGTGCAACAGAGAAAGAAACTGGTCAAGTTTGCAAACTTTGCACTGAAAAGCTTAGGGAATAGGGACTGTTTATGAGTGGATTTTCTGCTTTTGTTTTTTAGACAACTTTTATAAAACTATGACCAGATAGCTAGAAAAGTAGAAAAGTATCATGTGGTTGAAGGAATTGTTTACAAGTCCAATATTTTGGAGAAAGAACGTTAAAATTCCTCAAAAAAACAGATCGTCCATCATAAAGTAAAACCAAGAAACTGCAAATTTTCAATTTCGCTGAAGTCTTGTTCTAAAAGGTAAAAGATTTTTAACTAAATAGTTAATAGGGTCTCCCAACTTTGGAAGGTGCGCAAGTACATTGGTTCCAAGGTTTAATATATTCTGACTTATTATTATTGTTATTATTGTTATTATTATTTTGGATAAGAAATATATTTCGACTTCTCTAAGAAGATTGTACGAAATTCAAGGAAAAACTCCTATAAATGCATAAATATGAAAAAGGCATGTATTATGCAATCTTTAGAACAAAAAGACACAATGGGTACAACCTGTAAATCGAATCTTGTTCAAGTAAGGTTGTAATAATTTAATTTTGACTTCAGTTTTTATAATGTTCGAAGTGAGGAAATCTTGAAAGTCTAAAGTTTCTCGAGAAATAACAGCAGCAAAAGAAAGAAAAACTTTAAAATATTCAAAATTTTCTTTGAAGTAGAAAGACTCACCTCTATTAGATTGTCTATTAGAAACACCGTATCCAACAGTATAACCAGCATTGTTTCTACTAATAACATCTGAAGCTGCATTGCCAAGACCAAAACCAATTGAGGAAGAATCCTCAAGCTCTGTTGGCAACGACTGCCAACTGGAATGCCCATAAAATGTGTTTCCTTCATCATTATTCCCATGAACCTCATCATAAATATTTGGTGCAGAGTACAAAGATGCTGAGGAAACATTAGTTCCAATGCTTCTAGCATAACCTACAGTTGTTCCTGATGTAAAGCTGGCATCTCCGTTTCCGAAGTCAAGATTAGCAGTATTGAATGGAGAACCACCATTTTCCCCATGACCTAAACTTGCAGAAGTACCCCAAAGCCCTCCGATATTGTTTAATGAATTAGTTCCTGTATGCACACCACCAGAGCCAGGAAAAGTCCTCAAGTGTGAGGAATTCGTACCAGCAGAGTTACTGACATTTCCCCACAGATTCTGAACTGACGAGCTTAAAATAGAACCATTACCTCCACCACCACCACCATATACCATGGGGTTTGGGCTACCGTACCTATTTAAATTTCCACCATACGAGGGGCTCATTACTCGTCCATAGCTGAGGTTAGAGCTGGGACCTGTCCCATAGTTTGGGTTCAACCCTGTATCAAGATTTATCCCCATTCCATAACCAGGACTAATTGGAGAAAGTCCACCTCGACCGACTGTAACAGGACTAAATCTACCATCAGATCTCAATCCATACCCCCCAACTGAGGTTGGATTATATCCTTGATTATAGCCATTTAAATAGCTACCAACTCTACCAAAATTGTAAGGATATCCAGCTAATTGATTTCGATTTGGCACCGGTGATGATTCCTTTGGAACAGCCCTCTTAACCTCAACCATTTTACCATTGAGTTCATGAAAAGTTTTGTATAACACTTTCTCCACCGATTCCTCTGACTCGTAAGTGATAAATCCAAAACCTCTTGGTCTCTGAGTATTATGATCATACATCACAACGACATCAACGATTGTTCCAAACTGATCAAAATACTTTTTGAAGTCACTCTCTGTAACAGTTGATGCCAATCCTCCAACAAATATCTTCTTTGTGCGAGTAGGACCAGGTGATCCAAGAATACCAGTATTATTCCTGCTCAAAATGTTCTGATCATCTCGAGGAACCGCCTTCTTTGCTTCAACCTGAACAAAAGAAGAAAGAAAAAGAAAGAAAACGAACATCAAAACATGGAAATGATAGAATTTACTTTCTTTACTAATACAAATAAAGGTCTGGAAGCAATAAAATGTATCTTTTAACACAAGTGGAAGCCATCACGCATAAAGCCTAATGTCCATGACAAACTCAACAAGATAACGAGCCTCCTAATATACAAACTCATTATTTTACATTGAGGACTACTTAAGAACTCAAGGATACAGATGTACAACCTATAGAACAAATCATGTTCAAGTAAGGTCGTTTTACATTGAGGACTATGATAGACTTCTTTCTACACAAAAATTTGCATAGTTATCAAAGGACCAAAGTCCTTTCACAGTATTGATTTGCTATATAAATGTTTGTACTACCCAGGACATATGAAGGCAACCCAAGTACATACATTGTCATCATACTTCCACAAAAACATGAACATCATTTCACATGAAACAGAAGTTGCCCAATTAAATTGTGAACAGCCGAATCTTCCCCTTCACGCTGTGAAGAAAAACTATGAATTTATCGAGATAAAAGAGATTTAGAATATAAATGCTGAAGAATTCTAATAAGTTTGGATCATGACGACACCAAAGAAACCTTGATCCCTCAACGAGTATATTTAATCCACAAAATTGAATCAGAAGACACACCGGAACATTCCTTGAAAGACATCTAAAGCTTCAATACAGGTAGAAAAATCAACGAAAATCAAGTAGAATACAGAAGACTTACAGTTCTTCCATCAATTACATGTTTTTCTAACACAACTCTCGCTGCAGCAACAGGGTCAGCAAAGACAACGAATCCAAAGCCCCGGGCACGGCCGGTGGTCCGATCCCTCATGATCATCACCTCCACCACTTCTCCAAAGTTCCGAAAGTACTCTCGAAGACGATCTTCATCCGTGTCCCACGAAATACCACCAATGAAAAGCTTGCCAGGATCCATGCCCACTCTACAAATCCATTGCAACCAATCCCATCAGTATCATTCAACAAGAAGAATGCATACAGCACACAGCAATCGCATATCTTAAAGTCTAATCCAATAGCCTTGAGAAGAAGAAGCTACAAAGCCGATCAATCCAAGCTGAAGAAGAACAGACAGCTATACAAACAATACAGATATCTATGAAACAGTTTTGCTTACATAGAAGGGGAATAGAATTGAAGCAAGGATTGAAAAAGAAACATTCATTTAAGAAACACCACAATGCGAGCTAAATTAAACAGATGTTATCAAAAACAAAAACACAAAATCATCATCAAAATGGAAAATGCTCTTATTGTTAGATACAGAATGATTGAAATCAGATTCGATCTCAAAGCATCGGAGCGTCCAACGATCAGAAAAATCGATCGATCTACAAACAAGGAATCCTCAAAAGCTAAAAGCACATAAAAGGAATGAACCCCATCAAAGAAAAAAGGTTAAAATTCGCACGAAATGAGTTTTGATTCAAAACCCAGAAAAGAAATGAAGTAAGAAGATTGAAGAAACAAATGATTTGCAGAGAAAAGAAGAGAAACTTACCGAAATGAAAACGACCCAGTTGGGAACTCTAGAATCTAAGATCTAAGAGAAGGCATAATAAGAAGAGAGGGCGAGAGGCCCTCCTTTTTTCCTATCTCTTTCCTTGTTCCAGTTACTGTTTTGGTTTTTGTTCTAGATAAATATGCAATACCAAATAAACGATTGAAGGCTATATATGAAACAGAGAGAAGGAGAAAGATATTTGTGTAAGAAAAGGAATTTGCATCTGGAATGGGCGCAATATTTGCATCTAAATATATAACAAATTATATATACACACAATTATAATCATATATGTATAGGTAGGGAGAGAGAAAAAGAAAAGAGAAAAGAAAGACTTGGTTGTCTTGCGCGTACGAAAATTACAAAGAGAAACGATGATGAAGAAGGGTAATTTGGTATGCTAATTTATTTTATTTTTTTAATACAAATTTTTATTTTTTAAAAAAAAATTGCCATTTTTGTCCATTTTTTTCTTAGGGTCAGTGAAATATTTAATTTTTCTTTTTCTGGGTATTTAAGAATGTAAGTATTGTGTAAGAAAAAAAAAAAAAAGACAAGATTTGGTAGAAAGATATTGAAGTCTCTTTCTTTCTTAATGAGATGTATTCATGTATGGTCCTTCATATAATTATATGAGAAACCACAATCACATTCAGGTTAATTGAAGAAAATTAAAAAAGGGTCAAAATTTCCTTTAGTTTTTCTATTCAAAATAAATGTTAGAAACATTCAGAGATTTCTGCAGCAATAGCAATTATTGATTTCCTCCATGGAATTAGTCAACCTGAGTTACCAAAAATTTGAAGTTTAAAACTAAGTTTTTAATTATTTTGGTTTTTGCTTTATTCATTACCGTAATGCATCTTCCCTCTCTATGTAATTAATGGAGTAATGAAATGGAATTTCTTATTCCTTTTTCTATGTTACTATTAAATGAAAAATGAAAAATGAAAAATCACCTTCCACAGCCAAATTACTTCCTGTGGAGGCAAGGAATGTGGCATTAGAGGCATTTAGGCCAAACTTGCTTGTTGACATTTACATACTTCATTTATTTAAATCATCTTTCAATTCATCGTCATCACAAAAACACACACATATGAAAAGAGGAAGATAGAATTTACCTATATTTTCTCCTTTTAATTGTATACATGTATGTATGTATGTGTGTATATATATATATAGTGAAGAAATTTAAAAATAAATAAATAATTGGAAAAATAAGAAATAAATGGATGAGTTTTGTGAGTATAAAAATAGAGAGAGAGAGGAGAGGAGAGGAGAGGAGAGGAGAGGAAAAGAAAAGGTGGGGCAGATGTATGAAAGACAGAAGGGATTGCTTGTGCTTCCACACATTCTTAGGGAATACAAACAGGTAAGTAAGATGCAATTTCACAAGTTTTCTCATCTCCCCAACACACATCTATTACTCTTTTACTATTCTCATCCTTTTCAATACTATTTATTCTTTTAAGCAAATGTTACATCTTTTTAATCCTCGATATCCTTGTTTTTCAAGTGTTTAAAATAATCTTTTTAATTTTTGGAATTTTTAGAAATAGATTATTTGGTATTTTAAAAATGCAAACTTCTTAATTATTTAGTTTTAAAAAACATGGGTAAAATGTCTAATGATTTACTTTTTTTTTTTTTTTTAATCAGTTTATAGCTTCGTATAATTATATAAAATGAAAAACTTTATTGTTATTGGTCTCTACCAGACGACTGAATCTAGAGAGTAAAAAATCTCGTCAAAGAACTAGGACCAGTTCAGTTCCATTACGGAGGTCGAGTTAACTTTTGTCAGATGCCAATGGCGATATTTAGATCTAAAGGAATGGAAAAATTATAGGCATCGTAAACCTATTCTTATAAACTTAGATATGAAAAGGTGTCTCTTGAAAATTCAATAATCTCAAATACATATATTAATATATTATACAAATTTCAAAAGCTAAAATTGTATGTTGAAAAATTCGAGAACCGAACACACCAATCATTCAAAATTTAAAAGGAGTAAAGATAGCTTGCCATTCTATTTTTCCACATTATCAAAAGGTAGCTGGCCTTTTTTGCCGACTTATCTACATTTTCTTCTTTTTAATACATCTATATATATACATATATATAAAATGTTTAATTAGTTTTCAAATTTAAATTGATATATTACAAGGTATACGGTTTGAAAATGCTAATCTTATTATTAGCGATATTCATAGTTTAGGTTGGGTCCGCTTAGTATAGTTTTTTGGACCAATCAAAAATTTCGAATTTATCAAAGATTCAATCCAATCAATACTACATATGAAGGAACTCAACTCTCATTATTTTCGGATTGGGTCAAGTTGGATCACCAGATTGACCTAATTTGCACAACAAAACAACACGGAGGAAATAAAATTTCAAATCCATTTACTTTTTTTGTAAGTAAGAATAAAATAGTAGATTACAATATATAGTGAAGTTTATTTATGACACATAAATGATGAATGGTTTGTTTAGTTACTTTTTCCGGAAAATATATATAATTTGAAGGTGTTCTAACAAATGTAAATCCAATTAAACCGTTTTAGTCATTTACTTTCTCACAGAAGACTAAGCGTGTTAATAATTAAAAAAATAATGCAAAATAGTAGAGGGATAGACCAATGAGTAAGTCAAAGATATATAATAATGTATAATTTTGGATCAGGTCCATCAATTCAATCAAAAGAATTATGAACTTTTTCAAAATTTTCACCCCAACCAAATTTAAAATAGGATATAACCTAATCCAAACTAACCAGAATTTAACCTAACCAATCTGAGTTGGTTGGGTTATCGAAATTTTTTAATATTCTTAATTGTTATACTAAACAAACAATGTTTTAACTAGCTGAATGTAAGAATGAAAAAAAAAAAAATTGTGTTTGACTTCAATACTTGTCTCAAAGTTCACATAAAGTGTTTGATTTCAAATGCTTGTCTCAAATTCATATAAATTAAAATTTTCAAGGTTAAATATTTTCTTTTTTAAGATTTATTCATATTTACTTCTCTAGCTAGAATTTAATATACATGTGTCAGTTGACCTAAACGTTTTATGACAATTTTTTTATGTTATTTGATTTAAGTAGTTGTAACTATTCAATCAAAATGATCTTAGCTCCACATTAATTGATGCGATTTTTTTTCCTAAAAGTTGAAGGCTCGATTCTATATTCATGCAATAGTTGTTGTACTTTCAAGAAACTAGTTGTAACTATTGAAATGAAAAAATAAAATAAATGTTTATGAAATTTTAAAAGACAAATGACATGATTATTTGTTTATCTTTTATCCCTACCCTTAGGTTGTGATGTTTTATATCTTTAGTGTAAATCACACCCATATATACACGAAAGGATGCATCATTTCATCATCGTCTAGTCACTTTAAGGTATATATAGTGTTGTAACTAGTAAAGATGTCATTGTTGGTCCAAACATATTTTCATTGTTAGATCGTGAATTTTCATATTCATAGTCGATATCACACATTCACGAAATGATAATTTACTTATTTGTTGTGTAATCATTTCAATTCGAATGAATGGTTATAATGAAGAAAATAATGTATCCGATTCAAACATATCTTGATTATTAGATCGTAATGTTATATTATATAATTTTAATTTTGATCACACTCATACACATAGAACCACACCCATTTCGTATCTATCCATATTTTGGCCTACCTAAATAGTTTTTAACAAAGAAAAAAATTAGGAATTATAAAAGATGGTATGAAAAAATTTGGAAGGTGATAACTTTTTTCCTCTTAGGTTTTATATATATAAATAGATTTCCATATAATATTCTATTTTATCTGTTCAATATTTGTTTGCTATTTTTGTTTGGCCAAATAGTTTATTTTAGCTTATAAATATTAAGGGTATGTATACAAGAATGCAACGTATGATATCAATACCTTTATTTGTCATTTTCTTCCAAAAAAAAATCTTATTATTCATTATATATAATATATTTTTTAAAAAAGATCAAATTGAAACATTGAATCCTACTTTAGTTACGTGACTTTAAACAATAAAGTTACACATATACCTAACTATAAGTTAAACACAAAAGACTAAATATTATATTCTTTAAAAAAAATTGGGTGTACAATTGATAGACAATGAGAATATTTAAACAAATTAGAAACAAAAATGGAAAACCGATCAAATACCTCATAAGTAATAAACATTACATTTTTTAGCTTTTTGTTTTTTTTTTTTTTAATTTTTCTAATTTTATCATGTTTTAGTTCTTACAATTTAGTTTAATTAAATTTTATTCTCAAATGCATAAATTAAATTTAGTCTATGGTGCTAAATAAAGCTAATATATGACTTTACACAGAAATTGATGTGACACATTAACATGCTATTCAACTATATATAAAAAATATATAAAAGACCACATCAAGTTTCAGATGGTGTAGCATCAACTTTAATTAATTTTTGATTGAAGAAATTATAATTAATAAGAATTAAAAGTTACTAATGACAAAATTATATATGGAGACTGTAGGGCTATTATTTGCCCTAAAACATTGATTATTTAATAGTATGTGTGTGTTTAAAGGAGGGTGGATCACCAACTTGATTGGTCCAAACGAATTCAAAAGAATAGCCACCAACCACACAAGAACAATCTTCAATATCACATAAGAACTTGAAAGGGTCACATTTAAACTAAAAGCTACTAATCCTAACCATTCTTTTTTATCTTTCTCTTTTATTTTTCACTTTATATTCTTCAAGTTTATTTTAATTCTTTTTCTTCTTCTTCTTAAAAGAATTATATATAGTGGGAAAAAAGAAAATAAAAAAAAAAATCTGTGTATCATGTTGTACTGTTTTACTTTTTCTTCAAGTAGACTCTTGATGCAACTGGGTGATTGGTCCAAGCAATTACTTGGGGGTAAAAAAGATTAAAAACTGAACAAGAGTCAAGGGTTTGGTGAAGATGGAAATTAGTTTTTTGTATTTTGTATATACTTTAATTGCTAACTGATTATTGAGTTTTTTTTTTTTTTTTTTAATTATTGTTAAATGCAATGGTTTATAAGATAATGGAAGAGGTAGATTATCATTAGGGGTTTTACAATCACATGCAACCAATAATTACTTTAGGAAAGAAAACTACAAATTTTTGTGTTTCTCCTTTTTAAATTAAATTACAACAAAAATTCGGGGTTGTGGAGTTGACGTATGTTTTTTAGGGTTAGTTTATATTTTAAATAATAATATTAACTTTAGCATTAATTAGCCTTGCTAGTGTCTTGGTCATTGGCTAAATATATTGTTTAAGTTTCCTAATATAGCTTATTGTTTGTGTGGTAATTGTCCTAGAATATACTTCAATATGATCTTGTCTCTGGTAGCTATATTGTCACAAATGTTGTGGATCCTGTTTACATTGTTCTACTGATTTAATCTGTTGGGATGTTTTGATCCTTTTCCAGAGCTCTGTAGATTTATTAATTATGTGGATATTTTCCTTGTTTCGTTGTGCTATTTAAGATCTAGAAGCATTTGTTACTAAGGTTTCCACACACATTGTTTTGATTGTTCTTCGTTGAGAATTCATCATATAACATTGCGTTCGAAACAAACAATTCTATGTGAATGTGGCTAGAAACCTTGTGAGTAGTTTGCTAAAGGCTGCATTTGATTATGAACTGTACTATATTGCTTTAGGGGAGCCTAAAGTTGAGTTTATTAATAAGGATTTTTCATCTTTAGGGGAAGTCTAAGGTTTCGTTCTTAAGAAGGAAACTCTCACATTTAGGGAAGCCTAAATTGGTCAAGTGAAAGGAGTTAATGAAGAGAAGATGAGGAAAGATTCAATCCTAGTAAGAGGGAGTCTCACAAGCTTAGGGAAGCCTAAGTCTTAAAAGAGAGGAATCTCTTTTTACGCCATGAGAGTAATATCGTTAAAGAATCTTAAAATTACTTAAATCATCCAACAAGATATATTTATAAACCCAAACTTTTAACAATCAACTTTATTAAAAAACCGTAATAAAGAGAGTAAGTTTAGGATTCAACCCAAAGGAATTTTGTTGAAAAAATATTATTCATCAAGAATTCAAGAATTCTAAGTAAAAAAAGGGGGGATTTTGTTGTAACTTTTCAAGACATTTAAAGAACAAGAAAGTAGATATATTTTTTTTTTGCTGTTTTCATGAAAATGGGACACAAGATATATTTCTCTTCATTAATAAGAAATTGAAAATGAGTCATTTTAATCCATCTTTCTATCCTTGAATGAATCCCAAATTGCAATTAACATATCAACCCACAACTAATTAGTTCAAGAAACTAATTTTCCTAATTCAACGAATAAGATTTATAATCAAATTCATATTAAACTTATCAAAAATGGATTTTCATCTTAGTGGTATATACCCATACATCCTTTTAAGTTTTCTTGAAGGTTATAGGGTTTGTGACATTCAAAAGCAAAGGAAAGCTTCTATCTCAAGAATGATTTATTTAATTGAATTCAAATTGGATCATACAATAAAGGATTAATTAAAGGAAAAATATGTTTAAAATCAATTCAAGAATCACCACTTTACAATATTGATTCAAATACTAGGCTTAGTGCCATTACAAACCAAAACAAAGATTCATGCTCTCATGATTGATCAAGTTATTCAAACAAAAAAATCATACAAAATCAACAATCAAAACATGGACGATTCTCAAGAAAGATTAAACTAAAGACTCGTTCTCAAGAAGTACCTTTTAGTTCTTTATAATCTTTGTAGTTAGATATGTCCATTTAACCCGTTGGGCCTTGCCCCTAAACGAGGCGAAGAATCCTTGAATACACAGAGAATGGGGGAGGAAGTGGGGATTATTTTTTTCATTGACAATTCAGGGCCAGGGATAGGGAATACATTTTCTCGACCTCGGACCCAAAAGAAATATATATATATACATATACATATATATATATATATATATATATATATATATATATATATATATATATATATATATATATATATATACACACACATATACATATGTGTGTATATACATATATATACACATATACATATGTGTATATATACACATATACACATATACATAGTTTAGCGGTAAAGGATGTCCTTGAGTTGGATCATAAATGACAAAAAGGAAAAAGGACAGTAGTCGGAGTCTAACTTACACTCTTAAGTACCTTGGCGCGAAGAGAAGTACCTTGGTAGGAAGAAGAAGGATGGTGCGAGAAGATCAAACTAGGTTTTATTTTATGCAATGTAAAGTTTAAGGTTGTAATTTATAATGAATGAACTCTGTAAGTGTTAAGTTGATAAAGAGAAGAAGTTCAGTTATTCTGTTGTTCTGTTATTATCTCCTTGAGATTGTCACCTTGAAGTGTTGCCTTGATATTATCTCCTTGAGGTTTTATTTTAAGTAGTGTTATGTAAAAGTACTAAGCGCTCAGAGTAAAGTTCAAAAGCTGTAAAGTATTGCTCGCTGTGTTTACCCATGTGCTCATCGCCTACAAGTTTTAGAGTTAAGTAATAAAAGCTAGGTGACGAAGTCGAGTTGGAGAGTAGTTATCCACTGCAGAAAGTTGTGTCGGTCTCTAAGGCTCAATGGAAGAGCTTTGCTAAAGATACAAGAGTAAGACTTGTTTCGCTTACCAGGCAGGTGTTCAAATTGTCATCTCGCGAAGATATACACAACGGATGTCTAGGCGGCACACCCTCATCTGATCGCATGGAGTGACATTTAGGGCGAGGTGTGACAATACATATATTTATGTTTATGTATTAAAGAACACAAAAGCGGAAAATAATTCCTCGCAGGAAAATTTGTGGGGATGGGGAATGGGAAATGGGATAGGGGGTGAGGACAAGGAGTGACATCCCTATCCCTGCCTCACACCACAGACATCTCTACTTGTAGTAGCATCAAGAAGAAGGATGAACATCAAAGACATCTTCAAAGAAAGGTTGAGAGAAATTGCAATGATGATTATTGTAGAGAAATTTACAAATTGAATTTGTCGAATTGAAAACTATCGAATTTTATGGAAAATTACAAAGAAAAGGGAGATTTATAATCAATTGCCGTTGAAAATGCACATAGGCATGTAGTTGATGCGCGCGTCAAAGTTCGAAGCACAACAAGCACAACAGGTGATGGGGTATCGCGCTGTGACGCTATTGTTAGGTGTTGCGATGTTAAGAATGGTGTAGTGATGCTGCTCTATTTTGATTGTAACGATCCAACTTTTAATTTAAGTTGAGATCATTACTTAAGTAAAAACAATATTTTTAAAACCAAAATCATACAAAGTTTAGATCATTTTATTAAAAATTAAAAATGAAGACAACCTTAGTGAAAAGTGTTATAATAATTAATTAAAAAAAATTAACAACAACTTAATCGGGTCTCCTAATAAAATCATTAAAGAAAACAAACATTTAAATAAACCTAATTAACATCTGAACCTTAAAATAATTAATTAAAAAAAAATTAACAACAACTTAATCAGGGTCTCCTAATAAAATCATTAAAGAAAACAAACATTTAAATAAACCTAATTACCATCTAAACCAAAGGTTCATAGCATTCAAAAATTATAGAATAAAAAATAAATAGCAGAAGTATCTATAAAAATTACTTAGTGAGGGACTCACTGGATCCACTAGGTGAATCGTTAACTACTTATGAGACAAACACTAGTTTAGTGATCCCGTAGGAGCACACATCAATCATAAAAGTAAACTCGAGGGTCCATAGTCTATAAGTGGTGATCCCACTAGCCTAATAGCTAAAGTTAACGGTTACCATTAGTTTAGAGACATTCTAATTCAATCAAACTCCGTCTAGTCCAGTTAAGTCATAAACATATCATGAAATATTTATTCAATTACCTCATTTAATTTACATAATTATCATGCTTCATGATTTTATTATATAAATCATAATTAATTATGTGGTCATTGCAATTTAACCCAATTCAATCCAACTTCATACTTATCTTTGTCGATGCAATTTAATCCCACTAAGTGCATTCAATATATATTCGTTCTCACTTGTGTTGAAGGTTCGATAGTAAACCCCTTACCTTATACTTAGAGATTAATTCCTTGATTGAAATTAAATTCCCAAATTCATCTTAAAAATAATGAATTTAACTTACCCTAAAATCATGTTGGGAAAAGCACAAATAAATTCCAAAAGTTTTTCAATCAACCTTCAAAACCAAAAATGGTTTCCCATACCATAATAAATTCCTTAAAACAACTCTTTGAGGAGTATTAAAATCCATAATTAAAGCATCAAAATCACAAAAAATCACCCAAAAACCAACAGAGAACGACAATGGCGAGCAGATCCGACAGAGTGAGGTGACGAAGACGTGCCGGTGGTCATCGACGATGGTGGTGGACGAGCGACTGGAAAAAAATTCCAAAGAGGGGGTGGCGGTACGCTTGAAGAAGAAGATGAAAGCTCCAAAAAAAATTAATTTATTTTCCCTTTTTTAGGAAAGCACGGATTACTAGAATACCTCAAATCCTATTCACCCTTTTACTTTTTCCTTTTTCTCAAAATAAATAAAAGGAAAAATTTTCATAAATATAATAAACCGGTAAAATGTTTACGATCCATGTAATAAAATAAAAAAGCTCATGAAGGTGATCATCTTTTTAAATATTCAAAGTTTGCCCTTCCTTTTCATTGTCTTTCTTCTCTTCTCTTCTTTTTTTTTTTTTCAAACTGTTATTTGGTTCAAGATTGTGTACCAAATATAAAATACCTATTTTTTATTTTTTTTCAAACTGTTATTTAGTTGTTCAAGATCGTGTACTAAATATAAAAGATATTGAAAAAAATGCCGTTTAGATTTAGGTTACCAAATCTAAACAATCATGTACAAAAAATAGCTAAATCTAAGCGATCGTGTACCAAAGAATCTTAAAAAAAATCATTTAGATTTAGGTAGTCAAGTCTAAACGATCGTGTAGCCAAATCTAAACGATTATGTAGCCAAATCTAAACGATCATATATTAAAGATCCTTGAAAAAATTCATTTAGATTTGACTATCCAAATCTAAACGATCAAATTTAAATATACCAAATCCAAACGATCGTTGTACAAATAATCTTGAAAAAATTCTTTTAGATTTAGATACCCAAATATAAACGATCGTGTATCAAATAATAGCCAAATCTAAATGATCGTGTACCAAATATATTATGCACATTGTTGATGTGTTGTTGACAGGGGCATTTTTGGTATTTTCCATTGTGGACCTGTGAGACTTTTCTATTTTCGAAATTGTTCTATATAATATAAATGTTTTGCCGCTTTGTTTTATTTTTTTAAAAGAACCTTATAATAAAAATATATATTTTTATAGGTTAATTTTCATAAATATAACAAAACATTAAAATATTTACGACTTGTGTAACAAAATCAAAAAACTTATGAAGCTGGTAGAAAATTTTCATGAATTCCAGATTTGTCCTTGATATTCCGGACGATTCGTCACATCTCTTTCTTTTTCTTCTTTGAGATTTGTTCATCTTCTCTTCCAGATTTCTTTAGCTCTTTCTTCTTCTATCTTTATCTTTATTCTAGATTTCTTTAGCTCACCAGTTCATCTTCTTTTGAGTAAATAAAATACATATTTCTTCCTAGATTTTCTTTCTTCTATTTTTATTCATCTTCTTCTTCTTTCTTTCTTTCTTCATCTTCTCTTTCTTTCTTACGACTTTTCTTCTAGAATATCAAGATCATCTAAATATAATTTTGATATGATGTAAAAGATCATTTAGATTTGAAGCATTTCCTACACGATCATGTATCATTTCTTACACGATTGTATATCATAATTGTTTAGAAGAACAATTACACGAAGCATTTTCCATCGTTAAAAAGAACTATACGATTGTGTATCATGATCGTTTAAAAGAAGAATTACACGAATGATAAAGTGCATTCCTTCGGTACTTAATACAAGGTTTCTTTCAACAGAACTATATACAACTTAAAACAACATTCAGACTCTTCTCGCCTAGCTTCTACATGCTATGCGAGCTAACAGTGACTACTACCAAAATGATGTGTTTCACGAATGACACAGTAGGCGATCAAGGGTGCAAATTCAACACTAGACGTCCTTTGCTACCTTGAGAGGGGTGGGGGAATAAAACAAAACATTTGAAAGATTAAACAAAAATGTCTAGTGAATGGAGTCTTTTATCAATGCCTTTCATAAATCAAAGTTTGCCTTAACGTATTTTAACCATTTAACCAAGTCGTATGGTATAGGTAACATACAATTCAATCAATAAGACATTTGAATTTAAATCTAATCATTTCAATGCGTTAGGTAATTCGCAACATCTCATTTTTATCAACAACTTTCATAAATCATAATTCATATGGAAATAATTTTCTTTTCAATTCTTTCATCTAAATCATATCGCATGTTACATGCATCTCGCATATAACATAATCACCTTGCAGAATTATTTCGTTGGTTTAATTAAATCTTTGTACACTTTCCTCAGCTCAAGCGTTTACCACACTCTTTTGTCAAGTTGCAATTATACGAAGTAATCTCAACGCAGTTAGCAAGTTCCATCAATTTCATTACGCATAACGCATCTTCCAATGCCAAATCATACAACAAGCAAACAACATCCCATACCAGATCACACTGCAAGTATGAAGGCATCCTACTTAAGATCACACAGCATTAATAAGACATTCTATTCTAGAACACACAACAAGAATAAAGTATCTTATCCCAAATCAAACAACAAGGATAAGACATCTCATTGCATAGAGTACAAAATATCATCTCCTTTCACCATTTCTATCTATATCAAATCTTATGCATTTCTCAAATACACATTATCTCATCAGAACATTTTAGTTCATAATAAGTCTAATTCATTTATAAATAACATACAATTTAAGAATTAGAAAGCATAAGAGAAATCAAGATGTTCATGGTCTCAACAGTAATATAATAAGAATTTTAAACACATTTTAGAAAGCATTTTATTTTGGAAAGCATTTTATAAGAAGAACCACTCACAATCACAATTAGCTAGTTTCTTAGTTACGAGCTCCTTTGCACTTCCTTGCAACTCTTGCCGAATTCAAGTTCGTTTTGAATCTCTAAAAATCTTGGAAATTCTCTCAACTCTTTCTAAGTAAGCTTAGGGTAAAAAAAACTTCAAATTGACAAGATTTTCACTTATTTATAAGACTTTTTGGGTGAAGTTTTCCATACATGAATGATTACTTCTGTCGGCGGTGCGAATTGGTCCAATATCAGAACACCACATGTTCCTACCACTTTCTTACCGTAAATTTGGATTGGGTGGCAAAGTAAAATCAGTCTTCGACTTGCTTACACTAGTATGGCATTACTGCTTATTGATGAAGGAAGCTTAAAATGCATAATAGTTAATCGCGTAGCCTTCTCGCCACGTAAGGGTCTGATTTGCATAGTCCAACTTACCTTATGAATATTATCGCATGCATAAGACAGATGCGATCAGGGCCTCACACCATAATTACATTAATTTTAAGGATTAAACATGTTTGTTCTTAAATCGACAGATAGAGTTTTAATAACTAACTTTGATATAGCTCAAAATTGAAGTAATTATTTGGATGTTTTTTATCATGAACACTTCGTGAACCACTGCGAGAGTCTTCTGCATTATTCTCTGGTCTTCTACAAATTTTGGGATCCAAAATTTTGATGAATTGGAGGAAATTTTGGAATTTGTGAGTTTTTTAGCTGAAGGATTTTTAGAGACTAACTTGCTGTTATTGGTCTAAATTCGTGGACACATAAATATATATACAATGAGAAGAGTGCAACTACGAGTGTTTAGTGGAGTGTACACATATTTAACGAATAGTGATTAATGTGGTAAATGAGTTTAGCCAATTAACCCCACATCGTTGGTGGAGGGTAAGAGTCATTTGCAGCGATAATAATTTAAAGAACCATTAAACTCAAATTTAATTAGGTTTTAGAAAAATTAGTACATTGGAAAAATTACATAGTCTAAAATACTGTAACCTTAGCTAAGTATGCTTTCAAAAATAAAAAATAAAAATACAAAGATGAAAGGACTTACTCTCATTGTTGACTGTGTATCTACTAATCCCCAAAAATGGGGTCACCACCACTTGAAAACCAAAAAGATTTTGGTAATTGAGGTTTTTGGTTTGTGGGAACCAAAAGGATTTTTGGGAAGAAGAAAATTATTTTTCTTTCTTTTTGAGAGATTTCACACAAAGTTCAGAATACCTCTGTCTCGCATTACCTACTTACCTCTTCTTCGAGATGAAGAAGAGGAAGTTAGGGCAAGAGATTGAGATACATGAAAAAACACCCCACATTTCCTAAATAACTCCCACATAAGGGATTTATCTAATTTAAATTAAATTAAATTTATATTAAAATAATTAATTAAATTAAATTAATTAATAATTAATTAAATCATATTTAATTAATAATTAATTAAATCACATTTAATTAATATTCAAAATCATATTTAATTTAATTAATTTAATTAAATCAAATTGACTTAGATAGAATTAAAGTAAGCTATTAATTAATTCTCTAATTAATTAATTGCTAAATTAAATATTATATTTAATTTACTCTAAATATGAATCATATTCAAATATAAATTTTTGTCATAACCTATAGTTTTAATGTGTATCATATACACATTAAATTTTAATCTATAGTTTTAATAGGAATCTAATTCACATTAAATTAATATTTAAATACATTCAAAATATTTTATTCTTTCATAAATTAATTTTTTTATCATATCCAAAATTAAATTTATATAATAAATTTTAATTAAAAATAAACTTTATATTGTGATACGGTATATTATATTAATTTCCAAAGTAAATTTGAACATTTCAAATTATAATCATTATACATCAACCTCATTACCCTATACAAGGTTGGAAGGGGGCCTAATGGACTTAACAATCAAAAGTTACAACGATATGAGATTAATTGACTAAACTCGTTAACCACATTAATCAATATTCGTTAACTGTGTATACACTCCAGTAAAAACTCATAGCTTAACTCTTCTTATTGTAGATATATTTATGTGTCCATGGATATAGGCCAATAACAGTAAGTTAGTCCTTCACAAGTGTTCGCAACGTCAGTTGAGTCAAATTACCATTTTACCCGTAGGTTACTTCTAATCCTTAAATATTGTGCTCTTCTAATGAACAACTTGTTTATGATCCAACCAATAAACAAAAATCTCTCTCGTGCCATAGAAAGGGTAGGGTCGTTTGTTCAAGTCTCGAAGACACCATTTATGGGAACACTCATCTACTTACCCTCAAATCGAGAAGGAGTGAATTTCATCTTGTGAAATTATATTCCCAACTCCCCACTCGGTCTTGTCTCCAAAATGATAAGCATATTGGGTTGACAAACTAGTCACTCTCGCCCGTATAAATCCGTTAACTAGTTCATAATACACTTAGCATTAGACGAAGTCACCTAGGTCATCCTAATGAAATAGAAACCTAACTAGTTAACGGAGTTACATCTGGTGGTTACTAATTCGTGGTCTGGTCTTACCCTCACTTGCATGTCACCTACACGAATGTGTTGGATCATTGCATTTGTATTAAATATATACAAAGTGAGCCGTATCCATAGTGTTACCAGAATAAGGTATCCAACTTTATTCCTTTAAGTTGTATCTCGAACATTGATCCCTGTATCGAACTTAGGATATTAGTTTATTGGATTTAGGCTATTAAGACAAAACTAATAATAAATAACACTTTATTGAAATTACAAGAATAATAGTTTATTAATGACAATCAACGGATTACATTTACTATCTACGAATTTTAGGACATATAACCCAACGGTTGGAACTTCTGATATGTAGCTCCATTAGGTCTCCATACTAGCTTGTAAATGATATTGAGGTTATTATGTATTGAATGTAACTTAGGGAATTAGTATAATGTATGTTGACACATTTTAATACGAAGTGTATATTTTAATTAACCTTTATTATATAAATTTAGTTTTAGATATGATTCAAAGTTAATTTACGAGAGAATTAAATATTTTAAGGAGTTCAAATATTAATTTAATATGAATTAATTCATATCAAAATTATAGATTAAAATTGATCTATATTAGATACACATTAATACTATAGGTTATAAGAAAAAATAAATTTGAATATGATTGAAATGTATGTTAAATTAAATATATGATATTTAATTTGGTAACTAAATAATTTAATTAGTTGAACTAACACTACAACAAAAATGGTTTTCCATGACTCATGAATAGTAGCAAACAATGGATGGGGTGAAAATGAGTCATTAAAACTCATGAAATGTGCACCTTAAATGAATCTTTTGTTTTTTTAGGTCTTTGCACAAGCCAGTTGAAGCATATAAGGTCAAAGAAGCAAGAACTTCTATTTTTGTTACACCTCGTTTTAAAGCACTCAATGCTATGAAGTAGAGATGCAACCACGTAGATATTCTACATGAGGTTCACCACGAACAACGTGTTGAATGCCTAGTGAGCGAAATTAAGGACAATACAAGAAATCCAACATGGAAAGTGGGAGAATGAAAATTAGAAGCTTCATCGATAATTTCGATAACATAGTACATTCAGTACATTACACGATTTTCATTCCAAAACCACCGAACACCACTTAACATAACTTTGGACTTTTGTTGAAATGCGTTCAAAAGGATTATTAAGGTTTTCAACATAATGTGTATAATTCATATCAAAACTATAGATTAAAATTGATCTATAGTTCAAATGTTAAGTTCACCACTACCAAATGATGCGTTCAAAAGGCCACAGTAGCAATTAAGGTTGCAAGTTCAACACTGGATGTCGTTTGCTATCACCTTAAGAAGTTGAGCTACTCCTGACGCATGAAAACGTCAAAAATATTTAAAATACGTCGGAAACTCATTTCTCGACATCGGGAAGAGAGTCAGAAGAACTACATCAAGTGTTCGTTCCCGATGACATGTATGAGGTGTCGGAAGAATGATATCTTGTTTTCTAACGTCCCATGCATGGCGTCGGGAAAATGTAATATTCAAATAATGTGTTCGCCAGTTCCTGACGTATGTAAAATGACATCGGGGAAAGGTATCTGTCCCGACGTATTGTCTTCTGATGTCGTTTTGTGCATCAAGAACCCCCCAATTTCTTGTTACACCTGGGGAGGGATAAGACAAAATATTTGAAAGGTTAGACGAAAAACGTCTAGTGAGTGAGATCTTTTAGCCATACTTTTAATATATTAAAATTATAGTTTAATGCATTATAAGTTATTTTGCTAGATCATACGATACAAATTGTATGAGCTTTAATAATAAATCGGCAAGTCTAAGACCAATCATTTCAACGCGTTAGGCAACTCAATCACAATTCAAATTCCATCGTCAATATTTATAACTTGCATGGAAATCACTCATAACTCATGCATAAAGTTTATATCGCATAGGACACGTTTTACCAATTCATCGTATCGTCATTACACATAATTATTTTATATAGATAATTACATCTTTATATCCTTCCTCAGCTCAAGCGCTTACCACATTCTTTTGCTGAGTTGCAGCTATGCAGAGTAGTCTCAACACATTCAGCAAGTCCCATCAATTCCATCATGCAAAATGCATCTTCCAAAGCCATATTACACAACAATCAAAAGACGTCCCATACCAAATCATGCAGCAAGTATGAGGCATCCCATATCAAATCACACAGCAATTATGAGGCATCCTATTCAAGATCACACAGCATGAATAGGACATTCTATTCAAGATCACACAACATGAATAGAGCATTTTATCCCATGTCATAAAACAAGGATAAGGTGTAACGTTGTGTAGGGTACAAGGATCATCTTACTTCCACCATAACAATTTCACACATTCATCAGAAACCATTGTTTCTAACGATAACTCTAATATTGACATTGTCAACATGCAACACAAGACTCAGAAAAGACTTTCAAAACATTCCTTCTACAAAAAAAATACTTCTTATATTTTCACAATAGACACAAGCATTTTAAGAGTCGAAAGTTATAAGAAAAATCATATGGTTTATGGTTTTAAAAGAATATATATATCTAATAAGGATTTAAACGCATTTTAGGAATCCTTTTTATTCTCTGGAAACATTTGGCAAGAAGAATCACTACAATCACAATCGGTTAGCTCTTCCACCTAGTTCCATGAGAACCACTCACAATCACGATCAGTTAGCTCTTCCATCTTGGTCGGATGCCGCCACGCTTTGGATCTGTGAGAACCTTGAAAATCTTCTTACTTTTCTTTTAAGGAAGCTTAAGGTGAAAACAAGCTCAAATGATTGGAAATTTCTATATTTATAAGCCTTTCTGGTGAAGTTTTCCACATTGGAATGATTACTTTTGTCAGCGTCAAGGAGTGGACCAATACTAAATTGCCATATGTCTCTGTCATATCCTTATCTCGGATTCAGATTTGGGGCGACGAGGTTAAATCATCACCGACTTTCTCACATGAACAATGGCATCATTTCTTCTAGGTGAAGTAGGTTGACATTCCAACAAGGGCCTCTCACACAGTCCTCCCTTTCATATCGCACAATGCTCCTTATCGCATAAGCCTTCGCCGCGTAAAATCTCATTGCGTAAAGGCAGTTTGTGATCAGGGTTTCACAATTTTTATTACTAGATTCATAATTAACATATTACAACTTCATTGTATACACATTGACAACTATATTAGTATATATTAAGGTTCATTAATATATTTGTTTAGTGCAAAAATTGGAGCACTAAATAATATGAATCAAAATAGGAATTATATCTATCATTAAAACCAGGTTCTTTACATATGATGAATGTCATTAGTTATGGTTGTATGATATTACCATTATGTCATCGAACATAATCTAATGATTGTTTACATATGATGAATGTCATTAGTTGTGGTTGTATGACATTACCATTAATTCATCAAACATAATCTAATGACTGTACATAAATATCAATTTACGTACTTAAATAATACATCGATAATGTCATCATTAGTAATTTATTATAATGCTATAAACATATCATGATTGTCACTTTGGTGACACTTTTTGTGTCAAATTAAATGTTTAATTGATAGAAAAAGTCAACATTTTGGATATAGATTAACAATAAAGTTTTTTCATGAAAACAATACTATGATGTAAATTAAGTATCTTTAAATAAGCAATCTTGATTGAAAACCAGTGTCATGAAACCTAAAATTATGACACTTTCTGGAAGAATCATTTATAGATGTCCTGCCCCACCCCAAAAGTCACTCTATGCAACTAAGTGGAGATGTGGCTGTCTAGAATTCTACGTGAGTCCCTCCTCAAGATAACACGCAGTACGTCTAGTAAGCAAAAGTATATACAACTAATTAGGCTAAGTGCGAAATGTGAGCTCAAAGGAAATAAAAAAAAAATTCTTTGATCTTTGAATAATAAATTCAAGACTTAGTACAAAGTTCCCTTCAAAAGAACTATACACAATACAAAATAACAGTTAGACTTTTCTCGCCTAGCTTTTACATTCTATACGAGTTGACAGTGGTCACTACCATGATGCATTCACAAATGGCATTGTAGACAATCAAGGTTGCAAGTTCAACACTGGATGTCCTTCGCTACTTGGGGGGAGTGGATAAAACAAAACATTTGAAAGGTTAGATGAAAACTTCTAGTGATTGGGACCTTTTATCAATACTTTTAATAAAGCAAACTTTGCCTTAACACGTTACAATCATTTAGCCAAAACACGCGATACAAATACTTTACATTTCTATAATGAAATATTGAGTTTAAAGCAATTCATTCCAATGCGTTAGACGACTAACACAATTCTTAAAGATATTTTCATTAAAACCTCGAGATGTATTACTTCTATTATGCTTTCCATATGCATGTGATTTATAAAAGCATAAAATTTGATACGAGTTGAAATAATAAAATGATGATCTCTTATACCCTCTGCAATGAGAATGTTGCATACTTGTTGTGTGATCTAGTATAAGATGTTTTATCCTTACTATGTGATCTGGGATACATGCTCTATTCTTGTTGTGTGATTTGAAATAGAATATCTTATACTTACTGTGTGATCTTGTAGGACTGTCTTTTACTTGTTGTGAGATCTGATATAAGAAGACATGTTATATGTGATGGAATTGATGGAAACTTGCTAAATGCGTTGAGGCTACTTTGCATAGCTACAACTTGGCAAAAGAGTGTGGTAAATGCTTGAGCTAAGAAAATGGTACAAAGATGTAATGTAATTAATATGAAGAATAATTGTGTGGTATGATGATAAGATTATAAGATGATTGATACTGAAAATGTTTCTACGTGACATATGCCTTATGCTTGATTTAAAAGGAAATGATTTTCCATGTGATTTGTAAATGTTTGATAATGAAATTTGTCTAATAGGTTTTATGCTTATTTCTAAGCTATCTCATATCTTTGTTCAACGTGGTCTCAGTCACTTACTTTTTCGAGCAGTTAACTATCTTAATTGAAGTACTCTGTCAATGCGTTCAAATAGTGTAATTTTACATTGGCCAAACAAAATGAAAGGTCCATACTTATTCTACTGGATTAAGTCTAACTTCCTAACCCATTGACGAGTTTAGCTACTCATGTGCGGAATGAAGACAATAGATGTAGATGTGCTATAATTCGAAGTGATCATATTGATAATAGAAATTTGTTACAATGTCAAAATTTCTAATATATTCACTAAGTAAAAAGAAGCAAACAATAAAACAAAACAAAAATAATGACTATAATTGTGGATCACAATGTCTTTTTCTCTATGATTGGTTAATCACTATAAAGCTTCTAGATGGATGAATGGAGTATGGAGATTTCCTGGAATTTAGGCAGCTTAAAACATGTCTTTGTATCCATTCTTCAATGATGATATTTATAGGCTTCCGACATTATTCATTGCTCACTAAGCATGTTTTCATGTTCTTCAAACGATCATTTTTTTCACTAATGGGCCTCACTCACAATTCGAAAAACATGCACCACAATTGGTTCTCAGAGTCTAACTTTTCTGATAGTCTGCCTAACGCGTCCTAAACACCCCTCAAATTTCTTGTTATGCTTTATGTAGTTTCATCTCTTCACTTTATAGCGTTTCTTCACACCATTGCCTCTAATTGTGAGTGAGATTTTATAACAGCTACCTTCAGCATAATTTCTTCCTTTTTTATTAAATCATGTAATGAAAATTACCCAGAAGTCATAGTTTCTCAAAAGTCAATGCATTGTAAACATATGAATGCATAGTCTAATGCATAATTTTTTAAGTATATTTGATGTGTTTTCTACTGGGTTTCCTTAATTATTTTTGAATAAAGAAGAACCATAACTTTTAGCTTCTATAAGTTATGACACCCCCAAATTTAAGATGATGCTTGTCCTCAAGCATATGCTCATGAACTTAGTGTGAGATTCCCTAAACTAAATACAACCCCCTGACCTTTCAACATGTTTCTAACTTCAAGATTCATCCAACCCATGTATCACCTCAAAGTTAAGATAAACTACTAAAAAAATATTTCACAGATTGAATGCAAGCTTGCTCCTCAAAAATCCATTTCTCAAAATCCAGATATTCTTATGCGTTTAATTGAGAAATGTGCTATTGTTTTAGAAAGTAAAGTAAGAACATAGATTATTTGCTTAGTTAATTTTATCTTTATTTAGGCATTGATTGAAAATTCATTTGTATTCTATGAATCTATTCCTCTTCAAAACTACAACTCTTATCACTGCTTTAGACATGAAAGCTATGGTATTTCATTTAACCACTTTTTTCAAGTGTCGTTCATCTCTTAGTAGTGACAGTGAAGTTTGTCAATGAGTTATAACTATAAGACAAAAAAAAAAAATATTTTTATGCAAGAGAACTCCCTTCATTGAACTTTTAGCTTAGTTGTCGATACTTACACCAAGTTCTTGTTCTACTGAATGTTAGAATGCATTAGCTCGAACCTCCCACCCCCAATTTTAGGAGGTAGGAATGTCCTCATTATTGAAATAGAGTTATAAAATTATTAAGGAAAGTTTTTGAAATTGAGGTTTGAGGTAAAAGTTGCTCACATTCAAAATTCAAGAAATGTTTTTAAGTATGAGTTCTTAAAATGAAGTTTTAACATTTATCAAAATTATTCTATTTGTTAGCTATAAGGATTTGATCATTGAGGTCCTAGGTCATCACATCACAAAAGAGAAAAAATTAACACGATGATAATAAATGGAGTTAGCACTTAAGAAAATAGAAGTTAGCATTAAACATATTATCGTTATGTAAATTGTGGAACTACATTGTATTCAAAGATGTTTACCAAAAATAAAGAAAGAAACTCCAAATAAAGCACCCTCAAATTTAATCTTCCACCGCATGGGTCATCCTCTAGAGGCATTGAGATTGCATCGCTTTGGAATCTAAGGGGTTAGCGAAGGTTTCTTGGGATAATCAGGGCAAGTGCACGTTGCACACATACAACATGAATGTAATTCATTATGGCACGAAATGGATCATCAAGCCTTTCGGGCCTACCTTCTTGCAAAATCTTGATCCTCTAGCTGTCAATTAAGGATTCATTAACTAACTTAATTCATCTTATAAGTGTACCCCTACCATTTTCAAATTATATAGGTATTCTTCAACAAGCTACTGTAAGGAAAGATAACTGTTGAAGGTTAACCTAAGAAATCCTATCCATTTATATAATTTACATTGTTCAAACTCCTATGTCAAGTCATTGGAAGGGATGGTCTCTATAGAACGTCACGTAGGTAGACCATATAAATCTCATGGTTCAACTTAATAAAGAAGCTTGTAGGATACAATGACATGTTTCCTTCCACTTACCATGATCGACTTTGCCTGTTCACTTTGTTATTGACCCATGCAAACACTTTTCAAAGGAAGGTTGCACCTATGACAACTCGAATCCTAGCATGGATCTCATGGTGTGAACTTTTAAAAACATGAAAGCTAAAATTGATGTATCATATACCCCATTTTCTCCCACTAAAGTGTTCTATTGGTTTAAGGTTTTTTTTATGTACTTAACTAAATTTTAACTAACAAATTTATCTAAGTCTATGGCTATCATACCTCTTATAAAAAGGCCTTTATATTAATGTTTCTAGGTGAATTAGACCATTAAATTAAACCTAGTGACATTGCATGCTAGTATGACTTACACTACTACAAAATCTGTTTTTCTCAACTCTTGCAACTTTTACCTGACATTTTTGTTACAAAATTTTCAAGTAATGACTATTTTAAAGAAAAATGGCAAGTAACTTGTTAAAAAAGTGAAGATCTCACAGACGTTATTACTTGACTTCCATACCTGTCCAGTATAATTAACATTTACTTAATGTGAACTATATTTGACGTGAAAATAAATGTCAAGAGTGATGTTGATTTTTATTTGACATTTTCTAAACGTCAAGAAAACTACAATATACATATATATGATTATTAACACAAAATGAAAACAAAAACAAAAAACAAAAGGCCTTCGTAAAAATACCATTCTTGATACGAAAACAAATCCTCTTCGTTCTCCCATCTTCTTCTCCTTCATGCTCCCTTGTTTTCAACCTTGATAATTCTCTGATGCGTCAAACACCTATGCATTCTCTCAGTTGCATTTGCATCTCTCTTGTTCTCCCTCATTCCCTCATTCCCTCCTTCTTTTAGCCGCGTGCTCCATTGCTCTCCCAGTCGAACACCCTAGCATTCTCTCGAAGTGATGTTGCCCCAACCTTATGGTTAGTCGGTCAACTTATTCGACTGACTGCTTTATCTCCACCCACTGATTTGATGTTGGCGAACATCTCTAATGTCAGCGACTCCATTACCCACTCTGCTACTTGATTTTGCTGAGTCAAACGTCGATTTCACTAAGAAGAACACCTATTTCACTTTTAGTGTACCAACTAGTTTGAAGGTTTAAATCTTACTCATTCTTTATATTTTTAGGTACTTCTCAATAACATTGTGAGATTCACTTAGGTACTCTTAATTAGAAAATTTGTAACATTGTGAGATTTCACTTGAGTACTCTTAATTAGAACTTTCAGAACATTGAGAGCTTTCACTGGGATTACTAACTTGGGTACTCTTGATTAGAAATCTTTACTCAAATGCCTAATTAATTAAGGGGAATTGTCAAAAATAAAAAATTTGACAAAATATCTACAACATATAGCAAAATTTTAGATTCTATCAATAATAAACATAGATAGACACTGATATGCTTCTATTAGTGACATTGATAGACAGCGATAGAAATTTATCAGTTTTTATCATTAATAGAATCCAAAATTTTGCTATAACTTGTAAATGTTTTAATTTATTTTGCTATTTTTAAAAATTTCCCATTAATTGCCCTTCCTTCTCTCTTGCTTCTCTCTCGAAACTTTTCATGCAGGCACTCTTCCATCTCCCTTTCATGTTAGCATGACACACTCCAACAAGGACGTAACACATCAAACAACGACCAAATTGCCACTACTCATTAGCCACCGCACTCACCATCACCCAGCCACAACTCCTTGAGCTATACATCGACCCACGAGCTGCGCACCCCCACCTTATCATCCGTCATGCTGACACTGCTAATCGTGCCACTCATTTCCTCCACACCGTCTAGCATTCACGCAACGCCCTCTGTTCATCAATTGTTGATTAGTCACCGCCATCAACAAGGAATTTTTTAAACAATTTAAAAAAGAGAAAAAGAAAAGAACACCCACACGACCCTCCCCTCTTTCCCTTTCTCCTTCACGCTAACCATTTCCCATCGTTATTCTACAAGCTGATTTTCTGCTAGTCTCATTCTATTATAGTGATAACTTGTAGAGAGACAAGTTATTGTAGCCTTTTATGTAAAATAATGAAGCTTTATCACATAAGATTGGAAGAAAACGCAGGAAAAGTAAAAGAACCAATTAACTTGTGTATCGTAGACTATAACAAAAATTTATCCCTATTTTATCGTATTTTACTGTCTTATCACAAGCTTTTAGGCAAATAAAAAAGTATAATCTGACATAGAACATCGCACGAGGAAATGCACACAACTAGCAAGACGACAATCACAACAAGTTAGGTGATCTGATGCATTAGCAAACAAATTGGTTAGCTGGAATGTAAGAAAAATGACAAATGGACATCTGCGCGTGCTAATGCAGCTTTATCAAAAGAGTCGACCCTTGGCCTTTCCACCTCAAGTGCTTGAGCCAGAAAATGCAATGAACAGAAAGGGTACTACTTTCTTTTTTTGTGCCTAGTCCAACTAGGAGGAATAGAACTCATGCCTCCTACGGTCGAGCTAGCTTGTTCTCGCTACTCTCTTATCTTTATAGAAAAGCATAAAAGCTTCATCTTTGATTTGTGTCTTATGAAAGTTTATGACTTGAACTCTATAAAATGTGTTTCTAATCGTACTTGGTTTTTAAGAACTTCTTCTCTAATGTTTATTAGAAACGAGAGGGTGGTTTCTCTAAAGGCTACATGAATGTGTTTCTATAGTGCCACCTATGATTGTTTGCGGATTCCAGGGCAGAAGGAAGTCATGATCGAATATTCGAGAACCTAAGCCTAGGTGAGGATATAGATAGAGAATTGTAAGCCAAACTTAACCCATGGTGGGTGGCTCTTGATAACTAGTAGAAATACAAGTTATTATGGCCTTTTAGGTAAAACAATGGAGTCAAAATGCGAGATAAAGGATCAAAACGCGTAGCTTTTAGTGTAAAATTATAATATCAAAAGAATTAACCTTACATAAGTCATCCAGCCTGATTAACTATGCTTTTAAGTGTTTTTCTATGCAGGTTGGCAAAAAGAAGAAATGAAGTGAGGATAGTGATAAAGTTATTTGGCGAGTCGAAAGGCGAGATGCCAGTACAACATTATGTGAGATGATTCGCTAAGAGACAAGAGTGATAGTTGAGATTGATGTGACATGAAACAGTTAATTCCTCCACTGACAATTGTAGGAAAGGACACACGTATAGCATAGCAAGGACAGATGTGCAACATGAGCAATTAATTTCTCGCTTAAAGTATGCCTATAAAAGAAGTCAAATTCAACTTAAATAACAGATACAGAGGAGGCCATCCTTTAAGGATGTCAGTGAACATACGAGTTTTAGAGTCCTTCACTATTTGTAGTTGTGTTATTTCCTCCATCCTTTCTCCAGTTAATGTCTAAGTGAGAGCTTAAAGAAAGATTAGAGAGAGAAGTTTCCCCTACCATCTCCTCTAACTTGTGAAAGAGCCAAGGAATGAAAACCAATGCATTTTGTGACTCGACACACTTCTTTACTTTCCATTTTTGTTTCCTTTGAATGTATTGTATAAATATTATTAATCTTATGGCTGAGATGCCTACATTTATTAATACAATGCATGTTCATCCACTGTTTGTCTTTCATTTATTTTCTCTTCATCTTGTTGAAGTGATATAAGTAGTTTAAATATGTATTATGTGCTTGAGAAGGGTTCTTTAAGTATAAGAGTCATCATGTTTCATCTAAGCCTAATTCTTCGTTTGGCCTGTACTTGTCGCCAACTGCTCGAGAGAACACGTACAGAAGGCAGTTTGGAAATAAACTCAATTCTAGCATTTTGCCTCCAATCATTTATGTCCCGAAAGGAGAACAAGTGTGGTGTCAGAGGCCAACTGGTTGTTGGCCTTAAATAGAGAGGTAAATATGAAGCTTATAAGTAGGGAAGTCTAGATATACATCGCTTGATTTATCTTTACCATTTTTGTATCAAAAGGAGAACATGTATGGTGTTTAGACGCCGAGAGGTTGCTCGCCTTAAATATATCGCATCTAGGCCATATCTCGCATTTAAATTACCTATATTGCAGAGACATTCCTTCATTATTCTTAATACAAGTTAGATCGCATTCCATAATCATTCCACTCCATCCCCCTCTAAGATCCTCTATGTAAATTGTTGGAAAACGAACTAGGGCTAGACGCAGTGGAATTGACATAAAAAAATTTCTCTAAACCCTTAGAACATAAACAAACCATGTGTAAACAATTAAATTATGAATAAACATATGAGTAATTCTCTCATGGTTAAATTCAACATTGTTTTATCTCACTAGAAGTTTTAGTCTAAGTAGGAGTTTGTTGGAATTTATGTCCTAAAATTCGTAGTTTGTAGTTTAAATTACATTCTATTCAATGAAGTGGTTATTGAGGACTTATTAGTGAAATTAGAATACTATAATTTTGAATCCATTAAACTAAGGTCTAAAGGCTATCTAGTGTAGACTTGAACTTTATATAGAGACAAAAACGTGAATCAAGTTTGAGTATATAACCCAAACGGTCTATAGTGTATAAATAAGGTTGGGCGCCTTATTTTGGGAATACTATGGATGCAGCCCACTTTGTAGTTGGTACAAATGATGTGATCCTTAATCGTTCATGTAGACATGGAAGACTAGAACCAAGAAATAGTCACTTTTAAGTTATAACATAGTTAACTGTACAAAATTGACTATTTCGATTTTTGATGACCTAGGTAACTTAATCTTAATCCTGAGCTAACTATGAACTTTTATTCACACAGAATCATCCTTAGATCTACATAGGCGAAGGCAGCTCAACGACGTTGGCCCAACAAGCCTTCCATTTCAGATGTAAGACCAGGTGGATGGCTAAATACATAGGGTGCAAGACAGAATTCACTCCTATCCGCTTTAGGGTTAGTAAATAGATTGTTCTCTTAAAGACTGAATCCAAGTCTTGGACAACAAAGGGCTCCACCCTCTCATTGGCCCGAGAGAAATTCGATTTATAGGTTGGATCTTAAATCAATTGTTCAATAGTGGATTAGTGGGACTTAAGGACTAAGATGTAATCTCGGGGTAAAACTATATTTTGATCCAACCGAGATTACGAATAACCTGTGAAGGATTAACTTACTGACCATGGTTATATCAGATGGACAAAAATATATCTATAGTGAGAGTAGTGCAATTACTACATCTACAGAAATTGGATTACTTGACGTTAATACAGTGTCAAGTAAACTTTTTCTTGACATTTTTAAAAGCGTCAAGTAATCGACTGTCAAGTATAGTCAGATTACTTGACACTAAAACAGCGTCAAGTATACGTTGACTTGACACTATGTTAATGTCAAGTAATCCATCGCACTTAACGCTTTTTGTGTGTCAAGTAAAATTGTATAATTGACACTATTTACACGTCAAGTAAGATAGTATATTTGACATGTATTTAACATCATGTATATTTTTTATTAATATATTAAATATACAAAAAATTCCTTTTCTGTTTTCTGCATTAGGTACATTAGTTTCAATAAAACATATCCATCAACAAAATAAACTTTCCAACTAGTAGTTACACAACAAAAAAATGACAAATAATTTAGTATAACAAGTAAACCAACAATAATTCCATTCTTCTCAACAATGTCATCAACAATTACGCAATTCCAATCCAAATATAGCCAACTAAAATTTTCTATCCATGGCCTATTCCAAAATCAAAACTAAAGTCCATCCCCTTACAACTATTGCCTCATATAAGCATAATGGCTATGAACAAAACATTTACAAGAAAAGTGTTATGGGCATTCTCATATGTTAGCCATTTATAAGATTAACAAGATCATATCTAGGTGTGCCTACAATATGTACCGAGCTAAAAATTCAGTCCACACCATTCGTACTTCATCCAATTCAAGCTGTGAGTATCCATCTATAAAACATAAAAGTCGAGTAGACACTTTGTTAAAAATAAAAATTAGTCGTATTATACTATTTATAACGTTTAAAATTAGGTAACTCATGCAACTTACTATCAAAGTGCATTTTCCTTGTTCTTGAATTCTTATAAGTCGCTCGTAAGCCTTTTGTTTCTCTATCTCTTCTCTGACAAAAAGAATAAATACAAGTTCGTAAACAGTGAGAAGAACATCCTTAAATCTATATAATGGCATATTTGTTTCTAAAACAATTATCATAGAAATTAAATAAATGTTAAATATCCGTATACGGGACTTTAGTGGAATTACCCGTTAGTTAATGAATGTTAATTAACTCGATCTAAAAAGGATTAGTTAGTTAATCTCAGATCGTTGGAGCCCATGATCTATAGGTCCATTAGGTTCCCATGTTAGCTCATATGAAATTAACTTAGAACAATATGTTAGAATAATTCGAATTGTTCGAATTAGGTAAAGAGAGAGAAATCGACAAATATATTTGATATAACCATCATTTGAGATAGAGCTCTATGTTTAGATGTGTTTTAAAAATTAAAAATATGAATACAGATTCATCTTGGAAGCTCGAAATTGATGGAAATGGTCAAAGTTGTAAAAAGTCAAAATGTTGACTTTTGACTTTGAAAAGTCAAACTTTGACCAGCTTTATATTCAAATTTGATTTAAATCTCAGAAAAAGGAATGTGGGTTCATGCTTGGGAGGTCAAAATTAGTCAAGACAGATAAAATGGTTAAAAGTCAAAATATTGACTTTTGACTTTGACTTAAGGGTATGCTTGGGATAGGGTTTTAGGGGAAAAAGAGTTAGAAAATTGGGTCAAACCGTGTTTGGCCCAAAGGTTATGATAAATGGGGATTAAGGTTATCTTAATCCTCAAATAAATCTATCTTCTCCTCTTTTTTCTTTTCTTACAACCCTACATTATCCTGCACAATCCAAATTCTATTATTGTTTTTTAAATTACTACAATCATAACATTTCCCCCAAACACATATTATTATAACACTATTATCATAATCTCTCCTCCAAACAACAGCTATCATAACATTACCTTTCATATTCCTTCCTCTAAACACATATAACCATAACACTACCAATAATAACCTTTCCCTCCAACACATATTATCATAACATTAGGATTATCATAACACTAGGATTACCATAATCTTTTTCCCCCATAACTCTTTCCCTCTCCCAAACGCACCCTAAATAGTCAAATGACCATATTGTCTTTGTGTTAGTTAGTGAGAAAATCCAATATTTTGTTGGATAATCTCACTAACACTTAATAGGATAAGTGGCTACATGAGATGTAGACACCTAGCCCACTAAGTTCCCCTAATGGTTAGTGAAATGTTAAGTGTTGAGATTTAACTGACTAATTACATGCATTTTTTTTTTCATGTAATTAGGTTCTTTAAAGCCATTTTTTCAAATATTGAAAAGCTTTTTGAAATTTTGAGATTTTTTATTTTTGCAAAATTATGCCAAATTAACTCTTTTCTCTCTCAAATCTCAAACCAAAAAATTTCATCTCTATTTTCCACCTCTCTCATTTTCTTTCATTAATCGGGTTCTACAATCTGATTCTAAGTCAGAAGAATAGCTGGTCAAGTCTAGTGGTAGTCCCAAATTTGTGTTCGTGAAGAGACATCAAGGATTGAGAGGCTTCAAAGGTGAGTTTTTCGATAATCCCGAATTTCGTTTAATTAAGGTTCATTATGCATGTTAACTTCTAAATTAGTTTAGATGCATTTAGAGTAAGATTTGATTTGTTTATCAGTTATACATGTATCGTTTTCCATTACAAGCGTGAGGAAAACATGTACTAAACGTTAATCATCATGCATAGGTTGGGTAAGCACCTTTTATCATATAACTCTAACCTAGCCGCCTATTATTAGTGGCATAATTAGAACCTAGCATGATATATTTACAATTGAGTTTTGCATAAAATGAAATGAAAAATCAAACAAACAAGCAGCTCTATGTGCATATAGGAGCACGAATCAGGTTGCTACTATGGCAAGTATTAACTATTCGTGAGCTAAGTCTGGTTTCATGATTTCTTGTGGATATAGATCGCGTGTGAGCTATTCTCGGTTGTGTATTTAGTATCTACCATGGTTGGATGGATGGAGGTTGCTATTGTGGCACGTACTAAATATGCATGAGCTCAATTTCGCCGCATGATTCCTTGATTGTCACCATCTTCTACTTCGTCTCTGCAAAGAATGATATGCTCTTAGAGAGATTTTCTGAAAATTCCTTGCGGAGACGAGAAACATCATCCTTGAAAGGCTCCTCCATTGCTATCTTCATTTCATCTTTACGACGCTCTTCCATCACCTTCTTCAATTCTTCTTCTTCTCTATTTTGTCGTTGTTGAGCTAAAAATGCAACCATAGTGCTTGTGTCCTCATCCTAAATTTGCAACTCAACATTCTCATGTTGAAATTGAGCTTAAATCGCCTCTTCTAACAATAATTTTCCCTTCCCATGCTTTAAAGCTTTGTAGCCTGGGGTTGGTTGGTTCACTACCCTTTGATCTACTCCTCACGCCTTTACGCGGTCTACGTCGCTCAGATCCCTAAAGATCTCTTATTCATCCCTTGTAAGACTCGTAGTTAAGACCCATAGATAAGACTCGTAGTTAAGACAAGTAGGTAATACCAGTACTTAAGAGAAGAAGTAAAATTTTGACTAGTCGTCCTGAAATTACAGGCGTTTTAGGTGGTTACGCAAGAAGAGGTTGGTTAGTTCGCGAGAAAGGTTTTGTGAGAAGAACCATAGAGATTAATTAGGCGTTTTGACAAGGCTAGTCATTTTGGACAAGCTACATGGAAAACTTACGGCAATCAGTTAAAAGTTAATCCAAGTGTTTTAAGCTAATCACATGCATTTTTGCGGCCAAGTAGGAGAGGTGGAAAAGAAGCAAGAGATGGCGACTTATCAAGAGCTTAAGGGTGAATAAGCTTGTTTAAGGATTAGTATAAATAAGGGTCTTCAGCCAAATTATTAGTCATGGTTATTCTAAGAATTTGAAGAGAATAGTTTAAGTGTTGAAGTGCTACCAAAGTGTCTGCGCGAGAAGACTACGTGATAAAAAGAAGGAAAGAAGCCTTTGAAGTTTAGGTAGGTAAGTTTAAAAAGGGCGAGTGCTTTTTTTTCCCTTAAAATAGTTTGTTCAATAGCTTTCTCTTAAGCTCCTACTGATTTAAAATAATGTTTGATTTATGAATGTTTTCCAAAGGTATTTCAAATCAAAAGTTTATGCTATAACAAAGTATGTTTTATGTGATTTAAATGATTAAGAAATGGTGTTCAAACCATTAGTCTACTTCCTATAAATGAGCTGACTGTTATGTGCACATAAGGAGTAAAGGCAGCCATGTAGAAAAGGACTACATGGTGAAGTGAAGTTGACCAATCTAGAAAAGGACTGCATTGTGTTTAGCGGCCTGAACAAGAACGAATCAGGATATTCTCGAATGCTGATGATGAAAAGGCTATCTCAGTGGTCTAAACTCCAGATTATGAGTCCTTACGTAGAGAATGATTTAGGATTCTTGGCGAAAGGAATGATTTGTCTAATGTGGGATATGTGAAATGTATATTGATGTGATATGTGAAATGATATGTTTATAAAAGAGATAAATTTATGTGATTTGATATGTTTGGCAAAATGATGTTTAAAAAGTATTTCGCAAAAAGGATTTCATAAAACCTTACTGTGTCTTTTAGACTTACGTTTTTAAAACTCATCTTCCAAAAGTCAGGCATTAAGGCTAAGTAGAGAAGAAGTGAAGGGCTTGCTAGGCGAGAAGGCAGCCAAGGTATTTTGCTTTCTAAGCGTAAGGGTTGTACTCCTGTATTTTGTATTAAGTGTTATAGAGCACCTTTTTTTTTAAAGTTAATAAAAGTTTTGGTTTGGTTTACTTCTCTTGTGTTAAGTTGTTTTAACGCCTAAAGTATAATTGTAGTTCATGTTAAGGAAAATAAGCCAGGCGATTAAGCAAAGCTTATGAACCTCAAGACTGAGTATTTTGGCGTTTAACACGTCAAGATACTTAAGTCATGCCATGTCTAGCAAGATAGGTAGTAGGTTTACGGGGTGGGGTGTGACATCCCTCCCCTCAGCACACTTGCAAATACAACTAGAATTTGGATTTGCCTCAATAGATGTTGTGCACTTTCAGACTCAGACCTGTCAGAACGCACCTTTGATAAAGTCTCGGTGGGTTTGGACTTGGTTGTTTCTTTCCTCACAAGCCCTCAAGCTTAATATTATGCGAGGAGAATAGATAGGGTCTTTTGGATGAGGTGGTTGTAGGGTTGTTAATTGGCATTTAAGTGTTGGGTCAAATAAAAAGATATGGTCTTTTGAAGTAACTAACTTCTTTTCTATGAATTGAGATGTTTTTGTAAAAGTTAAGGTTTTCTTTTGGTGAGCCATGAGTTCTTGGTTTGGGAAGGAGAAATGGATAAGTTTTTCGGCAAAAAGGATGAAGAGCATACTAAGGGTAAGAATGCAAAGAGAGAAAAGCTTTGGGATGCCAAAATTTGCGAGAGAAAATGAGCGTAAACGGAGGGATTTGGTCACTATTTATAAGCAAAATACGTCGAGTAAGTCACATAGTATTGCAGTGCATTAAATGTGATTTGACAGCCTAGTGGTGTGTCCCTTTGAATTCAAAATCTGGCAATCGCATTAAATGCAACGATTTGATTTCCATCACACACTTACGCATTCCTAGGCGCTACTATTTAATAATGAGCGTGAAAATTAATTTGTCTTAGCGCCTGAAAAGGGTATCTTGCATGCTCATATTCAGGTCGCATTCTAAAACTTAGGCAATGCTTCTCTTTATTATCCTTAGTAGGCACAAAGAACTATTCTTAAAAGTGGTATGGAAAGTGATAAATAAGGTAGTAAAGAAAGCAAGAAAATCAAATAAAATAAGCGAAAAGAGAGGTTTCCTGGGTAAGACAGGGTCAAACATAGGGAATTGGTGATCCTAATGGGTTAATCGCTCGTTTTAACCTTATGCGATATCTATACAGGATATTTATATGAACAATATATTTTATCCTATGTATTTACACTATTGTGTGATGGAGATGGAGATGGATATGTAATGAAATGTGAACTCAAGAATTAGGCGTTGACATATAGAAATATTTAACTAATTAAGTGTAATGTAAGGATAATTAACAAGTTGAGGCGATATAAAGCATTTGTTAACTTCAGTAATAAGGTGAACAACCTCTCGATGCCTTCGTTATACTTACTCGCCTTTCAAGACCTAAATACTTAAAGTTAAGAGATGATTTGTATCTAATCTTTCTGATTGAATTAAAAGCAATTCATCCTAAATTAAGGCAAGCAGCCTCTTGATGCCTTCGCCGCACACACTCGCATTTCTGATATGTATGTTAAGGATAAGTTTGACGACAAGATTGCATTGTTGCAATTCTCTCACCACTTGCTTAGCTAAATCTGGGTTATCACATATCAAGTGACAACAGTTAACACTTTGTCTTTTCTATCAATTAGGACAAAGCATTAATGGTCGCATTTAATGAAACAAGACAAATAACATGACATCCAAATTCTGTAGTATTAATTATGCCTCACATAATTTGTACGTGATTACTTAAATGTAAGTGAGATGACGAGATAAGAAGATGGGAGAATGAAAGTAGAAATGTATCATATTTATAATCAAAGATTTAGGCTTTTTGGCCATGAAGTATTCATTATAAATTAATACAATAAAAATACAAATGGTGATACATAGAAATAAGTCGAGCCACAAAAAATAATTTATCATACTCTTTGGCTCTAGTTTTTTGTCCTTTACATTGAGAGGAAGTGGAAGGGGATCTCTCTCTACTCTAAGCTCTCACCTAAAACAAAGAAAGGGTTATGGGGGTTTGAAGCTTGCTCTCCGATGATGAATTTTAGCACAATTGTTTCTGAAGAGGAGTATTTATAGGCGAAGTGCGATGGGACTTGACATAGCCTGGGCTTCATTTAATTCTCTGATAAAGCTATTATACGCCGCAGATGTCCTTTTCATCCTTTTTGACATACGCGCCAATCGTTTTTATCCGTTATTGCTTTAGAACGCCTAGCTTCATTATGCGGATCGTCTTGTTGGTTGCATTATCTCATTACCTGACATTTTTTTGTCAGGCTGACTCTTTTATTTTTCGCCTAAAAGTTTGCATAAGAACAAGCAACAGATAATATGAATACAACTCTTTTGTAATCATAACGCACTACCTAATCAATTTATCTTTCTTTTTCGTGTTTTCTTCCCATTTTATGTGTTTAGGCTTCATTATTCTACTTAAAAGTCTACAATAACTTGTATTACTACAAGCTATCATAACTTACCTGTGTCTTTTTTTCAATTTTATATGTAACCAAGTTCTAGATGTTATATAACGCTAAAGAAGCTAAAAAAACATTTTGATTACATTATGTTTACTAGAGAAGTACTTCACTTCTTCATTCTTCACGATAATGGTGCATTTCATTGTACACATTGTTAAAGAAGTAAATCTTTGTAGGCCCATATATTTGATGGATGTATCCATCTGAAAGGTTCATGAAGGTTCTAAAAAACATTGTAAGACATAGACATCGTCCAAAAGGTTGTACTGCTGAAGGTTATATATTAGAAGAAGTTGAAATTTTGTTTAGAATTTTTATGTGGAGTAGATCCTATTGGACTTGATTATTAAAATTTAAAAGACACTTTAGAAATTGGTAGACTATTGTCAAGTAAAGTTCCTAACATACCTAAACAAGGACTCTTACATCAAGCTCATCAATATATTTTTTTAGAATACCATTGATGTCCAACCATATATAGAGTAAGTTCTTTCATCTATGATCCATTTGTTTCATTGAAATTCATGAAATTTAAAGTTATTACATTTCAACATCTTGCTATTCTTCACAAGAAAACATATGATCGCATTGCAACAATAACACCCAATTAAATAAAAAAAATCAAAAATGGATCCAAGATGAACACAACCAAACTTTCATACAAGAAAAGGTAAAACATGAAATATATTATTTAACATAATCATTTCTCACTTATATTTTAATTGTGTAAGTCGTTGTCACTTAGATTGGAACGGAACTTGCAATAAGAGTTGTTGACGTTTCAAATAACTTAAGGTGGATTGCTTATGGCTCTCATCCAATTGTGAATATGTACAACAGTTATGCTATTAATGGATGTCGCAACCACACAAAGTCGCATGACAGAAATAAAATTGTATAGAATAGTGGGGTTAGTTAGTTGCAAAAACAATACAAGTATTTAGTTCGAAAGATAAAACTCCTATAATTGGAGAGATGTCCTTTTACGATGTGACATAAGAGATTAGAGAACTTAATTATAACACATTTAAGGTTGTCACTTTTAAATGTGATTAGGTTGAAAATAATGGTAGTATCAAAATTGATGAGATTGGGTTTGTGTTAGTTGACTTAAATAGAAAAGGGCACAAGAATGATTCTTTCATACTAGCAACTAAGGCAAGACAAGTTCTTTTTTTTTTTTTTTTAAGAATCCAAGTGATATTTAATGGTCTATTGTCCTTACTCCACCATAAAGAGATGTCGAGGATCAATATACTGATGAAAAAATTGGAGATACAGTTTTAATTGTCAAGGAATGCCTAAAGCTATGTTAGATATTGAATCTAGACTTGATTTAGATGAGAACACTACAATATGTACGGGATGGTTGTGAAGGCACATGGATTCCTAATGAGTAAATATTTAGGTGGGTTTTCACTTACTAGTTTTTATGAATGTTTTTCTTCTTACACTTAGCTAAATGAACTTTTTTTTGTTTCAAAGGCTAATTCTTATACTATGGAGCTAACAAATTATAATAACTTAGCCCTTGGGTTGGATGATGTCAAAGTAGGTTTGGACAATGCAAATACAAAATTGGTACAAGCTTAAACACAAGGAAAAAAAGAGGACCAACAGTGATGCATGATGCAACAAAAATTAGGAGTATATGGGGGAGAAAAGTAGTTGACTACAATGAAGATGGAGTATGGATTGGCGAGAATGGGCATAAGTTACAATATTTCAGATTTAGTGTGCATGATCATATCCCAATTACATATGCATCTTGGAAGCTCATACAACTGAGTTGAAGGGAAAAATATGCGATATGATTGAGGTATGTATACATAATTTCTCATTTTGAAATCATGCATATATTTCGTACTTATTGTATGCTTTGAGTTGTACTGTGTTGTGGCTATCATGCATCTATGGTAACCAATCATGCATATAATGACATTTAAACATTATTTTTATCACTTTTTAGGTTTGTTTGAAACTAAATTTGTGTCACTTACACATTGGGTTGCCATTTTGGGTATTGAAGTGCTTTATACCAACTGTAACAACCCAACTTTTCAATCTAAGTTGAGGTCATTACTTACTACTAAGACACGACACTCAACATAATACTCAGTAAAAGATCATTTAAGGATTCCTTAAAACTGCAAAATGTAATAAAAGCGTCTTCGGGTTCTATTTCAAATAAATTTCAAATTTTCAAAACATAGCTTATAAAGTCTCAAACAAAATAATTAAACAATTACTCTAACCGAAACTTAAAGTTGAAATTCTCAAAACGAAAACAACAAAATCAATAAGCAGAAGCAATAAAATTAGACATCCCCCTATGGCCTTCACGCATCCTTCTTGCCCCTCGCCGGTCTGCCTCGTACATTACCTTTACTTGAAAAAGTTAAACATGAAAGAGTGAGTATAAAAATATACCCAGTAAGGGACCCACTACTGGTCCCGCTAAAGAAAACAACGGTTAGTTTCTTATTAAGGGGTACCCTGCAACATAATAGTCTTGTGATCCTGTGGATACACATACCAGTTTACTGGTCCCGTCAGATCCACTTATCAGTCTAGTGGTCCAGTCAGATCCACGTATCAATCTAGTGCTCCCAAAGGATACACAACATGGGATGATCTCGTAGGACACCGTGCCTACAGAGTACGCTACCCTATAGATAAGGCTAACAGTTATTCCCTAAGTTCAGTCTCAAAAGTCTACAACAGTCACTTCACAATATAGCTCAATTAACAGTCCTAGCTCTAAGCATAATCAGCCAAATAGTTTAGGTTAGTCAACAGTATCATCCGTCACTAAACATATATCCAATTCACACCATACAGTCTTGCCATTTAAATCCAGTCAAGATCAAACCATCACTACGTAACTACACCTGATAGTGACACTATCTACACCCAACCAGTAGCACAAACCACAGTAAATCTAAACTATGCTTAACGCCTATGTTTAGTATGCAACACAGTTCATTAGTAAATACAAACTACACATAACAGTCCAAAACTCATCGACAACATAGCCCAACCGTATGCACAAGTAATACATAACAGCTCAAACATCAATACTCCATTAACAGCACAACCCATCAGTATGTATACTCTATCAATAGTACAACCCATCAGTATAACTAAACTACACATAGCAATCATGATATCTATACTCAGTCGAAAAGCACAACTTAGCCATACTTTTTATCTATACAAACAGTCGAACAATACAGTCATTATATTATAACTCTCCTATCAGTCAATACGAGCCAATCTAAAGTTGAGTCCAGTAGTAGAAGTCTCTTACCTCGAGATTTAGCTACACTCCTTAACCAATAGTAAGATCCAACGAACCAACCTAACATAACATAACGGATTCAAGCAATAAATCAAATACTCTCCTAAACCAATCCTTTCATCTAAAGTACATCAACAAACGCTCACAAGCTTACTCAAGTAAATGGCAAAACGAACTCCAAATCAAGCTTGCCAGAAATCCTAGGAATTCGAGTGCTATCACCTTCAAAGATTTAATAGTAGTTCAACCAATTAATCCGACATTCACAGTTAAATAGCCATGAGAATAGCCACAAAACCAACAATATTTATTCTTACCTTAAAACTTACAACGAGGCAAAAGTGGCAGAACACCAAGTGATTCAGACGACGGTGAACAAGGGAGAAACAAGCGTGGCTCGACTGGGAAAAGGAGATGACTCGATCAGCTCGGGTCTGGTACGCGGCACAGAGAGAGAAGGATGTGGGACTGAGATGGCTGGTGAATCTACGACGTGACGAAAAGGACAGACAAGGAGGCGCGGCTGGAAAGGATGGCTACCGACGAACTGGCGTAAAGAAGAGGACGGTGACCAGACGGCTTGTTCGAATGAAGAAACGGTGATTGGTTAGGTTGCGGCAGCGAACTAAGCTTCGCATGGATGAGGATGGGACGACAGAGACAATTTGGGGAGAGATACAGCGGCGAGTGGCATTGAACGGACAAAGAGAAGTTGAGGTGTGGCGACAACAATTGGTCGGGCTAAGAAGAAGAAATGGAAGATTGAGATGGGGGGTTGTGCGAAGAAGAAGAAGAAGAAAAAAATTTAGGTTTTAAAATAATAATAATATAATTATATTATTTTATTTTATTTTATTATTATTTTATATGATTAACCAAATATTTTCCTTTCCCTTTTTTTCTTTCTTTTTCCTTACCAACCAAAATAATATAACACCGAACAAAATAAAATCTTCAAAATTTAGGACAAAAGTGTTATGAAATTACCTCAAAATTTAGGGTGTTACAGTAAGTATTATCAACGATCGATGGAGTGATTTGCATAGGTCATTGATTAACTTTATGACAGTGATAGAAGGAGGACCAATGTTTCTTGAAGTTGTAGATTGCTCAGGTGAGACAAAAGATAAATATTTCATAGCAAATTTGATGAAAGAAGTCATTAATAAGGTGGGACACGAGAATGTGTTTCAAATAATCACTGACAATGCTGCAAATTGTAAGAGCGCAAGACAAATGATTGAATCACAGTTTTCCAACATAGTTTAGACACCATGTGTAGTTCATACCCTCAATGTTACTTTGAAGAACATATGTGCTGCAAGAAACATTGATAGTAATCAACATGTATTTGCAGAGTGTAGCTGGATTTTTTAAATTTCTGATAGTGTTATGTTTATCAAACACTTTATCATGAATCATTCGAGGAGGCTAGCTATGTTCAATGAGTTTGTGAAGTTACTTGTGGTAGCAGAAACATGATTCGCATCTACTATTGCTATGCTTATAAGATTTAAACGTATTAAGGGTGACTTGCAAACAATGGTTATCAGTGATAAGTGGGGATGCTACAAAGAAGAGGATGTGGTGAAAGTAAGATATGTAAAGGGGTTGGTGCTTGATGATATTTTATGGGATAAGGTTGATTATATCCTTTCCTTTACTACTCCTATTTATGATATGATTAGAGTTTGTGATACGGACAAATCTTGCCTTCGTTTGGTATATGATATGTGGGACACCATGATACAAAAAGTGAAATTGGCAATCTATAAACATTAAAGAAAGCGCTCGAAGAATTTTCATCTTTTTATGACGCGGTGCATCGAATTTTGATTGATCAGTGGAATAAAAATAACACCCATTTGATCCATTGTTTGGCACATTCTTTAAATCCAAGGTACTCGTCTTAGATCTTTATTTTATTTTTTCAATTCCTAAACATACTTTAAAGTTTGGTCCATTTAAAAATTTTATTTAGGTATTATAGCCCATAATGGCTTCAAGAAGACAAGTCTCAAGTCCCACCACATCAAGACATAGAAGTATCAAGAGAGAAGATGAAGTGTATTAAGAAATATTTTAGTTAAAATTGGATGAGTGCACAAAAGTGAACATTGAATTTGCCAATTTCTCTACAATGTCTGAACAGTTTGCTGACCATGAATCTATATGTAATAGATATGATATGCCTCCAAAGAGTTGGTGAGCCATCAATGGTGCCTTCACTCCAACTTTACAGTCACTAGCTATGAAGTTACTGGTTCAGCCTTCATCCTCCTCTTTTTGTGAGAGAAATTGGAGTACATATTCATTTGTGCACTCCATGAGAAGAAACAAGATGACATAGCAACGTGTTGAAGACTTGGTGTATATTCATAGTAATCTATGTCTTTTATCAAGAACTCATGAATGTCTCAAAGGAGAGACAAGGACATTGTTGGGGATTCGTTTGATTCATTTGAATATTGAGGTGGCTAGTTCATCTTTAGACGAACCAGAATTAGAAACTATAGTTTTTACCGATGTTGGTGGTGAGGCTTAAGTTCAGGATTCTCAAGAGATCATTTGAGAAGAATAAAACATGTTCTTGATTTTATTTTGTAGTTTTGTAATTTTTTGTCTTTTGGCTTTTGTTGTGTTGAACTACTCTACTAAAACTTGTTATGTTTTATGGCTCTAAATTTGTTATTTGATGTTTTTATTTGGAATCCTTGTTATGTAATATGTTTATATAATTATATGCATGACATATATTTAATTTGTTAAGTAAAAAATTGACGTGTCCTTGACATGTCGTGTCGTACTTTATTGAAAGATGGTGCGTCGCCGTGTCGATGTTGCTGCATCGCATGCCACTATCTGTGCTTCCTAGGATTCAAGTATTCCAACCTAGTTTGAAACCAATCATATATTTTATGTATATAAGACACTAGTAAGACAGGTAAATATTTTGAATAAAATTGTGAGTAAATATTTGGATAACATGGGTGCAGTATATGAGAAAAACAACTGAGAACATTGGTAAGACAGCTAAATATTTTGAAATCAAAACTATTGCTTCTAAAATGAGAATTGATATTAGTAGATGTTGATGGGATAATAGATACTCAAAGAGTTGAAATAGGTGCACTTCTAGCAAAGGATCAATGATTAGATCTATTATTTCTTTACACTGGCACATTCTTATGGGAGGAAATTTATATTTTGGCAGGATGAGGTTTGTTAATAGAAAGATATGTTTATTATTTTGTGTCAAGAAGGATCTCTATTTTTTGTGTTTTACCAGTAGGAAAAACTATTGGCATTCATTCAAGACTTTCTTCTCTTTTTTTCTTTCTTTCATTTTTTTTTTTTTTTTTTTTTTTTTGTCTTAGCTAGTCTTTATTGGTGGAAGAACTAGAAAAAAAAAAGTTTCAAACTATATCATTTCTCTTGATTTTAGTTCTTTTTAGAAAGATATTATATTTTCAAATTCAAATTAGTATTTATTTAAAAATAATAATAACATAGACAAATAAAGAGGAATTTATATAAATAAGAGTTTTTGTAATGTATAACAGATTTGGTATAAAATATTAAGGATATGGCAATTTATGAAACAATTTGCAAATATAGCAAATTGATGATTTTTTTAAAATATATTCCAATTTTACCCTTGTTTTAAAAACAATCCTGGCGCGAATTTCTCCTCCTCCATTCGTCTGCGTGATTTTCTCCCTCTCCAATATATTCTCCACGATTTTCTCACTTCTTCCGCCTTACCATTCTCAAGAACGCCTTCTTCCGCACGACGCCTTCTTCCGCACGACGCCTTGTTCCGCCTCCAACGACGCCTTCGTTCGCCTCCAACGACGCCTTCTTCCGCCTCCAACCAGTCGTCATCTTCAGTCTCCAACACAACTTCTTCCGCCTCCAACCATCTGGTATGTAGTCTTTCATTTTAGTTTCGTTAAATCATCTGGTATGTAGTCTTTCATTTTAGTTTCGTTAAATCTTTAGATTCTTTCTTTTTAGTATTTTAGTTTTTCTGTTTGTAATCTTGGATATAAATTCATCTTCTTGCAGAATTACATGTCTATCATTTTCATTTATTAATGAAAGTGATAGACTTGTATCCTAGTGTATCACTGATAGAAGTCTATCACTAATACGCTATGATACAAGTCTATCACTGATAGACACTTTGTCTTCTAGCACTAATACACTATTTTTTGCACATTCTGCAGTAATTTGGAATTATGATTAAACTTCCCATAGTAGTGTTTCACAGTGGACAGTGGGATGATACAAATAGTTACTTGAATTACAAGACTACAGGTGTATTGGTTGATGAGATGATGTCTTTTGAAAATTTTGTAAGTTTGATATTAAGAGAAGTTCTATTTGATGCATCTCCTTCTTCAATACAACTGTCAATTTTATTGGATTATGGTATCACTAATATTCAAACTGTGGTTCAAATTCAAGAGGATAAAGATGTTACTTGGTTTCTAAGTTTAGTTAAAGGGCAAATTACAAGACATCCATTACACTACAAGAAATTTGGCCTTTAATGTCGGTTTAAAACCGACATTAAAGGCCTTTAATGTCGCTTGGCGACCGACATCTTTGCGAGCGTTATTAAAGGGCTTTAATGTCGGTTGGGCTTCAATGTCGGTTTATAACCGACATTAAAGACATCTTTAATGTCGGTTATAAACCGACATTAAAGCCCTTCAATGTCGGTTATAAACCGACATCTTTGAAGGTGTTATTGAAGGCCTTTAATGTCGGTTCATCTTTAATGTCGGTGGATAACCGACATTAAATATGCCTTTAATGTCACTTATGATACATCTTTAATGTCGTTTTTCCACCGACATTAAAGATGTCTTTAATTTTTTTTTAACCGACATTAAAGCTGTCTTTAATGTCGTTTTTTCAAATTTATTTTTATTAAATCCTTGCATTATTGTCCATTTTGTATGACACCAAATAGTTAAAAACGAAATCTTTTACTTGTACATATACAAAATGAAATCTTAATAATGTGACATTTATATACAACTTGGATCCAAACACAGAAATTATGAAGCTTAATTATTACACTGATCATCCTTTGGAAAAAAAGAAAGAAAGAAAAGTAGAACGCTTCACAAATGACCAACTTCAAGATCTTGTCACAAAGATGAGGGTCTGGCTAATTGTACTCACTTGCAACCATTTCTTCTATTGCAGTCATTTGTTTAGTGATAACTCCCTGTAAAAGACATGAAGATGGATGGTTGAATTGATAAGTAACAATGTTATGACCTAGTTGCTAGTAGAAATATCAAAATATCAAAATATCAGAACAAACAATCTCTCTTCTCATTAACATCTCGTCGATGTGGACCTGCCATTTCTCAAAACAACCCCATATAAATGGTCACAACAAAGCAAGGAATCTTTTCATGAACATGTAAAGCATAAAAGAAAACATATTGTTACGATAATAATAGGATTATTCTTTCCGCAAACAGATGATCCCAACAAGAAGAAAAATATCCAATAACTCGGAAGAAAAATAAAAAACAACAATATCAAGCTAGGACCGATTGCAAGAAAGGAATTTAATAACCAAAACTCCTCAGGACACATTCTGGAGGGTCTCCCAAGGAGCCTATGCTCACCCAAAAAGTTCACAGGAAAGGGGGTCAGATTTAGAATTAGGAGTATAGCAAAGTTTACAAGATAAAGCATAAAATTTTCACTAGCAGGAGGAATTATACAGACCTCTTGAGAAAATACAAGAAAATAGGTGAGGATCACTCTCAGCATCTCGACTGATTTTTTGGCTAGGATATTCAGATTTGCCTCCCAGCAAATTCCAAAATTGTTCAGATTCTGAGCCTTCCTTTTGTGATCTAGATTGCACATTGGGCTGCTGACAATTGAAACTCAAGTTAGAAAGCAATCAGAAAATGTAACGAGGTAAAACAATAAGTAAAATGTGAACCATTTGGTCAAAGAGCCAATTTAAAATGAATTTTGGCCAGTCTGGCTAAACAATACTTGAACTCACATGAGCGAGATTTTTTGGCTAGGATACTGTTACAAACAATGAAGGAGAGAAATTACGCTACTGTACTGATCAACATATATATTAACTATGAATAGGCACACTTGAATCAAATAGCACTCAAAGGGAATAAGAGAACGAGAGAACCAAATATGTATCCCTTGCATAAAATACATAAGTCATTAAATGGGGTCAAATATTGAAGGTGACAGATAAATTATGATTATCTACATCAGATGAACCAAGTATTTGCTCAAAAGGAAAATGAAATTACCTATTACATTTGAAACATGAACTATTCTTGGTAACTGAAAATAAACATACGATTCTATTCGGAAAAATGCAATAATGGAGGAGGAAAACAAGAGAAATGTCAACACAAAGAGACATACTCAAGCTCCTAAATATGGTAAAATTAGAGAAACTTCTAATTCCGAAGAGAAAAGCAGCAGCAACTAATTTTGTACCTTGTAACTTGAAGTATTCATATTCATAGATAAGAATTCTTCTGAGCGAACGTCTTCATTCGACACTTCCTTAGCTTGTTTCTTGCTATGCAAAGACTCGGGTTCCGTATCTTCATCAAGACATTGATGGTCTCGCTTCAATTCAGTACTCGAAGCGTTCTCTTTCCCCAACGATGTATATTTTTAAAAAAACAAATTTTGCGTTGGAAATAGGTTTACTGAGGAGATAGCTAAAGTCTTCAGTTGGCATTTTCAGTTGAAAAAGTAATGAAGTATAAGGATTTCCAAAAGCGTACCAATCCTTGTGCTCGCACTGGGTCGTTGCCCCAAAACGACCAGCTCTGTAGAAAGCAGAAAACCAGCAAACAACGTTTAAGATTCAGTTTCTAAAACAATTGACAATCGGCAAATACTCGCATCGATATGTTTTCTTTTGAAGGAAAAGAAATGGATATGGTATATTCGTCAAAAGAGCCAAATCTAATGGATATGGTATATTCGTTAACGTTGAATTTATTGATATGATGTATACCTACTCAAGAAAGTACAAACCAATTTTGGCAACAAAGAATGGATTATCAATTTTAACGTTAAATTATTGTTAATACAGAATAATCTTTAGGGTAGGTGACACATGAACACATGATAGTGTTGGGTGGTTATCATCATCTCTCCCATTTCTAAGCTTAAATCCTTTCAAACACAAATAAAACTTTCCAACTTAGGTTAATCCCAAGACCCATTACCCAACAGCAACTCACTCACCGTAATGACAGCACGATCAAAAGGGGGAAGAGTAACGGGTAAAACTGTTTGTTCACGGGAAAGCCAAGGGTGCTTGAAAAAAAGTGTCCTCACCGGCCCTAATACATCAGCGGATCCCTTTAGCCAAAAGACATCTCCCCCACAACACACTACGTCAAACATAAGAAGGAAAACAACCCAACTTTGCAAACAAAAATCCCCCCAAATGGAACTATTTACCTTTAAGTACCCAAGATCCTTCATGCTTGTTTTGCGTGTAGAGATTGGTTAAAAAGCTCTAAGTTTCGAAAGTCCAAGCCTCCTTCCAAATTAAATTCAAGTTCTTCCAAAACATCTGATGCATCTTTCTTTCGGTACTGAGAGAGGCCCACTAGGAAGAAGTCATAGTTGAGGAGATGATATCACAAATGCCTTTTGGAACACAGATACAGAACATGACATAAGTAGGAAGAGCCTGAGCCACAGCTTTACGTAGGACCTCTTTCCCGCCAACAGAGAAAAAACTCTCCTTCCAACCAGCAACAATCTTTCAGACTTTTTCTTTTAAGATCCTCAGATCACACCCCTTGTTTTTAGTAAGATGGGAAAGAAGACCCAGGTATTGCCCTAGATCAGTCACCACCTCTGCCTGCAAAATCTCACTAATGGAAGCATGCCAATCCAAACAAATATAAGAACTGAATAATATAACAAACTTGGAAAAGTTCACACACTGCTAAAAGCATGCTACTAGATCTGTAGAATATCCTTGATCTTGCTACAAGCAGAATGGAATGCGTTAATAGAGCAAGAGACCGCCATCGACAAAAAAATAAATGAGATATTAGGTGAGCATTTCTAGCCACTTTACAGCCAAGCAAGTTAGAGCGCAGACACTCAACAGAGATAAAAAAAATGGAGAGGCTCTCAGCACAGAGAATGGAGAAAGAGGGTACCCCTGTCGAAGCCCTCTCTGCAAAATAACTCTCTGAAGCTTGACCGTTGATCGACAAAGCGAAAGAGACCATCAATCCAAAATAAGATCCACCCAACTTCAGCATAAGCTTGTACGTGAACGTCGTCTGTGATGGTCGAATGTCGTCTGTGCGTGAACGTCTGGTGGTGGATTGTCAGCCGAAGCTTGTGCGTAACATCATCTGTGCGTGAAATTGGAGGCCGACGAGCTTGGGTGGAGGAAGGACAGGAAGAAGAATGGGAAAAAGAAAAGATCGTATGGGAGGGAAAGACTACCCTAGGGTTTTTGCTGAATTAAATTGGGGAAAAAAAGAGAGAGAAACCATTGACTTTTTACAATATTAAAAAAAAAATTAAAAATGAGCTTTAATGTCACTTTTAAAAAAGGGAGAATGTTTAATGTCGGTTTAAAACCGACATTAAAGCTTCTGCTTTAATGTCGGTTTAAAACCGACATTAAACATCCGCTTTTTGAAAAGCGACATTAAAGTTCATTTTTCATTTTTTCCACCCGACATTAAAGCCCACATTTCTTCTAGTGTTAGTTGCCCATGCTATTGCTCATGTCCCTGATATGGATTTAGAATGGTCTAGTGTTGTTGACAGTGGGATGGATAATTTGTGTTCTTTGCTGCCTTCTTCTTCCATTGATGACGATTTTCAAATTCTTACGGATATTCATGTTAGTAGCTTGTCTTCTACATTTGATTTGAAAGAAAAGGATATGTTTGCTAGCAAGGAATTACTATCAAAGTCATTTTACTACATTGCTATAAAGAACAACTTTGAGTTCAAGACTGTGAGATCAAATTCTAAATCTATTGAGTTTAAGTGCTCCCAAGATAATTGTCCATGGTATGTTCGTGCATCTCGTTACAAGGGTGGGGAATTATGGCGGCTAAGGAAGTATATTGCTAATCACAATTGCTCCATAAATGTTATTCAAACTACTCATAAACAAGCATCTGCATCACTGATTAGTGATTGTATTGGAAAAGACTTTAGTTCTTTTGATCGTTCAACTCCAAATGATATTATGATTCACATGCGTACTAAACTTGGTGTAAATGTTAGCTACTATAAAGCGTGGAGGGCAAAGGAACTTGTTATGAATTCTTTGAATGGTGAAGCAAAAGAATCTTATGCCTTGATTCCAAACTTTTTCATGAAACTAAAAGAAATTAACCCAGGTATGTTTTTATTCTTACAATTTATATATCATCAATCAAGCTTTTAATGATATGGTCTATCACTGACAAGTTCTATCAGTGATAGGCCTTATAGTAAATGAGCATATCATCAGACGACTGGTGTTATGGTGGTTTACTATAGGGTCTATCAGTGACAGACCTATAGTAAAACTGATACAGAGGGACATTTTAATAATATTTTTTATTTCAGGTTCATTCACTGCTTATGAAACTGATACAGAGGGACATTTTAAGTACTGTTTTATGGCTATTGGAGCATGCATTGAAGGATGGAAATATTGTAGGCCCAATATATCAGTTGACGGTACATTTTTGAAATCTAAATATGGTGGAACTCTTTTGACAGCCTCAACAATTGATGGTAATAATCAAATTTTCCCATTGGCCTTTAGTATTGTAGATTCTGAAAATGATGCATCATGGAGATGGTTTTTTGAGAATATAAAGAATAGTTTAGGGGATCGGGAAGATTTAGTTGTAATATCTGATCGACATTTAAGTATCCCAAAAAGTGTTCATAATGTTTTTCCAAATGCTGAATATTGCGTTTGTTTGCAACACCTTCTAAAAAGTTTGAAGTTGATATATAAGGACCCTATAATTGATAAGCTCTTCTTTAGATGTGGAAAAGCATATACAGTTGTTGATTTTGAGACTAACATGAGATGGATGGAGTCTATGTATCCTAGTATACGAGACTATCTTAGTAAGGTTAGTTTTGAAAAGTGGGCTCGAGCATATTGTACAAGGAAAAGATATCAAATGATGACTACAAACATTTCAGAAAGCTTAAATGCAGTTCTAAAAGAATCTAGAGATTTGCCCGTTGCAGCATTACTCGATTCTATCAGACAAATACTTCAAAATTGGTTTTATGATCGAAGAAAAGTTGCATGTTGTATGAGAACTGTTTTAACTAGTTGGGCTGAGGGAGAATTACGAATTCAACATCAAAACTCAAGAAGCTTCACAGTAAGTTTTTGTGTTTCAATGTTTATTTATTTAGTTAAAGGGTAATGTAACAAGACCTATCAATGATAGTCTCTATCGCTGATAGATTCTTATCAGTGATTGTTTATATCAGCGATAGATTCTATCAGGGATAAACCATATATGTTGACTAAGTTTTTTTTTCTTCAGGTTAATGCTATTAATGATGTTGAATTTCAAGTGATTGATGGAAGAAAACAATTTATTGTACGGTTAGATTGCAAATCATGTACCTGTCGCGTTTGGGATCTTGATGAAATTCCATGTGCCCACGCTCTTGCTGTTCTTCGTGGGCGTAATATGAATACTTACTCTTTTGTTTCCAAGTATTTTTTGTCAAGTACTTTGATTTCAACTTATACTGGATCAGTTCGTCCAGTTGGGAACCATGCCAATTGGAAATCTATTGGGATTGAGAATAACATACTACCTCCAACTTTCAAGCGTCGAGCAGGACGACCGCGAAAACAAAGAATATTATCAATTGGCGAGAAGAAAAGTCACTCAAGATGCAGCCATTGTCATCGTGCTGGTCACAATCGTAGAAATTGCAAATTTCCACCATTTTTACAGTGACGTGATATTATGTTTTCTATAATAAACTTTTAGCTTTAGCATATAGAGCATTTATTTTGTGTGTGTAGTAAATACTTTCTATTTGTTTGATTCAAACCGTTCAATAATAATCTACCTTTTTCTCAAGACTATAAAAGTAAAAGTGACTTTATTGTAAAGTCTATCACACATAGTTTCTATCAACAATAGATTTTGTAAAGTAATAATATGAAGTAATCCACTATAAAGTCTATCATAGATAGTTTCTATCAAGGATAGACTTTATTGTGTAGTCATCACCAATGATAGGAACCAATGTACAACTGAAGGAACTAGAAGGGATTTAGTTGATGAAAGGAATGGTTCAATAAATACTAATCTCAATGCAAACAAAGACAGACAAAAAACTTTTTCTTGATTAATATGGTAAAATCAACTAACAGCATATGAAGGTCCAATGTGAACTCTGTCACAAACATCCACAAAACAACTATTGCACTACAATATCTATATACTAAATATTAAGAGATTTGCAATGTGAAGTCTACCACAAATATCAACAAAACTACTGCACTACAATATCCATCTACTTATAATTGAGAGATTTGCAAATCAAAACTAGGTGCTAGATCCCTTATTCTAGGAGAATATCTTGTTGGTTTTGGAGAATCATTCTTCTTGCCTCTTACATTCTTTTGTTCTTTCACATTCTCCAACACTTTCTTTGATGGTTTAGGTTGTCTCTTCGGCCTAGCTTTTTCAATATTCGTCGCTATTTCCATAATTTTCACTTTTGCCTTTTCTTGAACAACCTGAAAATATATAATATTGAATTAGAGTTTATCTACATGTATACATTAAGTCTATCATAAAACAACAAAATGTGATTATTATAATACCTTCACTTTGTTTGATGTGTCATGCACCATTTTTGACTTATTTTCACGATGATTATCATCTTCCTCGGTTTCCTCATTATCTTCAATCTTTTGCAGATATTAATATTAGTATTGCAATGAAAAGAATTATAGAAATTGTCAATATCCTATCATTGATAGACTTTTGAATCAGAATTGAAATTTCAGAATAGTCTATCACTAATAGACTTAAATCATAGAAAGAATAGTCTATCATTGATACAATTCTACCATTGATAGACTTTTCACACACAAACATAATAGTCTTGGAAAAAATAAAAGTAAAAGAACTATTAGTAATTTTACCTCTTTCTCTTTATCAACATCAGCATCAATAATATCTTTTTTCTTATCCATCTATTAAAATTACAACAAACACATCAACCCAATGAACTAAACATCCCCCAAACATATCAGTGATACAAACATATAATAACAATCCAACATAAACAAAGTAAAACATCCTTCAAGCTGATAGAAACATATCACTGATAGAACATAAACAACATCACATAAAAATATACACTAACACACAAACCTATACACTAAACTAAAAATATACATTAAACTAAATTATCACTGATAGACCCTAACCCTATACACTAACACACAAACCTAAAACAGATCAGCATGTTATACATTCCATCATAAACCAGTTAAACATCCTCCAAATTCATTAATCAGTGATAGAAACTTATCACTGACAGACCCTAAGCAACATAACACACAAAATCTAAATTAGACTAGAGCTTTTACTAATTTCCCAAGTCAAACAGGCTAAACATCTTCGAAGACTATCAGGGATTGAAACATATCAACGATAGACCCTAGGCAACAACAATGCCCGTTAAATGGTTATCTACTAACATCCCAATGCAAACAAACTAAATATCCCTCAAGACTATCAGTGATACAAATATATCACCGATAGACCCTAACCCTATACACTAACACACAAACCTAAAACAGATCTGCATGTTAAACATTTCAACATAAACAAGTTAAACCCTAAATCAGTGATAGAAACACATCATTGATAGACACAAACTGAAAAACACAGCGTAGAATGTAGTGCGGTGGAATAAAAACAAAATAGAAGAAAATAGTACCTGCAGCGTGGCGGAAGGAAAATAAAATAGAAGAAAGTAGTAGGCCAGAACGGCACCGGCACCGGAAAACCAAATGGAAGTAGGAAGAAAGTGGAAGAAAATAGAAAGAGGAGGAAAGTACCGGCACCGAAAAACCAAATGGGAGGAAGAAAGTGGAAGAAAATAGGAAGAGGATGAAACGGACTACAGTCGCGAAGAATCGTCTGCACTTTCCCACGAAGAATCTGCTTGAAACGCGAAGAAAGTGGAAGAAAATATATGTAGGGGTAATTTCGTCTTTTTCATTAAAAATTGCCATATTTGCAATTTTTTATAATTTTTGCTACATCCTTAATATATTTTGGGTCAAATGCTATATACCCACTCGACCCTATAAATAAAAGAAAATACAAAATATTTACATCTTATGGCAAAATAATGGTAGGCATATATTAATTTTATACTATTCTAAAATACCCATACCCTTAGACACACTCAAATATTTGTGCGACTTCTTCTTCCTTTATTTTTATTTTGATCTTCTTTGTTTATTTTTTTCTCATTGTCTTCTTCGTTTATCTCAAATATTGCGGCAATAGACTCCACATCCATCACCAAGTAATCTATCACCACCGGCAAGTAGTTCCAAAGTCAGTGTTTCTACATCCGTTATCGGCGACAATTTCCTATCCCGATATTATTCTTTTTTTCTTTTCCTTCTTCTTATTCTTTTGTTCTTTCTTCATCTTGTTCATGTTTCCACATCCATCACCAGAGTCAAATATCCACACAATTTCCTTTTCGAACATTCTACTTTTCTTTTCCTTCGTTTTCTTCTTCTTTTTCTTCTCGTTCTTCTTTCTTCTTCTTCTTCTTCTTCTTCTTCTTCTTGTTCTGCTACTCTTTCTTTTATGTTTTAGGTTTTAATTAATTGATGTTCTATTTTTCTTTATTTTTTAATCCAATTCAACAGTTCAATGGTAAGTGATAGACCTTGAAATTAAAGTGTTTTTGGTGAATTAATTTAAATTTTGTGGATTATTTTCTGCAAATTGTTTATGTTTTAAGGATGTTAATGTTTATTTGCTTGTGATTCATACATATAATTAGTTCATCCTTGGCTTTAATTTCGTTTATATATAATTTCAAATTTTATTCTTTTTTATTTAATGTGAAGATTTAGGGTTTAGGGTTTATCTATCGGTTATACTTTGTATGAAAATGTAGTGATCAAAATTAGTTTATCACTTTCTATCACTGATGGACAGAAGAAAAACTAGTTTGTCAATAAAAACAATTTTAATCACTTGGGTTGGAAATATACATGTTGAAGATTTTGTCTAAAAGATATTATGAGATTATTCTTTTAAAAAATAAGATAATTAAAGGATAAAAAAGATTTTATCTAAAAGATATTATGAGATTATTCTTTTAAAAGATAAGATAATTAAAGGATAAAAGATTCTTCTTTATTTTAGGAATCTTGCTAATTATCTTTGAAGAAATAAAATTTATACATATAAATCTTATATGTATAAATAGGACTTTCGAATACAGGGTTTGATGCGGAAAAATATTAAAAAGATCATTCACGGTTGAAGGTTAACGAAGAATTGATTACAGAAACGTTGCAGGAACGAAAATGCAGTATGATCCTATGTCTATAAGATCAACATGTTGATGTAAGTTGATATTGTTGATGAGTAATGAAAAGGACGAGACAGTGGTTTGCGTGATCACAGTAATCTTTAGAAGTATATAAAGATATCGTCGAAGACATTCACTCATGCATTCAGGAGGAGCCTGAAGTCAGACATCATTGAGGAGAGTTACTCATGCATTTAGGGGGAGTCTGAAGTCTAAAGCCGACACACATGTTATATAGTCATATAGTTGAACAGAGTACATATGTTGTATCGATGTATATTGACTAAAGTGAATCTTAATAAAATTACTCATCAGGGTTGTGCACAGCTCCCCAAACGTAGGCAACATTGGTCGAACTGGGTTACCAAAGTTTTTTGTGTTATTCTCTTCTGCTGTCCCTCTAGCTATTACAACTGTTATTAGCTTTAGTATTAACTGAATGTTTATTATTTCACTGTTTTTTCAATTGGTACCAGAGCGGGTTATTAGATCATGGAGATAATCAGAGAGGGACCATCAGCTTCTCGTCCTCCTGTACTGGATGGAAAAAATTACTCACACTGAAAGCCTCGTATGATATTCTTCATTAAAACTTTAGATGAAAGAGCTTGGAGAGGTCTTGTGGCTTGATATGGGCCTCCAATGACTACAGTGGATGGTGTATCAGTTCCGAAACCTGAGTTTGACTAGACAGATGCTGAAGAACAAGCATCAATTGGGAATACTAGAGCTCTAAATGAAATATTCAATGGTGTGGATATAAATGTGTTTAAACTTATAAACTCCTGCAGTACAGCTAAAGAAGCGTGGAGAATATTGGAAGTTGCTTATGAAGGGACTTCTAAAGTCAAGATATCCAGACTGCAATTGATAACATCGAAATTTGAAGTTTTGAAAATGTCTGAAGATGAAACAGTTTCAGAGTACAATGAGAGAGTTCTGGAGATTGCTAATGAATCACTGCTGCTTGGTAAAAAAATTCCTGATTCTAAGATTCTGCACAAGGTTTTACGATCTCTACCAAGAAAATTTGACATGAAGGTCACTACAATAGAGGAAGCACATGATATAACCAAATTAAAACTAGATGAATTATTTGGGTATCTGCTTACTTTTGAGATGGCTATATCTCACAGAGAAAACAAGAAAGACAAGGGCGTCGCTTTCAAGTCAATATATGAAGACGAGACAACGATAAATTAGTTTGATAAGGAAGAAAAAATGAACGAATCAATAGACCTCATGATCAAACAGTTTTCTAATGTGGTCAAGAAATTCAAAAACTTGAATACCACAAGATCAAACGCTCAAAATCTGATTAACTATCAAAGAAAAGATGCTGAGAACAATACGAGAAGGTTTAATGAAAATCCAAACAGGAGGAATAGTGATTATGGACGAAAATAGAGGGCGAAGGAAGAGTTTTCAGATGTAGAGAATGTGAGGGAGTTGGCCATTATCAGGCTGAATGTCTCACGTTTTTAAGAAGGCAAAAGAAAAACTTTCAGAAAAATTTTCGTGATAGATTGTCAGATGAGGACACTGATGATAATGAAGAAGATAATGCAATGAATGCATTCACTGTACACATTACAAAAACTGATTCTGATGATGAAAGTGAAAGTTCAGAAGAAAATAATGATAATGAGTTGACATTTGAGGAACTCAAAGTACTGTAGAAAAAAGATACTGAAGCCAGAGCAATACAAAAAGAAAGAATTCAAGACCTTATGGAAGAAAATGAACGATTAATGTCTGTCATATCATCTCTAAAGCTGAAATTGAAAGAAGTTCAGAAAGACTACGATCAGACGATAAAATCTGTGAAGATGTTAAATTTAGGAACTGAAAATTTAGACTTAATACTAAATTCAGGACAGAATAGTTCAAGTAAATAAGGTCTTGGTTTTGATGCTTCAGAGAGAAGTATTAAACCTACAACTGAAACAAAGTTTATTTCTGCTTTAGTAAAAGACGAAATTGAAACAGTTCCTACAACAACAATTGTTAATCCTCCAGCTAAAACTACAAGATGGACTTGTTATTACTGTTGTAAAAAAGGTCATATCAAAACCCTTTTGTTTTAAACTACAAAGAGACAAATGGTGGCAGCGGGAGGCAGAGTATGATAGTTTAAAGCATAAATCAACTTTCAAAAATTGGAACAAAGGAAAAAGAAGTCATATGGTATGGAGAGTTAAATCGTCCGAACACTGCAATATTGCCTTTACAACAGTTCAATCTTCAATTAATGCTTGGTATCTTGATAGCGGTTGTTCTAAACACATGACTGGAAATAAATCCTTCTTTTCGGAACTAAAAGAATGTATATCTCGACATGTTATGCTTGGAGATGGTACAAAAGGAAGAATCCTTGCAAAAAAAATTATTGAGAAATATAATCTACTATGTCTAAATGATGTACGATATGTTGAAGGGCTCAAGAAAAACCTAATTAGTGTCAGTCAACTATGTCAAGGTTATACTGTTAATTTTAGTAAGGAAAAATGCATTGTGACTAATATTAATAAAAATGTTCTTATGAGTGGCACCAGATAGATTGATAATTGCTATCACTGGGTGTCTAATAATAATCATTCATGTCCTTTATCTAAAGAAGATCAGACGCATTGCTGATGAAGTGAATGTATCAGATGAACATTACTCATGTTCGAGTATCATAGATTTCTGGTAATCACTGTGGCGGCAAGCTCTCAGTCTTTGCATCCATCTATTGATGTTTTGGCTTCTGTCTTATCTCGAGGAACATTTTCAGTTTGGCCAGTGAATGAGATTTCTGTTGTATCTCTTAGTTTTAAATATGTCATACTCCATAAGATTGACTTTACAAACTGGTTTCCTTCGTCTCATGCTTCCAATGCAGCTGATCAATCTCAAGGTAGACATTCTTTTATGGAGGAGAAGAGTTTTGTGCAAAAATTTATTTTAGATGGGCCACCTAAAGGAGATGCTAAAGTTTGTTGTTTTTGTGGAGCTTATATGATTATTATTAATGTTGATTGAAGAGTTTTGTGCAGATTTTGTTTTTGATGGATTAAAGGGTTTATGGTAGATGTGCTTATTCTGTTTTAGGTCAAAGGAGCAGTATATTTTGTTTCTATAATGTGCCCTACGTTTTTATGCTTCTAGTGATGTATGTTTTGACTTCTATAATGGCTTCAGTTTTGACTACTGTCAGTTTGATGGCGTTTGTTGAGTTCTTATTGATATATGCCTCTGAAAGTCTCTACATCTCAAGATGGTTTTATATCGATTATTTGATTTTCTATTGATGATATTTTATTATGGGGCATCTAGTTGAACATAAAAATAATTCTTCTCTTTTTGACAAAAAATGGGAGTTTATTGGGATTTTTGTCAAAACAAATTAATGAGATTCGAAAGAAGGTTAAAAGGATATTTGTTTTAAAAGATAAAAGATCTTCCTCATAAATAGGAATCTTTTATCTATATCTTTTAAAGAAGATCTCGAAGATTTAATAGAGTGGTTATGTATTATGCTTGCAATGGAGTGGGTATTACTGAACATTCAATTTGAAATCATTATCCTTCTGCCTCGTTTCTTCTCAAGTCTTCTGGTTCTCTGAACACTGATACCCTAACTCCAAATGATGATTGTGCTGCTGAATGTTGAATGTTGATATCCTGAAGTTATTTCTGTTGAAGCTGTGCAGTTTAGATGTTGGATATCCTGAAGTTGTTTCTGTTGAAGCTATGCAGTTTAGATGTTGCTTTGAAGTCTGTTGCAGGCCAATATCTTGAAGTTGTTTATGTTGCTGTTTCTGTTGAAATTGTGCAGTTCATATGTTGTTTTGAATACTAGCTACAAGGTAGAGAAATGAAATGATGGTTGTGTTGATCTACTGTGTTAATTATGTGGTTGAATATGGATGTTTGCTGACTGTTCTTTTATGAAAAGTCTCTGAGATGCATTTTCTTAAACCAGCAAAAAAAAAATTCCTTTTAGACAAAAGGGGGAGTTTGTTGAAGATTTTGTCTAAAAGATATTATGAGATTATTCTTTTAAAATATAAGATAATTAAAGGATAAAAAGGATTTTATCTAAAAGATATTATGAGATTATTCTTTTACAGTTAAGATAATTAAAGGATAAAAGATCCTCCTTTATTTTAGGAATCTTGCTAATTATCTTTGAAGAAATAAGATTTATACATATAAATCTTATATGTATAAATAGGACTTTCGAATACAGAGTTCGGTGCGGAAAAATATTAAAAAGATCATTCACGATTGAAGGTTAACGAAGAATTGATTGCAGAAGCGCTGCAGGAACGAAAAGGCAGTATGATCTTATGTCTATAAGATCAACATGTTGATCTAAGTTGATATTGTTGATGAGTAATGAAAAGTATGAGACAGTGGTTTGCGTGATCACAGTAAACTTTAGAAGTATATAAAGATATCGTCGAAGACATTCACTCATGCATTCAGGGGGAGCCTGAAGTCAGATATCATTGAGGAGAGTTACTCATGCATTCAAGAGGAGCTTGAAGTCTGAAGTCGAGACACATGTTATATAGTCATATAGTTGAACATAGTACAAATGTTGTATCGATGTATATTGACTAAAGTGAATCTTAATAAAATTACCCATCAGGGCTGTGCGCAGCTCCCAGACGTAGGCAACATTGGCCGAACTGGGTTACCAAAGTTTTTTGTATTATTCTCTTCTATTGTCCCTCTAGCTATTACAATTGTTATTAGCTTTAGTATTAACTAAAGATTTAATTGATTATCTCACTGTTTTTTGAATGAATTGTGGATCCAACCATAGTCCCACATCGGTTAGATAAGGAGATGAACTTGGATATCTTGAAGCTGTTAATCGACTGTCAAGTATAGTCCCATTACTTGACACTAAAAAAACGTTAAGTATTATATTTCTTGACGTCATTTTCGTGTCAACTAAGATATTATACTTGCCGTTTTTTACGTATTCAGTAAGATATCATACTTGACGCTTTTTACGTGTCAAGTAAGATATCATACTTGACACTGTTTGCGTGTCAAGTAAAGCCGTATACTTGACACTTTTTACATTTCTTATTTTCCATTTCCTGTATTACATTCATTTAAATAAAGACAAATTCGTCAACAAAATAAACTATCTAATGAACAACAATGACAAATTCGTCAACAAAATAAACTCTCGAACAACAATTTCATTCTTCAACAATAAGTCATATATGTACATAATTTACAAGTAGTATGACTATTCATGTCTCTCCACAAACTACTCTCAATTTACAAAGATAAATAAAATTATTAACTATAAGACTCTAGAACATTAAATTATGTTCTAACCCTCAATAATTACTTCTTTACGAGTGTTAAATACTTCACGAAGCCTCGTAGTAAGTTTCACCAAATAATTCTTGAAGCAACAACCTACAATAGAATTTCGCAAGTTTTAGTAAAAAAGAACAACAATTCATCTTTAAAACTTTTTAGTCAGATCATCTCAACACTTACACATATAAAACGAAACTATGAAAGGGTTGCACATTGAAAATGTAAACGTTGTACTAACCTTCATACTGTGATTAGGAGAAGATGTGAATTTCTATAGGAACATTTAGAATGTTAGTTTTATAACACAGAGACAGGAGCATATATAAAATCCTGACAAGTAAGATTCAAGCCAACTAAGAATACTACAATCAGAAACATAGTTTATGGAATAAATATCTTTTCAGAAAACTCATTAATCTACCAATCTTTTCAAAATAGTTTACCTTTCTTTTAATAGCATTACACGATCAACGCTGGCAATAAGTCTTAGGCAACACAACATATGTTCTATTGAATTCAACATTTTAGAACAAACTAAAGTTTCAAGTTTTATTTATAGTTTGTTTACGTTATGACTATCATGCAATTATTATACAACTCAATAGAAACCATAAACAAAAGATCAATAGAAAATCAACCAAATGCTTCATTAAGGCATTTCATCAAACACAATGTAAGCTATCAATATGGGTAATGTTGATACCTTTAAAGAATTACAAAATAGTTAAAATGACTAAAAATAAGCAAAAGATAAATGAAGAGTGTTGAACAATACTTGAATTTTGTAATATATGTTCATAGGCCCAACTTGAAAATCAAAACCATCCAATTAACATTCATTCTAAGGTCTTTGAATATCAACCAAGAATGATGTTTAGCAAGAAAACTTTGAAAGACTAACAAACAAACCAATTCACAAAAAAATGAAACAAAAAGCACATGTTTTCCACTTTAAATCAAGTCAAGAGTAGCTTTTGATAATCTAGTTGGCTCAAATTTGATGAAAATTTGAAGTGCAGCATATTATTACAAGTGTAACTTCCATAAAAAGAAATAATTATAGTCAATGGCGTGGCTTTACTGTACTCTAATCAATTCTTAGGTCATTCCATAAAGGAATATGTGAAGGTCATTCTATAGAAGCTTCACTTAAAATGCCTACAACGTCAAAAACATACAAAGAAACAACAAACAATATAAATAGCCTTATTCTAATCGATTCTTAGCTTTACTTTACTCTATTAAGGGAATACACATTAACCACAACCACAACTACACATTAACCACAATGAGAAAGAATTTGGGCTTTTTCTTCATGAAATGAACAAGGAAACATAAGCAATATATATTTCATAGTCTGATTAAGTCTACTCCTTTCATTTGAAAGGACACTAATACCAATCAAAGCTCAAAACCTATAAACAATCCATAATTTTCAAACAAGCAAAATCAATAAGTTCACCAATTGCAACATAGAGATTCTAAAATCTTTTTCAATCCAAAAATAATCAACCAATCTCTCGCTAATGAATACACTTACCTAAAGCTTATTGAAACTGCAACGTTTACTGAACAACAACACCTCAAAAGGCACAACCTAACCTCCAAACACCATGGGTAAACATCATATTGCATCAATACTTAATGGGTTATCAAGTAATATAATCAATAAAAACAAACATGTATGATATTGAATTATTATCCAGACCACAACTTTCATCAAACCACAGTGTTATAATTAGTTCAATAAGCCATCTTTTATGAATACAAAAGCTAGTGAAAAAAGTTTCAAAAGGAGAAGTAAAAAGGAGAAAAAACTTGAACAGAGCTTGAGGTTGAGAACAAATCTTGAGGTTGAGGAGAAAGAAAACTAGAAATGTGGTAGGTCGCCGGCCGAAAGAGAAGAAACTTTTTCGTGGTCATGGGTCGCCGGCCAAAATGAACATGGTCGTGGGTGAAAGAAAACCTTTGTGGTTGTGGGTCGTCGACGGAAACAGTTGTGGGTCGTCGATGGAAACCTTTATTTTAATAAGTTTATTTAATGGAATGAAAGAAATAAAAAATATTTTTATATTTTATATTTTTATATTTTTATATTTTTATATTTGACATTTTTAAAATATTAATTTTCAAAGTATTAAATAAAAATTTTAACTATACTTGACGTTATTTCCATGTCAAGTAAATGTCAACTATACTTGACGTGCAATAAACGTCAGGTAAAAACCACACTATACTTGACGCTAAAAAACCGTCAAGTACAATCTCCACTATACTTGACGCGACACAAAACGTCAAGTAAAAATAATTCGAAAATTTTGGTGAAAATTTTGTGTTCTTTAAACTATACTTGATGTTGTTTTCGCGTCAACTAAAGTTTCGCAATACTTGACACGAATACAACGTCAAGTAAAATATTCTTTATACTTGACGCGAAAAAAACGTCAAGTAAAGGTTAGCGTAAAATTATCCGAAAACTCCGTAAAAACTCCTCTTTTTTGAGACTATACTTGACGTTTTTCCTTTAAAATTGTCAATACTTGACGTTTCTTTAACAAAAGCGTCAAGTATGTAAAAGTGCCTAGTGTCAAGTAAAGTAGATTTTGTAGTAGTGGATATATAAATAAGGACAACTATCTCCATTGGTATGAGGTCTTTTGGAATGATTCCAAAAAGCAAAGCCATGAGGGTGTATACCCAAAGTGGACAATATCATACCATTGTAGAGATATTCAGGGGGTTTGTTGTCCTAACAATATTACACAAGCAACATCAAGAATCAAGAAGTTTCTTGGTAAGAGTTGTTTTCTTTTCTTCTTTTTCCATTCTTTTTATTTAGATATATCAAATTGACGGAAGAAAGAAAGGTAGTGATAGAAGTCCATCACTATCTATCAGTGATAGACTGTGATAGAACTATGAACATTTATTTGTAAATGTTGATTTCTTTTTCTATTTTCATTTATTAGGTTCATCTTATCAACAATGTGGATGGCGATAAACAATTCATAGCGAAGTTGAACTTGGGATCTTGTAGTTGTCGGGTATGGGATTTTCATGAGATTCCATGTTCTCATGCTCTTGCTGATCTTTGAATGTTTAACCTAGATACTTATTTTTATGTGTCTGATTATTATCATTCACAGACATTGTTGTAAACATATTTGGGTTGTGTGCTACAAGCTGATATAGTATTTGTCATGACAAGGGTCATAATAATTTTAGGACTTGCAAACTTCGTCAAATTAACCAATGATGTAATCATTATAGTTGAGTTGCATTTTTATGTTGTATTGCCAAATGGATTTATTGGAATCTATGAGTGTTATTTTTTTCAAATTCTTTATATCAATAAAACTCATCAATGTCTTTGTATTTATTCATCTTTGAATTGAAACATGTGGTGTATAAACTTATACAATTATACACATTGACACCTTTTTTATTAGTGTCTACCAAAATTATCACATTGAAACTCCATGTATATTTTTTGAAATTAAATCCTATAGAATTGAATTGACACACATCGAAACCAGTTTCTATCACTAATAAAAATTGATACCTTTCTATCAGTGTCTATCACTAATAGAAATTGATAATTTTCTATCAGTGATAGAACTGAGAGAAACCAATAGAAAGAAACTTCATGTATCAATTACATGCTATCAATTCTTCTATTTTTGATTATTGGTGCATAGGAAGGGGCTAATACATTCTCAACCCTATTGAACCAAAAAGACCAAAAATCCACTCTTAATCATTCTTTTTAATGGTAGTTTCTAATCCTCTCACTTAACCTCTCTCTTTTCAAGTTAAGTAAATCTTCGTCTCTCTTTTCAAGTTAAGAAAAGTCAAGTCATGTTTCGTACGTGTGATATATAAACTTTGATACAAATAGATATCGATTTGTATCACTGATAGGATTGATAAAAAGATATCAATTTGTATCACTTCTAGAAAATGTCAGTTTGTTTCACTGATAAAATTGATAGAAAGATATCAATTTCTATCACTAATAGAAAGATATCATTTTGTGTGCTAAGTATGGAAAGAAAAAATAGCAATTAGTTTTGGGTGATTTAGGTTTTAATGGGATTTTTGGTTATTTCACTGTCTGTTTTGGCTTGGGTTAAAAAAGTTCTATGGAATGTAAATATTTTGCTTAATTATTCTATTTTTAAAATTCTCCCAAAAATAATTTTAAATCAATAACAAAAAAGACTAATATGTTATATAAATTAGAATTGTATTAAATTAATTATAAAATGACATGAATATGTTATATAAATTAGAATTGTATGAACAACGGTGTAAATGTAAAAGATTAGCATGTACAAGTTATGCAAAACAAACACATAGTTATCAATAATTCCTAGACATCCGCAAAACAAATCTAATGATGTTGAACATGTGCTATTCTAGTTATCCATAATTTAGGGCATTTAAAGATTTCGATAGTTTACATTCACGAAAAGCAAAGGCCCTCTAGCACCCAATTTGGGATGAGTTAGATTGGTTAGATAAAAAAAAAACTCAAAACCTCATATACTTACTTCTATAATCATTACCTCCTAAATATTCACATTTTTCATGTTTCTCACATTTTTCATGTTTCTCACATTTTTTTTGTGTATAAACTCTTCAAATTAACCTTTTATATAATAATGACCTAATTACTCATATTTTGCATCTTATTGTTTAAACGCATTAACTCATATTTCTTGCCTCACCATTTGCATTAAATTAATATGTCATAACAAAAAAAAGAAAAAAAAAGAAAAAAAAAACTCATACCAAACAGGTTAGGTGGTGGTGATGAGGAATGCAAAGTGCAACTTCGTACCCCAACAAATGGAGTCGATATAAATGAAGTATGCTTTTTGGGACAAACAAACCTGAAATTCGGCCCCATTCACTCTCCGAAAACCCCCGATGTTCAACAATTTACGAATATTTCTCATCTGCAATCCCAAAACCCCATTAAAACCCTCAACCGATTGCTCATCTTAACAACCATTTCAAGCATGAAATCCTTGGTATCTTCCTCCTCTTTCTCGATCCTCTCCCCCTATTTCCCCATTTCTGCTTCTCCATCCTTCTTTTCTTTGCCTTCTAAATCTGCGCAATGCGGCCCTATGTTCACCCAAGTCTCCAATTTTTTCACTTTCAAAACACCCACAACTTCCTTGCCCTCAAAAGGGTTTTTTTCAACCCAGAATCGAAACCCCCAAACGAGGGCCTCTTTGTCTCCGCCCTCCGGCGAGATTCATGTCATTCTGGGGCCGATGTTTGCTGGGAAAACTACCACTCTTCTTCGGCGGATTCAGTCCGAGAGCTGCAATGGCAGGTCTTTTATGCTCTCTTTTCGTTCTTCCGTTTATTATTAACTTTTTTTTTTATCTTTTAATATATTCTCAGCACTCTCTCTGTATTGGCTTGATTATTAGCATGGTGGTATTAGTATGAAATGGGGAAAAATGGTATTGAACTTACAACCTCTTGCGCTATATTACTTTAATCGACACTGAATATGAGTGGTTGGGTGGATAAGCTATGGTGAATTTGATATTTTCTACTATATCCGTACGAATTTCTCAATAATAGAGTTATGTATATTGGTGCTGAATGAGGTTTATACTGATATATGATGTTGTGGGGTATGGCCGCTTGATAGAGAATGAATTAAACGAGTGAATTGGCGAAACTAAACTAACTGATTCTTTGAAGAAAAACCTTTAGAAAAAGAATGAAATGGAAAGAAAAAAAAAATCCTAAACTTTCCCTTGCTCCTTGCTCCCTTAACTCATTTTTTCTTAAAGAAACAAAAACAAAAGAAACACCTTTATTTTTTAGCTCAACATGGTAAAAGCTAGCCTTATTAACGTTAAACCTCATGAACTTGGGGTTTTCTTTCAATGAAGACTGCTAATATGGAAACACTGTTTCACCAAGGGGCTGGGTACATTTTCCACTCAATCTGTAGAATATAGGGACATTTAAACAGGTAAAATTCATTTACACCATGCTTTCTGCAGAGTATGCTGCAAATCAATCTACTAATCTCCTATTTGGTGTTGGATCACATAGTTGGAGATGATACAAGAGTTCAATGAGATTTGTGAATTAAGGCTTAGAGAGCACATGTTCAAGTCATGGTGGCCCTCTATCTAAAATTTAATATCATATGAGTTTCTTTGACAATTAAATGAAGCTGAGCTAACCAGCCAGATTATTGCCCTGTGACAATTGTTGAAGGCGCTCAAGTTAGCTGAAATTCTCTCAAGAGAAAAAAGTTGTGGAGCTTTGGATAGATTTAATATTTCGATGCTCTTCCTTAGTCCATCTTCAGGTTGTAGATCTTCGATTAAGTGGTCTTTGTCATCATTTTATTTTTCATTCGTAGAATCTTTCGTTTTTTGTTGGGTTGACATCTTGTCTTCACTATTTTATATCTTTATATTGAAAATATTTCCCAAGCTTCGTATATTACCTTTTGAAATTTTAGAACCTAATTACTTGGATGGAATGTGTACTCTGTGTATCTTAATTGGTGTAGAAGCTTCCTTTTGTGGTTCAATTCAGAAGATTTATTCCTTTTCCTTTTCATGCACATTTTTTTTACAGAAGTGTAGCTATAATTAAGTCGAATAAAGACACAAGGTATGGATTGGATTCTATTGTTACACATGACGGTATCAAACTGCCTTGCTGGGCAATACCAAACTTATCATCATTCAAAAAGAAATTTGGTCAAGGTTCCTATGACAAGGTATCATAATCTCCCTCTCTTTATGATGCCAATATCATGCTTAGACACTTCGTTAATAAAATGCGAAGTATTCGAACCTTATAAAAGGTAGCAAAGTACTTAAATCTATGAGGCTAAAGATTTTATTTCCAATTAGAATGAGCAGAAAACTGAATGGGTAGCCTTCTGAATTTCGGTATCCGTAATAATTGGAACTCTTGATTTGCTTGGTAACCAAATTGTTAATTTACATATGATGTTGGTGTGACAGCTAGATGTGATTGGAATTGATGAAGCTCAATTTTTCGATGATCTTTATGATTTCTGTTGCGAAGCTGCTGATATTGATGGCAAAACAGTTATAGTTGCTGGGCTGGATGGGGATTACTTGAGGTATAATCAAATTTACTGTCTTACTTTTGGTTCATACGTTTAATTTCAATGATGTTCTTAGAAACTGATGGCCTTTCATATGGTAAAACACTCGATAGAACTTCAGATTGGTTTCTAAATTGACTGATCATTAGTAACTCAATTGAAGCTTTTGTGTTGGGGTCTATACAAAAAACTGAACAGGAGGAACTTCGGTTCAGTTCTCGATATAATTCCACTTGCTGATTCTGTAACTAAGTTAACTGCTCGATGTGAAATCTGCGGGAATCGGGCTTTCTTTACTTTAAGGAAGACGCAAGAAAAAGAGACCGAGCTGATTGGCGGTGCTGATGTGTACATGCCCGTATGTCGACAACATTACGTCAGCGGGCAAGTAGTGATAGAGGCAGCAAGAACTGTAGTAGAATCACGCAAGGTTGAGTGTAGGACTCCAGCATAGTTCTTAGTAGGTAGAGTAGGTCTGGCATCATATACATCCCCAATAGCGAATATCGCAACGTATTATTTGTCCGGACAATTAAGTAAACCAAGGATCGAGGATGATTTCGGAACTACGGTGAGCATAGTTGTAGGGTTAGGGATATTGTTTTGTTTAATAACTGTAATTGAGTTTGATTATGCCTGTATTTTGATGGCTGCTTTGATTGATTGGATTAGATGGAAGGAAAAAATGAGTCAAATGTTGTATGTAACCAACAAAATTGAAAACTAATACATTATTGGGGGAGGAGACATTCAAAGTGGCAACCATGTGTTTGCTTGGGAAGTTGTTGATCAGCCAGCTGTTGATTTTGTTGATTGTAATTTCCATTGACATCTGATAACTAATTTTCATAATTCTTTTTTCTTTTGTTTGGAAGGGGACTATTTTCATAATTAAAGAAATGAAAAGTTGTTAATAATTGAATTGGACCAAATATTATTATCTCTTTTGAAATTAATAAATACAAATATGCTGGTTATGATGCATTTAATCACAAAAATCTGATACCTATTGTAAATATTTAATGGATAAACAATGCTAGTTTTAATTATCCACTTATATTATACTACCAAGTATGTCATTGTTAATACCCAAAAGGTAGTAGGTTAGGTAAGAAGGTTATGTCTCAATTAGATTTGTGGAAGTAATTAATATCTTTAAAGAAATTTATATATTTAATGATGAAGTTTTGTATTTGTGTTTGATAATAAATAAAGTAGAAAAAGAGATGGAATATTAGATAGAGGAAAATCCACGTCTCCTCACTTCTCTTCACTCAACTCTACCAAATTTCAACTCAACCTAAGCATCCATGCCAAACTCAAAATTATAATTAACATCAATTTTATTTTATATTTTCAGATCTGTTGAAATCAATCTATATTCTCTTGTCATTGGAATCCAAACAATCCAAAGCTTTTCTATATGTTTTTAATGTATCATGATTTTGAATTTCCAATTAGTTATTATGTAGACTATTATAAAGTGTAATATTATCTTCCAAAATGAATTATACGATGAAAATATTTATAAAATATATCAAAATTTTAGATTCAATTAGTTCTAGACATTAATAAATTTTTATATATGTCTATAATTGATAGAATGTTAAATTCTACTATATTTTGTAAATATTTTATCAATTTCTTTTTACGTATTATCAAATACAATTTTTGAATGTACTACTAAACACATATATGAAAATATAAAAATACAATTTTAATTAAGGTTCCAGTTGGATTGACCAAAGGAAAAATCATTTTTAAAAAACTCATTTTTATTTTATTTTGTTTAGGCAAAAACTGTATAAATTACCCTTTCAAAATTAGTGAAGTTATTTAAGTAGTTGTCAATCACTTAAATTTGTCCAAAGATAACATATTTTTTGAAAATACTAATCAAAACAGACAATAAATCTTTCTCGAATTTTTGTATTTAGATACCCTAATAAATAGAACTTTTGAGCATCCAAGTTAACCTAAAATAAGAGTAACAATAAATTAAGCAATAAGCATCCTACTTTACGTTTCTTCAAAAAAAGAAATCCAGATTTAGGTTTAAATGTTCTCACTTTTGACTGGATTAAAGGTCTGTTTGAAATATTTTCTTTAAAAAATGTTTCTAAAAAATACAAACTTTTGATAAAAATAAAAATAAATAAAAAAAAAGCACCCCGTAAAATTAAAATTAAAAAGATAGCTTGACTTCAATGATTTTAAAATACTGTAAAAGAATTTTTTCTAATAGAGGTAAATGGACAGTTGGTCAACAACAATCCTTAAAAATAGTGGCTAGAAGTTGGTCGGTGAAGGGTACCCAAAGTAGTGATTAGAGGTTAACCAACAACAATTACAAAGATGATGATCAAAGATAGTGACTTGAAGTGATGAACAAAAACGGTAATTGAAAGTGGGTCGAGATGAACAAAAGCGATAATTGAAAGTGGGTCGATGATAAGTTGTGGCTGGAATTTCTTATACAAATTTTGGACAAATTAATCATTAAATTCTTTATTTTAAATTTTTACGCTTATTTTGCAAAAAGTCATTTTTATCGAATAACTAAACAAGTGTTGGCATATGATTTGTTTTTCCAATTTAACCCTGTGATAAATGCACTTCAAACATATCGTGTAGAAGTTGAGTTGCTCACAATTTCATAAACGAATGGAAGAACAACTTAATCCGTCTACAATTTGGAAGTTTACAATGAGTATAGATTATTAAACCTTAATTTTATTAGAATATTGATTTTTATAGAAATTTTGGAAATCATTAACATTATGTTTGGTTATATTGACGAGTAAATGCACTAGAGGTTATAAGAAGCAAAAATTGGGTCTGGTAAAAGATGGACTCGATTTCTTAAGATCAAAACTAATCATTACTGTTTCTTTTTTCTCTCTCTCATCAAATGCGATGTGCAGTTGGTTGGGTTAAAGGTAAGCAATGGGCATCTTTAGGTTGGCTAATGTATTTTGGTGAATGAGTAATGAAATTAGAAGCTCTATAGTATCACAAACTTATCCCCGCTTGGGTAAACATTAGAAACGAAAAAAAAAAATTATAACCAATCTAAATTAATAATATAAAAAATATAAAAAATTAGTAAAACCCAATTCAAGACAACACTCTAATCTAAATACACGTTTCAGAAATTCGGTCAACCCAATCGCACTCTCCAAACAGAAACTTCAACATTTCTAGTAATTTTGATTCCAAACCCCATATTATTATTCATTCGCCCCTGAATCATTTGTCTTCTCATCCATCACATGGATGGCTTCTATTGTGGCCCTTTTATCCTTCCTCAACAATGATTCTATCAGTTCAAGAAGTATCTGAAGAGTTTTCTTCAATTCTTCATGCCACTCTCTCCCTCCAACGTCCTTGATTTCCTTCACTAAGGTTTAAATTTCAAAGAAACGAGGGTCACAATTCACCGCCGAGATTTAGCCTTTCAAGTTACACTTTAACCACTTGTCCAACTTAAAGGGTGATGTTATATGATGATATATCCTATAAGAACTTTTGCCAATCTGAACATAGGTTAGTGAATAAACGTCAATTATTTATCTCAAAGGTCTGAATTGAACCCAAACAATCCATCTATTACATCTGATTGCTTTCAACATCTTGGTAACTTTCATTCTCGTTTTTTGGAGGCTCGACACCAAGAGGAACAACAAAAAAAGGTTCTATACGCTGAAAAATATGAAGTTCATTATAGTAAACACGACCATAACTCAGTGGTAGAAACATCTATGAAGATTGGAAATTTAACCTCCCCCACTTGTGATACTAAATAAAACAGACTTTATAAACTGGTCACTCATTCAGCCTTCTTCAGTCTAGACTAGTCTAGTCAAAATATCTGAAAAAAGAGGAGAGCATCTCACAATATACAAAAATTGAAATCTCACCAATGATGCAAATCCCCAGAGGAGAGCATCTCGCAATATACAAAAATTGAAATCTCACCAATGATGCAAATACTCCCCCCCCCCCCCCCCCCCCCCCCCCACATTGTGAAGAAGAAATCCTAATACATAACCAAGATTTCTTCATCACTGTCAGAATGAGATGATAGATGATATAGCTGCCACAAGCATAATCTACATCATACATTACCGTGTCATCCAATGAAATTAAGCACAAAATAGTAGATTAACAGCTTAATGCCCCTCAGCCATAGGAACTTGCAAATGGAAGCTATCCTTTTATGTGAAGAAGAAAACGTACAAAACATCAAGAAGCATTTCTAAGTTAACCTTAACAAATTGCAACATATGAAAGAAAAATATTTGAACACTTGTTCTCCCGAAATAAAAGGCCATGGGGGGAAAGAGTAACAAGCAAAGGCTCAAACAAACAAACTTCATATTCATCACCAGATTTCTAGGCAACTTTATCAAATAATCCACCCTGCTAAATAATTGTGTCATTATATAAAGAAAAAGCAACAAAAAAAACCCTGATATGAATGACCAATATCTGCCCATCACTCTGAAATGCATTACCATATGTAGATGATCACCACATTATCAGAGCAAACAAGACTGCTAGAAGGATGAAATGCAACTAATAAAGAACAAATCAGTTGAAAAACTACCAAAGTAAAATGCAACAGAATAGTTTTTCAAGATCATTATGCGTAGGGGTGCTGTTCTGAAAAGAACATATTTCTCCCACTTGAAGCTACTATTTTCTATTTTCTGATACTCTGCAGAAATAAACAATAGTCATGGCAATATGACAACAAAATGTTGAGACCACTTTAAATTAAAAACGGACTACTAACTTACAATGGCACAACAGACGAGTATATGATTCATTTCTCCAAATCCCTTAATGGTTCACCTTTTTTCATTGATCAAAAGCAAAGAAATCATGTAAGTTTTCAACTATTTCATTTAGACGAAAAATGGGTAAAACAGAAAACAGTGAAATTTCAATTTGCTTATTGATACAACTCTGTTGCACGTTTAATAATTGAAACATCGTGAAAATGTCCACAACTAGAACTCAAATTTGAGAAAAACAAAGCAAAAGAGAAAAAGAAAAAACCCTAAACCGCACAATCTTATTTCTTATAACGAGCTACCTCGCCATCATTGGGGAAGAATCCCATAAGCCGACCCGCCGAGTTCTGATAAGCGTACATGAAGCCTCCCATCAGGCCAATTAGACCACCGGTCACCATTGATGGGCCCCTAATCCCGGGCTTAATCCCTAAAACGCAGAGACAGGGGAAGAGATTTTCCAGATGGTGCAACAAAATGGAAGATAAAAAAAGAAAAAAAAAAGGAAAGGAAGAAAGAAATGATACCAGAAAGATAACCGACGGTGACGGAAACGCCGGTGATGGTGACGAAACGGAGGTAATCGAGAGTGTCGAAATTGCCGACAACTTTAGTGAATGGAGGGTTCCGATCTATTACCGGGTACTCTGGCTTGGTCGACGCTGTAATGTCGGTGTTCATCTTGTCTTCTCGGGAGCTAAAGCTTGCTGATCTCGGCCGCTCTCTCTCTCTCTCTCTCTCTCTCTATCTCTCTCTAAAACTCGCTTGGGCGACTCGTTGAGGTTGAAGACGATCAAGTGAGTGGGTACTGAGCTGACTGATGAATGGGCATTTCATGGGCTGGGCCCAAAGTAGTTGGGTCAACCTGACGGCCCATTTTAAAAATGTTTGGATGATTTTTTGAAAAAGATAGATAAGGAATTGACCTATATGCCACAAATATTTCACAAATGTACTCTTTAATTTGTATCAATGTTTTTACCACCTGCAATGCACGTGTGGTTTTTTTAAAAATATATAAAGGTTTTAATGACAAATTTTCTAAAGAAGTAGTGAAATATTGAAACTATTTAAACAAAATTCATCAAACTTATTGGACCTTAAAATTTTTGCTATATTTTAAAAATTGTTTCATCCTTTTAGTATCCACTAAAAATTTTCTTGGATAATTTAGATAAGATACTATTTATTAGATTATTCTAAAATTTAATAAAGATTAATGTAAATATTATTTTGATGCATTTAAATTAAACAATTATTTTAAATTTTATTTAAAAAATTTTAAACATAACATTAGAGGGATGCTTATACTTTATTTTTTATCAACGGACGATTGTAATTAATGTAAATGGATATAATGAAAAACTCAAACCAAATAAATGTTTCTTTTTATATAATACTATTGTAAATTGCAGTTAGAGAAGAGAAGATAGTAATTAAATTAACATTTTCTTGAAAGTAATTAATGTAATTTTAAATGAATAGTAAGTAGTTAATGAATAACTCTACAAGTTGGTTTGATATACAATTCTAAAGTTTGTTTGATAATTTAATTTGCGTTATTTTCATTTATTTAGTTCTTACATTATATAAAATAAGAAAATTAATATTTATTTTTTTTATGTTTTGAAGGAGGAAAAATATCTTTTTTATTAATTATTACAATAAAAAAAATATATAACAAATAAAAATTTAAAAATTATCATACATCAAACAACAAAAAAAAATAATGAAATTTTTTTTACATAAAACAATCAAGATACATAGTTTGGATGACATAGTTTGGTGATGTTGGACGGTGAGCATAGTTGCAAAACTACACAAATAGTAGAGCTTCTACCAAACTAGCGTGTAATCAATATGATGTGCACGAAAAAGAATGAAGTTAAAAAATAAAAGTCGAAAAATAAAAAGAGTGTGATAATAGAGGATATTTGGTAAAAGTGTCGGTGAAAAAATGATGGAGCAAACATATTAATAAGAAGGGTCATTTTATAAATTTAAAATTTGTTGTGGGGTAAAGAAGTCCACAAATGATTCTTTTTCTTAGCCCCTTTTTAAGGTAATATAGATATAGATATAGATTTCACCTCAATGCTTCAACTTCCGGTTGTTGAACTTAGAAAAAAAAAAACTAGATTTTGATTTTAACCTTAGTACACTTTCTCTCATATTAAATTTTCATATTATTTTATAATTAAGATATTAAGAAAAATCAAAACAAATTTAGGAATGAATTCTTTTGTTGGATAATCATTAAGTATGATAACTTGTATTTCTACGAATTATTCTATCTAAAAGTTAGGATATTTAGGTGTTCTAAAAGAACAATAAGGAAAAATGTATATAGATTAGATTGACACCAAAGTGAATTTTTGTGTAAGGATGGGTCAAAGTTGAGTGATTCTATTGTTATTACATTTGTAGAAAGAGTTGAAGTTGAGAGGTTGGGTTGTTATGGCATAGTTTGATTAGTGAGTGTGTATTTGAGGGAGAAGAGGGGTTATAGAATGGTATTTTTTATGGGGGTTATGGAATGGGGTAGGTTGATCAGGGAGTGAGTTTGTTGGGTTGTTATGGAATGAAAAGTTGATCATGGAGTTAGTTTGATCATTGTTAATGAAAAAGTTTTGGTTTTTGACATCCATTTTTGTTTATTTGAAGTTTAAACAATGTATTTTACTTCATGTGATTGTAAGTATGGACTTGTTCAAAGATGATGTCTGGCGATACGAGATGATGTCCTTTTTTATGTATATATTACTTCGAACGCATATTGTAAACCATGCAAACATGTTCTAATGTTCTATGCAAACTCTCCTTTTTTTTTTCCTTTTATGAAATATGTTCTATAAAATCAAACTTTCTTATTTCAATGTAGTTATTAATTCATAACGTTTTGTTAGACAATTTTATTAAATTTTAGATCGAATCGAAACTAAAAAAGAAATACCACAAGTTACACAAAAAAAATTAAAATAATAATTGGTAAAAAAATAAAAATTAACAATTTCAGACGTACATTGTCGGAGTTAAAGCTCCAGTATAATTCCCAACGCTTTCACTTACGCATCGAACGTTGTGACTCTTCCCGACACATGAATGTGTCGTTGAGAATGGATCACTCCTGATGCCGAGATGATGCATCAAAATTTAACTCCCAACGTCATACTAATGGCGTGTTGGGAGTGATCAATTCTCGGTATCCTGCATTCTCGACGTTGGAAATGATAGAAATAAAACATGCGTAGCGAAAATAGGATCCAAATTATACCCTAATTGCATTTGAAAGACTAGAAACCCTAAACTGTAAAAACTTTGCAATTAGGGTTTTTAAGAAAGCACTTACATTTGAAGCTCTTATTGAGGTTTGAACTACCACTGAGGTTGACCCACAATCCTCTAGACGAAGAATTGGGTTGTGGGACCCGAAGGAAGAAAGATTAGAGTGAGAGATTGATGGAAATTATAAAATAGTAATATGGATAGGTTTTGGTAATTTTTATTATTTTAGGTAAAAAAAACAATGTCGCAAAAAGTTTTTTAAAAAATGAAAAAACCATCCTTTTATAAATCAATTACATGCAAAAATTGCATGTTATTGAACCACTAAAGCCCAACACCTCACAATCCTCACAATCCAGTAATGAGTGAATTCCGTCTTGCACCTTATGTTCCCAACTATCCACCAGATCTTACCCCTGAAATGGAAGGCTTATTAGGCCAACGCTAATGAGTTGCCTTCACCTATGTAAATCTAAGGATAATCTCGTGTGAACAAGAGTTCATAATTAGCTCAAGATTAACATTAAGTTACCTAGGTTATCAATAATTGAAATAGTCAGTTTTAAATAGTAAACGGTGTTATAATGTAAAAGTGACTATTTCATGGTTTAGTCTTATGTAAATCCTTTATATAGGATGCCCTCACTTTCATGTCTCTATATGAATGATTTAGGATTACCTCGTTTGTACTAACTACAAAGCGGACTGCAACCATAGTTTCTCTGGATAAGGCACCCAACCTTTATTCATACATTATAGACTATTTAGGCTATTTACTCGAACTTAATCCATGTTTATGTCTCTACATAAAGTTCAAGTTTACTCAAAATAGTCTCGAGATCTTAGTTTATTGGATTTAAGATTATAGTATTCAATTTCTTAATAACGACTTTATTAAATAAAAATATGATTACTAACTACGAGTTTTAGGACATAAGTTTAAACAGGAAATTCCTTTCCCAATGTGGTTTTTCTGACCACGTCTCCGACGATCGTTTAGTCTTCGGGGTATTTTTGCATATATCCTGACAACTTTATGCGTCGAGAGATCCCTCATTTCTTATAGTGGCAAGAGGTATCCTGATATGTGCCCACGAAGTGAGGCGTAGAGCTGTGTCACACGACCAAGAGCACATGCTTGATTTAGGATTTTGGGATTTAGTGTTATGGATTCGGTGTGTGTTCTAGTATATCTATATTCTTTACGCGACGAGTCATGGTCATTGCATGCGAGATGCTCACTATGTCTCTGTTCATCACATAACTACTAAATCCTCATTGAGTATAAGTTTTTCTTTTGCTTCCCCAAGTGTAAGTGAAATAATAGGTTTCCTAGGTAATCCAGGATCAAACATAGGGAATTGATATCAAACATCATTTCTAAGGCTTACTCTTTCATCTAGGTGGTATACAGTGCAAAATAAATGTGCGTCTAAGCTAAATCTACTATCTACACTAGAGATTTTATAAAATGTGGCAGAATGGTGGAGGGATGAAAATGTGAACTAACTTGTATTAAGAAAGAGTGAAGGAAAAACTTCATGCTGCAAGTGATCATTAAATTACGCGATGAGCCATGATGCGATAGAGATTAGTTAATGAGCTTTTGATTAAGGCGAGTACCTGTCAGTGCCTTAAACGCCACACTTGCTCGCCTCTCGTGATGCAAATGACTGAACTTCATTAAGCAATATATATCTAGTAGTTGTTGCTTATAAGACTTATAGTACTTCTCTTTTAAGGGTGACAACCTTTCGGAGCCAAGTACCCACACTTGTTCTCTTTTTGGGACATAAATGTTCAAAGTTATCTCGTTAAGGTAAAGTTTGTCTCCAAACTCCTCCTTGCGCGTCTTAGCCATGTCCTTGCTACTTACTCTCTCGAGTAGTTGGAGACAAGCGGCGACCATGCAATGAAATATAACTCAGCTAATGCGATAGATCTTATAAGCTTTGAACTACTTATTAAGAACTTATCACAAACATAAACATAAATCCAATAAACTAAGATCTCGAGGGCCTGTGCGCTCACGTGTGCTGTTTGCCACCCATGTCTAGTAGTCAGCCTTGTCATGACACTAGTTTGGGCAGTTTTGGTGTTTTTTAGATTTTTGGGTTGAGTTTTGATGTTTTCTAGTTTTAAAAATTAAAATGAGTTTAAATTCTCTAACTTTAGGACAAGTAGAGATTGATCAAATTTATAGGCCAAGGAATTAGCTACCATCTATGAGTGACAAAAATGAATTTAATTAAAATTGATTTCTAAGTTAAACATGATTTATACTACGTTTATGTTTAAAGCATGCTTTGATCAGTTGAAATACTTGAAAAATATACTTGATTTATAGAATTGATCATTTCCAAAGCATGAGTTTCAAGTTTAGAAAAATTTGGAAGCATAAATTTGACTGATAAGTTTACGGATGAGAACAAGTTGTAAGCTAAGTTTTAGAAACAATAATAGGATTAGGAAAAAAATTATTTGATGAATCAATAATAATAAGTTCAAAGAAGAAAGTATATATATAGTGAGTGGGAACTACAACATAGAAATATTCATACAAAAATGAGGTATTTTTAAAGACGCTCGTTTAATTTTCAATATACCGAAGTACTTTTTATTGAACCATAAACTTTCGTACCTTGCATTCCAACAACACACACTATATATATTCAAAAGATATATAATAACCCTAGAAGTTAATTATTAAGATTACCATAAGTAACTCCACCATAGTTTATGACCTTATTAACCCCATGGCACTTAATACCCAAAGAACTGGAACAAACATTAGGAACATTGACTACAGCATTATTCACAACAAAATGGCCTCTTCCATTGTTATGGATTCTGATCATCCTATTATGGTAACCCGAAGGAACAATGGAACCTGTCGGAAATCGAATCAAATCACTGAATTGAAGCGGCATGACAATCAAATGGCTGAGCACGAATGCCTCGAGATGGTTGACAGCGATGGAGATATTGGAGAGCTGAGAGTCTTGTGGGATGAAGAAGGTGATTTCTTTTAGGGTTAACTGAGTAGTGATGTTGAGCATTTGGAGAAGGATGGCAAAGCCATAAAAGGATTGGGCCTTCATGTCTTCAATGGCAGCTTGGAGATCTGTTTTGTTTGAGGTTTGGGATGAAGAAACATTAATTAAGAATAAGAGAGAAACAAGAACATAAATTCTAGGAATAATTATGCCCATTGTTTAGGTGTTGTATGGACCAAGAAACAAATGAGGATTTGAAGTTATTTATATATAAATAATAATGTGTTTTATGTATGTTTTTTGGTTAGAGATTAGGTTGCACATGAGAAAGTCACGATAGCTATATTTTCCTTATGTCAGTGTTGATCAAGTGTTCAGCTTTTTTGTTTTGCTTTGTGATCTGTGAAACTTTTTGTTTTTGACATTCCCAAACTCTTTATTAACTTTCTACTCCTCTCAACTCAAACACTTGAGTGGATGTGGTTATAACAAAATTCTAAACTTTGATTTTATAATCTATTTGGTTTTCTTTCTTTCTTATAATTTTTACAAACAACGCCTCCAAGCTGATCTTAAACAAAACCCAACCGCTCTCACCTATCTTATCTACTTTTTAGGACTATTTTTCAACGTCCCAAACTAACTTTTCAAAACTAAAAGAAAATAGTTTTTCTTTTTTTAAGAAAAAGAAATTGCTTTTTTATATTAGAATCATGTAATCAAATTTTAACACATTTTTATTTTTTTTTTTAAAGGAATTCAAATTTTAACTTAAGATAAGATATGAGGACAAGAATGAAAATTGAGCAAAGTTTCAACATACACTTTAGTCCCCATGTTTACAAAATGATTCTAAATGCTCCCTAACTTTAACTTTGAAATGTTGATTGTACCATTGTGTGAATTCCGATTTGGAAAGGCTTTATTGAAGCTTCTTCAATTGGAATAGTATCAATCAATTACTCCTTCTGTTATGTATTTTAGTTGTTCTTGAATTCCAGCTTCTGTTTTGATTCTTCTTTTGTTAGTTTGTTGTATAGAAATTTAGTATTTCTCTTTTTGTTTTGAAAATTATACTCGGGAAAGCGAGCAAAAACTACTTCTCGTTTTGCTAAATTAAATTAAGTTGGATTCCTCAAGGTTTATGACATTGTTAATAAATTGTATTTCTATCTTCTCTCATTACTCCTTTTTTTTAGTGTACAGTACTTATATACACTTTAATTTCGAATTTCTCAGCTATGGGGCCTGGAAAAGGCCATAGGCTGTTGTGATGCTGAATTTCAAGTGTGATTTTCCTTTCGGATAGTAAAAGTGGTCGGAGAAAATCTAGACTACATTTTCTTACGGATATTTTCAAAAATATTATAAAGCATCTAAATATTTACACTGTATAGAATAATTCTAAAAACGAAAAAAATTCATAAGTCTATAATAAAAAATATCAAAAATGCTCTGTCAACAACGCACTTGGTATGACGCGTGTAATATATTTGGTACACGATCATTTAGATTTGACTATTGTTTGGTAGGTTTCACGATCGTTTAAATTTGGCTACCCCAAATCTAAACGATTTTTTTTTCTTCGAAATTTGGTATATGATCGTTTAAATTTAGCTAAAAGATTTTTTCAATATTCCTTTACTACACGATCATTTAGATTTGTTTATTTTTTTTTCAAAATTCTTTGGTACACGATCGTTTAGATTTTGCTAAATAATTTTTTAGATTCTTTTGGTACACGATCGTTTATTTTTTTTTTACATAATCGTTAAATTTGGCTAGTTCAATTTAAACGGTTTTACCCAAATCTAAACAACCTAAAAAAAGAAGAGGAAAAGAAGAAAGACGATACACACAACGTAAAAAGAGAGAAAAAGAAGAAATACGATAGAAAAAAATCAGATTTGATTACCCAAATCTAAACGACTTAAAAAAAAGAGAAGGAAAAGAAGAAAGACGATGGAAAGAAATCAAATTTGGTTACCCAAATTTAAATGACGTAAAAAGATAAGAGGAAAAAAAAAAGGAAGATAATGAAAGAAATCACAGCGAAAAAAATCTGTAAAGGAAGAAAGACGATAGAAAAAGTTTGCAAAGAGGAGAAGAAAAATGAAAGGGCAAACTTAGAATATTTAAAAAAAATGGCCAACTTTACGTGTTTTTGTTACACGGGCCGTAAATATTTTAGTAGTTTGTTATATTTATGGAAATTTTCCCTTTTTTAATATACCATAAACAATTTTAATTTTGTTTATTATTGTTTGTTTTAAGATACTAAAATTTTAACACATTTTTTAATCAATTAAATAGATTTTTGACATTTAATTAAATGAACTAGCCATGTCATCTCATCCACATCAACATTTAACGGTACAATCAACATTCCAAAGTGTGGAACCATTTAGAACTATTTTCTAAGTATGGAGGATTAGAGTATGTGTTTTGAAATCTTAAAGACCAAATAAACACTACAGACCAAAGTGTATCTTGTCCTCCGTATAACTATTTTAACACTAACACTACAAGGGGGGACAAAATACATTATACGACGGAAGATACGGATATTCCAAGTAAGACTCGTAACAATTAGATTGTGAGTCAATTTTCTCAGGTTCCCATAACAGAGTCTAATCATTCTTTGATTCATTTTATTGCATACGAGATAGGTAAAATTAATGTTTAAATTCTTTTATGATCAAAAGAATTTTAAGGACACAACTACACAAAACAAAGAGAAAAGTTTATCTTCCAAATTGCAAAAAACTAACAAAATTCTATATGTTCATTATTTGAATAATGAATCATACAATTAGATCATGAAATATAGGATTTGTTAGAAGTTTCATAACCTACGACCTTTTTAATAGATATTAATAAGGGATCTTTTCTGAAATATAAAATATTTAGAACAATTTTGAAAACGCAAAAATGTCTCGAGATTAATTGGTACTCAGCGTGCATAATATATTTTGAAAAATAATGTGAGATAATCAAATAAACCTTCAATTAATTCAAAAGTAAATATCTGTTGTAATAGCTAGAGGGACAGCAGTAAAGAATAACACAAGAAACTTTGGTAACCCAGTTCGGCCAATGATGTCTACGTCTAGGGAGCTGTGCACAGCCCTGGTGAGTAATTTTATTACGATTCACTTTTAGTCAAAATACATCAATACAACATACGAACTCTGTTCAACTATATGGCTATTTAACATGCTTAATAACTTCAGACTTCAGACTCCCCCTGAATGCATTAGTAATCCTTCTCAATGATGTCTGACTTCAAGCTCCCCCTGAATGCATGAATAAATCTCCACAACGATATTTTCATACTTCTTTTGAAGTTTACTGTGACCACTCAAATCACTACTTCGTCTTTCTCATTACTCATCACAATATTCAACTTAGATCAACATGCTGATCCTATAAACATAAGATAACACTACCTTTTTGTGCCTGCAGTTTCTACAATCAATCTGCCTGTAATTCTATCGCTGTAAATCCTTATTACGTATTTTCTCTGTACCACTCCACTTTTTGACAATCGTTTATATATATATATATATATATATATATAATATGAAAAAACAATGTGAGATAATCAATTAAACATTCAGTTAATACTAAAGCTAATGACTGTTGTAATAGCTAGAGGGACAGCAGAAGAGAAAAACACAAGAAACTTTGGTAACCTAGTTTGGCCAATGTTGCCTACGTATGAGGAGCTGCGCATATCCCTAATGAGTAATTTTATTTAGATTCACTTTAGTCAATATACCATACAACATATAAACTCTGTTCAACTATATGACTAAATAACATGCATATTAACTTCAGACTCCAGGCTCCCCCTGAATGCATGAGTAACTCTCCTCCATGATGTCTGACTTTAAGCTCCCCTGAATGCATGAGTGTATGTCTTCGACAATATCTTTATATACTTCTAAAGATTACTTACCGCACAGACCACTGTCTCGTCCTTTTCATTACTCATCAATCATATCGACTTAGATAAACATGTAGATCTTATAGACATAAGATCATACACTACAAGAAATCGAGATTTTCCTGACATCGAAAAATACCGGGGGAAGTGAAAAATATATCGGGAAAGGATCTCCCGACGCAGTCCTCGACGTCGAGACAAACGGCGGGGGAAGTGAGTCGGGATAGGCTTTCCCGACGCTGTGTTGGTCACGCATCGGGAAAGCCTCTCCCGACGTCGTCTTTCCCGACGCAAACTACGACGTCGGGAAAGCCTCGTCTGCTTTCCCGATGCCATGTACTGCGTCGGGAAAGCCTCCTCCGACAGGCTTTACCGTGTAGCTTTGTTAAGGAACCAGTTTACCGACACTATACTGAAAGCTCGAGAAAAGCACTTGAAAAGGTTCGTTAAACTTGAGATTTTTCTTGTTTGTCCAATGTTAGGCCAACCCTATGATGCACAGACGCACACATATTCATTCAATGAAAGTTGTTTCAATAAAAAAAATATTCATTTAAGATATATTTGTTTTGAAAGTCATTGACTGACTTAGCTACAGGGTGACAAACGGGATCTTGAAAAAGTGAGAATGGAGAGAGAAGAACTTGAAAGATAGAAAAGAGAAGGTTGACGGCGAGCTACGGACTGAGGAAGGCTGAACCTGAAGTTGCAGTCGCGGTGACGGACGACGGCGACGGACGACAACGAAGATGGAAGGGACGGCGACGAGCTACGGACAGCGACGGTTTCTCTCTTCTCCAAACCATTTCCCTTTCGTTTTCAGTTCTGTGTAAAACAGAAACGAAATAAATAAGCAGGGGATCTCCCGACGCCGTAAGTAGTGCGTTGGGAAAACCTAGACCTTTTCCCGACGCACTACCTACGGCGTCGGGAAAACCTAGGTCTTTCCCGGCGCACTACTTGCCTTTCCCGACGCACACTTACGGCGTCAGGAAAACCTATGCCTTGGGAATATCCCTTATTTCCCACGTTAGGCTTGTTTCGATGCATACTTACGGCGTCGGGAATACCCCTTATTTCTCGATGTCTTGTGGCCGACGCATGAATTGTGCGTCGGGAAAACCTCTTATTTTCGACGTCTTACTTTATGCGTCGAGAATAGCTTTTTCTCCCGACGTCTTACTTTATGCGTTGGGAGAACCTCTTATTCCCGAGGTCTTTTATGCCGACGTCTTTTTTGACGTCGGGAAAAGTCCGATTTCTTGTAGTGATACTACCTTTTCGTTCCTGCAGCTTCTGCAACCAGTTCTTCAATAACCTTCAGCCGTGAATAATCTTTTAATATTTTTCCGCACCCTATCATCTCTTCGAAAATCCCTATTTATACTATAAGATCTATATATATAAATCTTATTTCTTCAAAGATAATTAGCAAGCTAAGATTCCTAAAATAAAGAAGAATCTTTTTATCTTTTAAAAGAATAATCTCATAATATCTTTTAGATAAAATCTTCAACAAACTCCCCCTTTTGTCTAAAAGGAATTTCTTTTCTGGTTCAAGACAACGCTTCCACAAAACCATCTTTTGACACAGATAGATATTAACATATCATGACAAAATTCACATGATCATTGAATCTAACATCACACGCTTCCAACACTTAACCAAGCAAAAGATTTTCAAACACAAAAGATTTTCAAACAACACAAGTCAAAAGTTATAAAGACAACTACTTCTGTCTTACAAAAGAAAAAAAAAACTTCTACTAAAAACTAAACAGCAGCAATTCAACCAAAACAACATCAGTAACACAACCATAACACCCCACAGCCACAACATCATCCAACCTGCAACCTGCTGCTACTCCCCCTTTGAACCAGAAAAAGAATTAGTCAGATCCATGATCCCTTTGACTGGTTGATGGTGTAAAAGTCTTTAAATGACGAATGAGAAAGTCAACTTCTAGCTGCCATTCAGATAACAGATTGATGGAATTAGACAGAGCTCGAGATTCAACAGTAAGTGAATTAACAATTCTAGAAGCTAATTCGCGATCAACAAAGAAGCCATCAGCAGACTCATCCCAGTCACTTGAATCGAAGATGCCCGACCCTCGAGAAGGATGCACATCACGATCAATATCAGGCACATGACTACCCTGAAAAAGTCTGTAGCTGAGGGATAATGTCTTAGGATTAGGTCCAAGAGCATCAGATGCAGTTATCACAACAACATTCAAATGAAGGAGCATACTAGAGAAGAACCGTGGGAGAGCAATTGGAATCTTGACCCCAAACAAACCGACATGCCTTAAAAGCTTATTATGTATAAAAGCGCCTGTATCCACCTTGTCGTCATTACAAATTCGATATAAGAAAGTCCCTAAGGCAGCAGACACACTGGAGGCATAGGATGATGGGAACCAATTAGCAATACTGATCTTATGCAGTATGGCATATTTGACACTAAGAGCAACTACAAGTATACCATTGACAAGCCATGAAGAGAGAGTCCCACCAGATAGCACAAAAGCTAAAACTTCCTTTGAAGGAGACGATAAAGAACAGTCAAGAGCAACAAAGTTTCCTAGAAAACCGTTTATCACCGCAGTCGAAATTATAAATTTGAAACCTCTAATATGAACGGTCTGATAATCTGAGCTACTAGGATCATTAAATTCATCAGGCAAGTTGACTATAAACTTCTTAATAAGCTGAGGATAGAATGGTCCGACATTTGAAATAGTTTTGGATAAACCTGCCCTTTCAATAAGATTCATGATACTTATGCAAGACTGATGTTTAACAGAGACATTTACCCCATCCGCTAACCTCCGCTGAACCATAAACTTCCAATGCTGAACGTTCTCCTCGTGATGAAAAGATATTCCATCGATCAAAACAGATGAAATCTTAGGAGGAATCTTCTTTCTGCCAGCAGTTATGTTACGTCGATTCTGCTGAGATTTCTTCTTTGCTGGCTGTGATTCAACAGGGATTGCATAAGAAGCAGGTGAAGCAGTTAGGTTATTATCAGCAACATCAGAAAATTCTTCACTATGGACTTTAGGATTGGGAGGATTCAGCTCATCCTCATCATTATAAACATCAGTTCTAACCAAAGGTTCAATAGAAACCTCACCAGGAACAATTGCATGGGCAGTATTCGGTTTCGACGGAAGTGGTTCTGAAATAGGAGAACGAATGAAAGGAGAGTGAATTGAAGGTCCAGGTTGAATATTTGAAGTATGGTGAATACCAGGAGTAGGAACAAACACTCCTTCAGTTGACGAGCTTTCCTAAGAATGAACAAACACGGAAGGAGCAGTAGGCATTTCAACGGCAACCTCAGGAATAATATCTTTTTCAACAATCGGGCCGAAGGTACGTCATCTAGGTCATTTGAATCCATATCAGACACAATAGTCTCAGGAACATTCGGTGCATGTGAGCTAGAAGACGTAGGATTAGGAGAATCAACAGTTTCTGGCATAGACTCAGATAGTCTGCTTGAAACCTCCGCCTGAGATTTTTCAGATGGGAGTCGATAAGGTCTCCGTGGTGGAGTATTTTTGAACCGACGTCCTCTCATCTTCACCTTTTGTACAGAAGGCGACGAAACTTAAGCTGTAGGTTCATCTTCGGACAACTTTACCACATACGAATGCTTTCGAATATTCACCATAATGAACTTAACACCAACAGACATGGCAGAATTTTTCAAAAGAAAAAAATGAAGACCGTCGAAGATGAAACGAACAAGATAATGACAGTTTAAATAATCAGTAATGATTAAGAATCTCATATCAAGAAAAACTCTTCAAGTGCCGAAAAGTTAGCCATTAATTCCGTAGACGGCGCTGACACCACCAATATTTCTGAACGTGTAAACATGCGCCATCTTTTTAGCTACTCACGAAGTTAAATGCGACATACTCCTAAGCCAGTACGTAAATGCTCAAATGTGTTTGCATCAAGTGGCTTAGTGAAAATATCTGCTAATTGCAAGTTCGATCGAATGTGATCCAGTGTAATAACCTTATTTTCAACAATGTGTAATAATCCTTATTTACACAAATAATCTTTAACATAATCCTTATTTTGCAAGATTCCTAAAATGAAGGAGAATCTATTTATCTTTTAATTATCTTATCTTTGAAAAGATAATTTCATATTTTTTTAGACAAAATCTTCAACATATTTGGTAAACGATCGTTTAGATTTTGCTATTCGTTCCTACTCAATCAATTTTTTTCAAGATTGTTTGTACACGATCATTTATATTTCATCATTTAAATTATGATTTTTTCAAGATTTTTTAATAAATGATCGTTTAGATTTGGTACAAAATTGAGTAGCCAAGCCTTTTTTAAAAAAAAGAAAATTGGTACATGATCGTTTAGATTTTATTGTTTAAATTTAATTTGGATAGTCAAATATCAATGATTTTTTTTTCTAGATTTTTTGGTACACGATCATTTAGATTTGGTACACAATCGTTTAAATTTGAACGATTTTTTTAAGATTCTTTGTACACCATTGTTTAGATTTGGCTATTTTTGAAACATAATCATTTAGATTTTGCTATCTAATATCCCAACGATTTTTTTCACAATTTTTTATATTTGGCACACGATCTTAAACAACCAAATAACAATTTGAAAAAAGTAAAAGAAAAATTGCAGAAGAAGAGAAAAAAGACGATGAAAAGAAAGAGAAACATTGTAGAAGAGAGAAAATGAAAAGAAAAGGCAAACGAAAATATTTTTAAAAAAATTACAGAAGAAGAAGAGAAAGAAATGATAGAAAGAAAAAAATCACAGAGAAAAAGAGAAGGAAGACGATAAAAAAAAAAAGATAAACTTAGAATATTAAAAAAAAAAAAAACTAAGTTCATGGATTTTTTTATTTTATTATACGGTCCGTAAATATTTTGTCGGTTTGTTATATTTATGAAAATTAACCTAAAAAAATATTAATGGAACATTTGTCATGATTTGAGGTTAATGATACATTACTCATTAATGGTGAAGGATGTAAATTTGAATGAGATGCACAAAAGTTTGACTACCTAACTAATTTCAAATGGATGATTTGAAAATGATTTGTTATACTTTATGTGGGGTCCAAGTAGTGATTGCACGTAGAGTTAAGTTTTGTGTCAATGCATCTTCCCAAATTGTTGTCAAATATTTGACGTAGAACTTTGAAAAACAGTAGCAATGCACCATTCTAACGTGAAGTTAATTAAGTCTAAGTAAGAGTACCCAAAATACCACACTTCAAAGGTTGAAGACAAATGATTCAATTATCTCCTTTTAACAGGAAAATATTAATGTATTAAATGCATTTTTAATTAACATTTAATTAATATGCATTCTGATTAGCACCATTAAGTATAGAATTTAAATCTTTTTCAAATTATCTATCGATATAATGAGAATTTGTTGCGTACATGATGTTAATTTAATATTCGATCTTTATAAGATATAGTCAAAACAATTTAGAGAAAATTTAAAATCGAATATATAGAAGTAGTCCTTGTCCCATTTGCTTCAATGCAAGTGAAATATTGTTAAAATTTGTGTACAAGAGTCTCGTAGTTAATTAATTATTTAATTTAACTATTGAATATATAATATTAAATTATTCATCGTATATATAAGATCTAAAGTTATTGGTTGAAATGTAAGTAGACTATATTCAAATAATAACCTAAGTAGACTATATTCAAATAATAACCTCAAGTATCTATCGGTATATGAATAAAGTTGATGAGTCTTTTGTGTTAGTGACTTAATCCAAATCATTGATATAAGGACATATAGATATCCTAAATATAAATAAAGAATTTCTACCCAAAATAAATATATATATTTAAAATGAAAAAAGAAAAGAAAGATAGAGATATATATATATTATGATATTAACTTAAGAACAAAAAGAAAGGAATTGAAAAAATGGAAGTGCAGATATATATATATAAAATGAGAGGGCCACATCTTCTTCCAAAAGACCGATCCAAATAAAGTAATTTAATTTCAATAGGCTATTGCTATTGGGGTCAGAAAGCAGCTTCCATCTCCCGCTATTATATAACTTCTAAAATAAAATAAAATAAATTCACTGACTTGATTCTCCCTTCCCATAACTATTCTCCATTCAAACTCCAAATTAATTAAAGTCACCTAAAGTGTTAAGCATGTGGCTATTGTTCAGAAAAAGAAAAAAGAGTATACATTAAGACCCACCCCATTCTATATTTAAGAATAACCAACCTTTTTAATTATATATCCTCTAACTTAAACATACCTCAACACCTAAAACCAAAAGTATTAGTAAATTTTTTCCTCACATTAATTATAATATTCTAAACACACAAATGTCTTCTTTTGTTACCTAATTAAAGGGCAGATCATAGTGTTTTAAAATAAACATGCATCCGTCGTTAATAAAATTGAATAAATTACATATATAATAAAACATAGTAGAATAAATCAAGATATTTGTTGTGTTATATAAAAATGGCATTATTTATCAATTACAGGTAACGATAGATGCTTATAGACTCTTACCACCTATTATTGATAGATATTGAATAGACATTAATAAATGTGTGCATGTATATATGATTAGGAGATTTGAACTTCCAGTTCTCATAATGTTTAATACTATGTACCTATGTTTCTTTTCTTTTTCTTTTTCTTTCTTTCTTTCTTTTTTATTGGGGTTGGTGAGTTTAAACTACCCATCTCTTAGTCTTGGATACATTGGTATAGTTGAGATAAGTTTTTTTTATATATACAATCTTAATTGCATAATTGTTAATTAACAACAAGGATGGATTTAAATAAGTTATTATATTGAGGTTTTTTAAAAATAGAATAAAAGACAAAAATATTTACACTATATAGAACGGTTTTGAAAAAAACACACAAAACCTACAAGCCCTGAAATAACAATAATACCCCACGATTAATTGGCCACACACGCATGCAAAAAACTTCTAATTTAAATGATCATATAATGTAGTCTAAAAGATCTCGTTCAGAGATATTGGTACACAATCGTTTAGATATCGGTAAACGACTGTTTGAATATACCACTTATCTATCTAGGATATATAGAGATGGATCGACAGTGATATTGGTCTATCTTTGTTTATCTGGGATAGACAACTGGTCGTTTAGATATTGGTACATCAATGTATTAATATGATCCAGGTACGTGATCTTATACCAAATTTAAATAATCTTAATATACGATCTTGTATCAATATCGTTTCTTGTATCAAGATCGTTTAGATATTGGTACTCGATCTTAGTAAATGATCGTAGGATCTATTACTTATGTTGAGTAGGAAGAGTATTAAATACGGCAAGGACGGATTACCAAAAAAATAAAGCTGTGTTATTATTATTATTATTATTATTTAACGTAAGATTGAAGGAATGAATTGTTTGGTGGATGAGCATAAGAATCTTAACTTTCTCGAAGACTGTGAAATGAAGCCCTTAAATTAAAGCTTGGTTGAAATTTGGGCACTCAGATTTACAAAAGCCACTTGTGCATTGTGATGAACAAACAAATGTCTTCCTCTACTCACCTCATCATTATTCTCTATCTCTCTTTCCTCCTACTTTTTATCATAACTCCAACCATTTCAGGTAATTAATCTTTCTTTCTTTGTTTCTTGTGATCCTCCAAACAAAACTGTAGTTTAAATGTCTATTAGGGTATGTTTGGGGTGAGGTTTTAGGAGGAAAAGGATTAGGAAATTGGGCCAAACCGTGTTTGGCCCAAGGGTTATGATAAAGGGGATTAGGATATTCTAATCCCTAAATAACCCTATCTTATCCTATTTTTACTTTTTTACAACCCTACATTACCCTACCCAAACAATCCAATCAAAAATTTATTATTGTTTTTTAAATTACTACAATCATAACTCTTCTCCCAAACACATATTACCATAACACTACTATCATAATCCCTCCTCCAAACACATACCATCATAACACTACCTTTCATATTTTCTCTCCCAAACACATATTACCATAACACTACCAATAATAATCTATTCCCCAAACACATATTATCATAACACTAGGATTATCATAATCCTAGGATTATTATAATCCTTTTCCTCCATAACTCTTTCCTTCCCCCAAACACACCCTTACAGTTTTTGGTTCAGTTTGATATTGTAGCTTTACATTTTACGAAACAACAAATCCATGATCATTTCTTACTCAGCCAATGCTAGATTTTGATTACATTATTTGTCGAACAAAAAGGGAATGTGATGGTTGTTTCAAGTCTTTTCCACTTTAAATAGATGAACATTATATTAATGTGGATTTATTTCTTATTTCTTGTTTTTTAAGTCTTGTTTATTTAAGTTTCGCTAAATGATTTTGTTTTTCGATCTTAGCCTTTTACTAAAATTTATGCTTAATTTTCTCAAATTTTCTTGCTCTCACCTGTTGAAGAAAGATATATTTGAGAACGTTGTCAAATTTTAAAACAAAAAAAACTATGTATATTCTTTTAGTTTTTAAAATTTTGCTTGGTTTATCTAAAACAACACTAAAAAGTGAAAAACAATTAGAATTAGTGATTAGAACAACACATAAAATCTTTGTACTTAAGACCAAATTAATAATTGAATAAAATAAGAAAAAGAAAAAGAAAGGTAGGTTTTATATATGAATCCTTTGCAGATATAGTATATATTAACAAAGTTAATTAATTTGGGAGAGAAGATGAATGGGTGGATGAGGAGTGGTGCATAGCTGATGAGCAAGTTCCAGATGATGAGTTGCAAAGAGCTCTTGATTGGGCATGTGGAAAAGGAGGAGCTGATTGTACAAATATTCAAATGAAGCAACCTTGCTTTTACCCAAACACTCTTAGAGATCATGCTTCATATGCCTTCAACAGTTACTACCAAAAGTTTAAGCACAAAGGAGCCACTTGCTATTTCAATTCTGCTGCCATGGTCACTTCTCTTGATCCTAGTAAGTACTATCTAGTTGTTGGCAAACTACTTAATTAACCCCTAATATATATCCAATGCAATCTCTTCTCTCATCTCAATGCTGCCATGTTCTGTTTATTATACACATTAAAATCTCATTTGATAACCATGTTGGACGATCGATAAACGCTTTAGTTTTTTCTTCTCTTAAAATAAAAGAGTTATATATATGAGACGGTCACCATACATTTGATCTAAAATATAATACTTAACAAAACTTGGTATATATCCTTTTGGCAGGTCATGGTTCATGCAAGTTTGAGTATGTTCCTTGAAGAAGAGCATATATTATTATAGAATAATTAATTGATGAATCAAAGATGGTTCCTGATTACAAGTGGAGCTTCTTTTCAAATTCCATTCTTGATCATCTTGTACTTTGGATGTGAAAGCATTTTTCCATTTTCAATTTTTAAGGTAGGATGGTTCCAAAATCTTTTAGAACACATAAGTTTACGCTTATTAATCAATGGAACTATTGATGTTGGATTCTGTCTTTTATGATGAAATCAATCCAAGTTTTGAAAGATCAGTACACACACTTACACCATGCACAAATTAATTAAGTGAATGAAAATAGTAAAAAAAAAAAATTATAAAATGGAAGTGATACTTTCAATACCAACGTCCCTTTTGATAACGTTTTCGTTTTCTGTTTTTTGTTTGTTGTTTCGTGTTTCTCCTTTTTAGAACAAGAAAAAAAATAATTATGTTTGATAATTTATTTATTGTTTGTTGTTTCTTTTTTAACAATATAATATAGAAAAGAAGATATGTTATACATTAAACGTTGAAAAAGATGTTATCAAAAGTTTTAGGGAAATTTTCATAAATATAACAAATCGATAAAATATATTTGCATGTAATATATTTGGTACACGATCGTTTAGATTTGGCTAAACGATTTTTTAATTTTTTTGTACACGATCATTTAGATTTGTCTACACGATCATTTATATTTTTTTACATGATTGTTTAGATTTAGCTACTCCAATCTAAACAAATTTTTTCAAGATTCTTTATATACAATCTTTTAGACTTTGCTATTTTTTGTACATGATCATTTAGATTTTGGTAAACCCAAATATAAACAACGTAAAAAAAGAAGAAGAAAAGAAGAAAGATGATGGAAAGAAATCATAGTTGAAAAAAAAAAAGAAAAAGAAGAAAGACGATAGAAAAAAACTGCAGCAAAGAGGAGAAAAAAGACGAAAAGGCAAATCTGGAATATTTTAAAAAAATAGCTAATTCATGGGCTTTATTACACAGACCGTAAATATTTTAGTGGTTTGTTATATTTATGAAAATTTTTCTAAAAATAAATAAGGTATAAATTTAAATATAAAAAAAATTAAATTTAAAATCTAAACTAATATATAAACATTGCAATATTAAGAAGAAAAGAAAAAATGTCATAAAATAGTAATAAAAAAGAAGGTAACTATTAAAAAAGAAAAAGAAAAAAGAAGTATTAAAGAAAAAAATAAGGCGATGACTTGAACCACCAGTACGACAAAGGAGGAAGGAGAGTTTACACCAAAGCCATCCAAATCAAAGGTAATTTTTTATTTTTTTCACAAAAAACGCATGATATAATATAAAGTAAGAACAAAACGAAAAAAAGGCAAACTATAAGAGTAGTTTCTTCTAGTTTCTAAATTTTGGCATAATTTTTAGAAACGTTCCTTAAAATTTTAGAATGAGAAACAATAACGTTATCAAGCGAACCCTAATTGACCCACAAATTCAAGTTGATGCGTAAAGACAAGTTTTAATAGTATATTATTTAATATTCTTCTTCACTTGTAAGTTTGAAATGCAAGAGAAAATCAATATAAAGAGAAAATAAAGTGAATGTTTTTTAACACGGGCTTTTAGGATCACATGCTCTATCAAGATTTAGGTAAGGATATTATTTTCCATTAAATGATAAATATAGAAATCAAGCTTCTAATAGAGAGCTTGAGAGGTAGTTTACAACTAACAGCTTGTAACTATTTTATAACAAACTAACTAATTCTTATTTAGTTAATACTCCTCCTCAAGTTGGAATGTGAATGTCTATGATTCCTAACTTGAATAGTATTCAAGATAAAGTGGAGGAAGGTAAGGCTTTTGTGAACATGCTTGCTAGTTGTAGGCTGGATTTGATTGGTAGGACTTCGAGGAATCCATCAACGATTTTGTCACGACGAAAGTGGCAGTCGATTTCTATGTGTTTGCCTCTTTCACGGAAGGTTGGATTGGAATCAATGGCAATGGTAGATTGGTTATCACAGAAGACTATTGTTGGTAATGAAGGTGTCACATGGAGATCAGTAAGTAACTGTGTAAAGCACATAGTTTACTAGTGACTAAAGCTAGTGCTATAATCGACTTCTGCAGAGGATCTTAAGACTGTGGCTTGCTTTTTTGACTTCCATGATATTAGAGAATCTCCCAAGAAAATGCAAAGGCCAGTTATGGAACGACGAGTATCAACATCAACAAATGCTTTTAGGTGAAAGATGGTGGCTAGTTTGATCATGATGTCTTGGCCCAGTGATCTTTTTAGGGTATTTTAGTAGGTGATGTGCAACATCTAGATGATCTTTTTGTTGGCTTTTAGATGAATTGGCTTAGGTGATAGACAACAAAACAAATATCGGGTCTAGATATTTGTAGGTATAATAGTCTTCCAACCAATCTCCAATTGTAGGTTATATCCTCTTCATCTATAATTTTGCTCTTTTCTTTGGAGAGTTTTAGATTAGAGTCCATAGGTAGGTTTGTTAGTTTGACGTTTAAAAAGCTAGTGTCTTCAAGCATCTGTAAACAATATTTTTCTTTGGGAGAGTATGAGCCCCTTTTGGGACCGAGATAATTTTAAGCCGAGAAAGTATTTGGCTTGTCCCAAATCTTTGAGTTTGAAGTAGCCTTTTAAGAGTTTTTTACTTAGTCAATGGCTTCAGAAGATGGTCTGGTTAGTAGTATGTCGTATATGTACACTAACAGTGCCATAAAGTTGTCTCTGTTACCTCGAATAAACAATGAATAGTCAAATTTTGATTGATGAAAACTATGTAATGATAGTGCTGATAAAAATTTGACAAACCATTGCCTTAAAGTAGACCATATATTGATCTATTTAGTTTGCAGGCTAATTTTTCTCCTTTTCTTGGTACTTCAGAGGTTTTGTAACCCAAAGGTAGGGACATGTGGACATCTTCAAACAAGTCTCCATTTAGGAACGCACTGTTTATGTCCATTTGAGCAAGAGGCCAGTTGTAGGATGTCACAAGGGCTAGGAATACCTTGACTGCGATTATTTTGGCAACTGGTGAGGATGTACCAGAAAAGTCAATTCCTTCTTGTTGGTTATACCCTTTTGCTACAAGTCTTGCTTTGTATCTATCTATTGTGCCATGAAGGTTGTATTTAACTTTGTATACCCATTTGTGGCCAACTAGGTGATGGTTTTTCGATAGGGACTCAACTCTCCATCTATTGGTTCTTTCCATTGATTTAATCTCTTCAACTATAGCTTCTCTCCAATTTTGGTGCTTAATTGCTTGATGGTAGTATGTTGGTTCAAAAACAGAAACAACATTTAGTAGGTAGTGTTTATGGTTTTGGGAGTAGGCATCATATGAGATGTAATTGGTGAAAGAGAATGGAGTTGATGATGATGTATTTCTTTTGGCTCTGAGATTTCGATGGAAGTATTTTAGGTAGAAGGATGGGCAATGGCGTCGAGATGATCTTTTTCGTGCTATGGGGGAAATTTCTTGAATAGGTTCAATAGATTCTTCTGGAATTTCAATAGCTTCTTATGTATAATAGTTTTCATTAGTGTAGTCTTCTTCATGAGTAGTTTCTGGTGTGTCACGTATGATTGGTTCGACAATGTGACTTAGGTTGTCACTTTTCTTGTCAAGATTGTTGAACAGAGGACAGGGTGTGACAAATCGTTTGAAGAAGTCCTGTGTGGAGGGGCTGGTGTCCTCCTTAGAGGAGAATGGAAAGAGCTCCTCGAAAAATAGTACATTCCTGGAAACAAAGAACTTTCTTTTAGTTATGTCATATAGTTTGTATCCCTTCATACCTGGTGGATATCCCATGAATATGCAAGAGTGTGAGACATGAATATCTCATATAGTTTGAGAGTAGAACCATAAGTGTTTTGTTGATTAAATATGCAACAGTTAGGACACATTCACCCCAAAAAATTATTGGTACTTTGGATTGGAACATTAAGGTTTTTGCTACATTAAGAAGGTGTTGGTGCTTCCTTTCAACAATTGAGTTTTGTTGCAGAGTATAAGGGCAAGAGAATTGATGTGTAGTATCAGTGGTAACAAAAAAACTTTTTAAAATTTAGTTTTAGGGCATTGTCAGACCGGAATGTCTTAATTACTTTTGAGAATTGAGTTTCTATGATTTTGAAGAAACATGGGATGATTTGAAAAACGTCATTTTTATTTTCCAAAAGGTAGATCCAAGTGTATCTTGATTTGTCATCAACTATAGTAACAAAGTAAGAGTGACTAGTATGTGCTTGAGATTTAAAGGGACTTCATATATCACCGTGCACTAAGTCAAAAACATTTGAGCAACATTATTTAAAGCAGGAAACGAGAGACGACGTTGTTTGGTCAATGGACAAATGTGGCAGACTTTTCTATAGTTTTCAGGAAGTCAGAAATTTCTAGTTTGTGTGATAGGTCTTTTAGTCTAGCAATTAATGAATGTCCAATTCGTTTGTGTCAGGTGGAAGTGGATGCTTTACAGATCAGAGCAGTGTGACTTTTATCTTATGTATTGAATAGGTAAAGTCCATTGAAGAGATCAACCTTTCCAATTGTTTTCAAAAGCAACTTGTCATGAATGATGCAATCAGTGTTAGTGAAGGAAATAGAGTATCTTCCATCCTTGAGAAAGACACTTATTGATAGCAAGTTATATTTAAACTCTGATGTGTAAAGAACATCTTGCAATATCACATCTTTTTCTATGGAAGTGTCACCCATGAGCTCAACTATCAATCTTGTTTTAGTAGGCAAAAGTACAGATACATTTTCAACCTTGCAAAGAATTTTGAACATGGATTTGTCATGGAAAATATGTATGGATGCATCGGAATCAATGATCCATTTTTTGTGTTTTTGATAGTTAGTAAAAAAAATAGAGAAGCAAGTATGTGTCACATGAGTAGTCTCTCTTTTAGCATTTTTGTCATTTTGAGGGGTGCTGAGATGAGTCTGCAACATATTTAGGAGTTGTGAATATTGATCGTTAGTAAGGCTAGCAAAAAAGGTAGATTGGCTTGGCTAAGGTGCTTATGTTCCTTTTCATTGTCAACTTGAACAGAATTATTTTACCTTTGTTGGTGCACTGAATTGTTGCTTGCTAGTGTATGTCTAGGTGGATATTCATGTAGTTTGTAACATTTATCTACTACATGGCCTTTGTAGTCGCAATTAGAGCAAATTGGCCGTGTATCTTTCTTCTTGGATCAACCAAAGGAGGATCTTTTGTCAGCATTAGCCATCAATGTGATGCTTTCAATGGATAAAGAAATTTCGATCTTCGTCTTTCTTCTTGAATGATGAGGGAAAAGACTTTGTTTATTGCTGACAATGGATCAATAAGGAGAATTTATGCTCGGATTTGAGAGAAGGATTCATTCAACCCATGAGGAATATCAATACATCCGACATTGAGGAATTTTATCATCTTCTTTGATCTTTCTCGCGTGCATTCATCAATGGGTCAATATTCAACAAGTTTCTGCCATATGGTTGTTACTTTGGCATAGTATACTTCTACTGAGAGATTTCTCTGTGTAGTTACAAGATCTTTTCATAACTGGTAGATATGTGGGCCATTTGACTGTGGGTATCTTTCTTTCAATTCATCACATATTTCTTTGACATTTCCATTGTAGACGAGGCTGGCTGTAATTTCTTTAGATATTGAATTTATTATCCAAGAGGTTATTATGTCGTTGTTGTATTCTCAGGACGAGAGCAGATTTCCCTCGGTGGGTTTCTTAATCGTCTCAATGACAAAACATATCTTGTTCTTCCCCGAGAGTGCAAGTATCATAGCTCGACTCCTTGAGGAATAATTGCTTGATCTTACAAAGGGTGTAGAGACAAGATTTAAGGTTGGTATGATGGAATGATGAAGGATATATAAGTTAAGTTGGAGATCAAGTTCTGATGAGGAAATGGAAGAAGAAGATGGGTTGTTTCCAGGGGTCGAGTTCTCTGTTGTTGTTATAATGAAGGTTGGCTGAAGAAAAGAAAAAATGATGAATGCACGAGAAATTATTTTAGGTTTCTTATTTCTTTGATACCATATCAAGATTTAGGTACGGAAATTATTTTCCATTGAATGATAAATACAGAAATCAAGCCTTGTTATATATAGAGAAAGCTTGAGAGTATTTATAACAAACAAACGAATTCCTATTTAGTTAATAAGCTCTAAAATCGTCTTAAATTACTGATTGACGGTTGATCCAAAAACTTAAATTTATGGGTGAAAAAAATCATATTTTAACACCTAATAATTATAATTTTCTTTCTCTCATGTAACAAGAGGGTGAGATCAAAGATTGTGAGATCACCTCATACATTGTCATTGAAGTTGTTTATCAATATCTCTGATTGTTACCCACGAAGTTGAACTATAACCAATCTTGTGAACAAAGATTATGACACAATATAACTGTGAATTTGATTAACTACCCTTAGGTTACACGGACCTGCTCCATGTTTTATTAATGTTTTATGAAAATTATTTTTTTCTCTCTTTACTTGACATCTAGCTAATGCTATAACATCTTTTTTACAAATTGATGGGCCATCTTTTAAGAATTAAGTCAAAATCTATAGTTATAAAGGAAGTTTCTCCCTTGAGAATTTAGAATGATTCCATGAAGGCAACTTCTATCTTAAAATATGTTTCCATAAAGATTTCTATTACAGACTAAAACTAGCTATTTATATACTATTGACACACTAAAATAGGCATGTCTATTGGCAAGAGCGAGGATGTGAAAGATTTTCCTATCACCATCATCACTCTTTGTTTTAATCCATATCCTCGCGAAATTCTCATAGGATTGGGGTAAGGATTCATCACGAGGAATATGTGGGAAAAACTCCTTGTTTTTTTTCCTCCAATTTATTCTTTCTTAATCATTTGTTTAATTATGTTGAAGATTTTGTCTAAAAGATTTTATAGGAATATCTTTAATTAATGAATTAATTAAATGATGAGATATTCAAAAGATAAAATATTTTCCATTATTTTAGAAATCTTGCTAATATCTTTAAAAGAAAAGAAGATTTATACATATAAGATATATGTGTATAAATAGGTTGTTACGGCGTAGTTGTGGGTGATGACGGAAAAGCTGAAAAACACAAGTTGAAGAAGACTGCTCACGTCAGTGATCATCTGCAGAAGCTATTAGATTCTAAAGGTATTATGATCTTATGTCTATGAGATCGCCATGTTGATTCAAGTTACAATAATTGATGAGTAACAAACGGAACAGTGATTTGAGTGATTACTGAAATCTTTAGAGGGATTTAAAGACGTTGTCAAAGATATTCACTCATGTGTTCAGGGGGAGCCTGAAGCTAGACATCGTGAAGATAAGTAATTGAGGGGGAGCCTGAAGTCTGATGTCAAGATGCATGTTATTAAGTCGTATTATTGAACAGAGTACCATATGTTGTATCGATATATATTGACTCAAGTGAATATTAATAAAGATTACTCATCAGGGTTGTACGCAGCTCCCCAAACGTAGGCAATATTGGCCGAACTGGGTTAACAAAGTTTCTTATGCTATTCTCTTCTGCTGTCCCTCTAGCTATTACAACTGTTATTAGCTTTAGTATTAACTGAAGACTTAATTGATTATCTCATATTGTTTTTTCAATTGGTATCGGAGCGGGTTATTAGATCATGAAGATAATTAGAGAGGGACCATCAGCTTCTCGTCCTCATGTACTGAACGGCAAAAATTACTCGTACTGGAAGCCTCGTATGATATTTTTCATTAAAACCTTAGATGGAAAAGCATGGAGAGTCCTTGTTGCTGGTTATGAACCTCCAATGGTCACTGTGGATGGAGTATCAGTGCACAAACCGAAAGTTGATTGGACAGATGCTGAAGAACAAACTTCAGTTGGAAATGTAAGAGCTATAAATGTTATCTTTAATGGTGTGGATTTAAATGTGTTCAAACTTATTAATTCCTGCACCACTGCTAAAGAAGCTTGGAAAATATTGGAAGTTGCATACGAAGGAACTTCTAAAGGGAAGATATCCAGACTGCAGTTGATAACTTCAAAATTCGAAGCCTTGAAAATGACTGAAGATGAGTCAGTCTCTAAATAAAATGAGAGGGTTCTTAAGATAGCTAATGATTCACTACTACTTGGTGAAAAGATATCTGAGTCTAAAATTGTTCGCAAAATGTTATGCTCTTTACCCAGGAAATTTGACATGAAGGTCACTGCCATAGAAGAAACTCAATATATAACAACCTTAAAACTTGATGAGTTATTTAGGTCGCTACTTACTTTTGAAATGGCTATGTCAAATAGAGAAAGTAAGAAGGTTAAGGGGATTTCCTCTAAATCAGCCTGTGAACAGGAGACCGCTGTAAATCAATCTGATAATGAAGTTAATCAAGATGAATCAATAGCCCTATTAACGAAGCAGTTCTCTAAGATGGCCAGAAAGTTCAAAAGTATGAATACTGCTGGAACAACTATTAAAACTGAAAGACATGATGGTGAGAACTCTACAAGAAAGGGTAATGACTTCTCATACAGAAGAAATAGCGACCATGGTAAGAAAAAAGAGGATATAGGAAGGTCGTTTAGATGTAGAGAATGTGAGGAATTTAGTCATTATCAGGCTGAATGTCTCACGTATCTCAGAAGACAAAAGAAAAATTATTATGCTACCTTGTTTGATGAGGACTCAAATGATGACGAAGTTGATCATAGCATGAATGCATTCACAGCATGTATTACAGAAATCAATTCTAAAGTTGAGAGTGAATGTTCTGATAATTATGAGGATGAAGAGCTAACGCTTGAAAAACTCAAAATGCTGAGGAAGGAAGACTCTGAAGCCAGAGCTATTCAAAAAGAAAGAATTCAAGACTTGATGGAAGAAAATGAACGGTTAATGAGAGTCATATCATTTCTAAAAGTAAAATTGAGAGAGGTATAAAATGAGTATGATCAAACAATTAAGTCTGTGAAAATGCTGAATTCAGGAACTGACAGCTTAGACTCAATCCTGAACTCAGGGCAGAATGGTTCAAGTAAGTATAGTCTCGGGTTTGATGCTTCAACAAGGAGTGTCAAAATTACATTTGAAGTAAGATTTGTTCCAGCTTCAGTAAAAGAAACAATCGAACCAAATTGTAAAAATGTGATTGCTAATACAGGTGGTAAATCTTCCAGATGGGTATGTTATATTCAGTCATTTTGCTAAAAATTACTAAGAGACAGGAGTTATCATCAGAAGTCAAATTTTAAAAATCATCAGAATAATTGAATGTTCGCCAAATGGAACAATAATATAAGGGAAACTCACATGATTTGGAGAGTGAAGACTTATGAGAAGTGCAATGTTGCATTTACAACAGTTCAAACCCATGTTGATGCCTGGTACTTTAACAGTGGATGTTCAAGACATATGACTGGCAATCAATCATTCTTTACTGAATTAGAGGAATGTGCCTCAGGTCATGTTACTTTTGGAGATGGAGCCAAAGGTAGAATTATTGCAAAAGGAAACATTGATTAAAGTAATCTACCTTGTCTTAATGAAGTTAGATATGTGGATGGACTGAAGGCAAACTTGATTAGTATAAGTCAACTATGTGACCAAGGATACAGTGTAAACTTTGACAACACTGGTTGTGTAGTTATTGACAAAAATAATCAAGTGTTTATGAGTGACAGACGACAAGCAGATAATTGTTATCATTTGAGCTCCAATAGTTCAAACATATCTCACTTAACTAAAACTGATCAAACCTAGTTGTGGCATAGGAAACTGGGGCACATTAGCTTGATAAGCTTAGATAAAGTTATCAGAAACGAGGCAGTTGTAGACATTCCTTCTTTAAATATCAACGACAAATTCTTTTGTGGGGACTGTCAAGTTGGAAAGCAAACCAAAACGTCTCACAGAAGTTTAAATGAATGTTATACAATTAGAGTCCTTGAACTCCTACATCTTGATTTTATGGGTCCCATGCAAACTGAAAGTTTGGGTGGAAAGAAGTATGTGTTGGTTGTTGTGGATGACTACTCCAGAATTACTTGGGTTCAGTTCTTAAAAGGAAAATCAGATACTGTTAAATTATGCATCAGTCTATGTTTGAATTTGCTACGAAAAAAAGGGCAAACGATAATCAACATCCATAGTGATCATGGGAAGGAATTTGATAATGAAGACCTCAATAATTTCTGTTAGTCGGAAGGAATCCATCATGAATTTGCTGCTCCTATAACTCCTCAGCAAAATGGAGTAGTTGAAGAGAAGAACGGAACTTTACAAGAAATAGTTCGATTTATGATACATGCCAAAAGCTTACCTTTGAATTTTTGGGCTGAAGCCATAAACACAGCATGTCATATTCACAACAAGGTCACCATTTGATCTGGTACAACAATCACACTATATGAATTATGGAAGAAAAAGAAGCAAAATGTTAAGTATTTTCATTTTTTGTAAGTACTTGTTACATTCTGGCCGATAGAGAGTATCATCGAAAGTGGGATGTGAAATCAGATCAAGGAATCTTTCTTGGTTACTCCCTGAATAGTCGAGCATACAGAGTCTTTAATATTAAATCAGGAACAGTTATGGAAACAATCAATGTTGTGGTAAATGATTTTGAATCTAATGTCAATCAATTTAATATAGAGGATGATGAGACTTCTGTTACACCTGATGTTACTTCAACTCTTCTTAAGGAAATGCCTAAAGATGATTCTCAGCCAAACAGTACGAAGACAAATTCAAAAATAACTGATGAGGTCATAAACAATGAAATTGTACTGTCCCATCTGCACATGTGAAAAATAATCATCCCCCAAGTTCTATAATAGGTGATCCGTCAGCTGAATCACCACCAGAAGGAAAGAGAAGGTAGATTACAGGAAAATAATTGTTGATTTATATTATGTGTCAGCAATAGAACCCACATCTGTTGGGAATGTTCTCAAGGATGAATACTGGATAATGCCATGCAAGAAGAGTTACTACAGTTCAAGCATAACGACGTATAGACTTTGGTTCCTAAACCTGATGGGGCAAACATCATAGGAACTAAGTGGATCTTTAAAAATAAAACTGATGAATGTGGGTGTGTAATAAGGAACAAGGCCCGTTTGGTGGCTCAGGGTTATGCACAGGTAGAAGGTGTTGGTTTTGATGAAACTTTTGCACTTGTGGCTAGACTTGAAGCCATTCGCCTTTTGCTCAGTGTATCCTGTTTCTGAAAATTTAAATTGTATCAAATAGACGTTAAAAGTACTTTCCTGAATGGATACTTGAATGAGGAAGTCTATGTAGCACAACCTAAAGAGTTTGTTGATTCTGAATTTCTTCAGTATATCTACAAGCTTAATAAAGCTCTATATGGATTAAAGCAACCACCTAGGGATTGGTATGAACGTTTAACAATGTATCTGGGTAAGAAAGGATATTCCAGGGGAGAAACTGACAAGGCACTGTTTTTTAATAGAACCAGCACTGATCTCATTGTAGCTCAAATTTATGTTGATGATATTATCTTTGGTGGATTTCCTAAAACACTTGTTAATAACTTCATTGACATAATGAAATCAAAATTCGAAATGAGCTTAGTAGGTGAACTGTCTTGCTTTCTGGGGTTGCAGATCAAACAGAGAAGTGAAGGTATATTTATATCGCAAGAAAATTATGCCAAGAACATAGTCAAGAAGTTTGGTCTGGATCAGTCACAATACAAAAGGACTCCAATTGCAACACATGCTAAAATCACCAAGGCTAGTATTGGTACTGCAATAGATCATAAACTGTACAGGAGCATCGTTGGGAGCCTCTTATATTTAACGGTAAGTAGACTAGATATTGTCTATGCTGTTGGAATATGTGCTCGATATCAGTTAGATCCTCGTATCTCTCACTTGAATGTAGTTAAACGAATAATTAAATATGTTCACGGAACAACCGATTTTGGAGTTCTGTATTCCTACGATACATCTTCTGAACTGGTGGGATATTATGATGCTGACTGGGCTGATTCTGCTGATGATAGGAAAAGCACCTCTGGTGGATGTTTCTTTCTTGGAAATAATATTATTTTATGGTTCAGTAAGAAACAAAATTATGTATCTCTTTCCACAACAGAATCTGAATATATAGTTGTAGGGAGTAGATGTACCTAATTGATATGGATGAGAAACATGTTGAATGAATATGGGATTATTCAAGATGTTATGACTTTATATTGTGATAATATGAGTGCTATAAATATATCAAAAAATTCAGTCCAGCATAGTCGAACTAGACACATTGATATAAGACATCACTTTATAGAGAGCTCATTGAAAATAAGGTTATTACATTGCAACACATTCGCTCGAACTCACAATTGGCAGACATTTTTACTAAACCTCTTGATGCAACCATGTTTGAACACTTACGTGCCTGTTTAGGAGTTTGTAAAATATAGCTCCTTAATTAGCTAAAATGACGGAGTACTTTTGCATGTTCCATAATGATGGATTCGTCTGTGCCGTAATAGGGATTAACGCCTATCTCTTCGGCTTCTGTGGTAGTTCTTCTTGGTAAGAGAGAGTAGTTAAGAAGGCTTCAGGGTTTTTTTAAGTTGCACGTTTCATTCTCATATCGTCAGGCTTTTTCATCTTCTTATGTCCAGCTGTGATTTCATTTGAAGTTTATTATCCTTAAGAAGATTCAACAATGGTGAACACTCGTAAGGGAACCTACACTGACAAGTCCACTGAGGAAGTGCTTGAAGCTCTGAGTCTAAGAGCAGTTGTACATGGCATACGAGTTTGTGGGCAGCAATTCAAAAGCACCCCGCCATAGAAACCATATAAACTTTCGTTTGAGAAATCACATGCAGACATTCCTACAAACTCTGATGACCTAGATAATGTTCCTTTAGCCCTATTATTGAAGAAGGTTGCTGCTCCTTATGTCTTTACTGAAAAATCTGCTGATCCTGTTTTGTCTGTTCGCTCTCAAGAAAGTTCGTCGTCTAAAGGTGTGTTCGTCCCTACCCCTGGACTTCGCCAAACTTCTTCTGTAGAACCAGGTCCATCGCATTATCCCCCCCCCCCCCGATTCAGTCGCCTATTACGGACAATATTACTTCGACTGATCCACATGCTGCTCCAAATGAAGATGTTGTTGAGCCTGTTGGTAATGAATATGTTGTTAAGCCTGTTAACACTAATGATCATAATGACAAGGTTCCCGTTGATGATAATGTGGATCAGAGTGCTCAACAAGAAACGCAAACAGTTTCTACATAACCAAAGCAATCTAGGAAGAAGGTTCTACAAAATCGGCAAAACATTACTACCAAAACTGGTAGAAAGAAAGTTCCTCTAAATATCCCATCAGTTCCAATTGATGGTATATCGTTTCATCTCGAGGAAAGCGTACAGCGGTGGAAATTTGTTGTGCAACGGAGAATAGTTGACGAGGTAAATATTTCAGACAAACATCATTCATGTGTTAGTATTATGAATCTTATTGAGAAGGCTGGATTGTCAAAAACTATTTCGGATGTGGGCCCGTTTTATTCTCAGCTTATTAGAGAATTCATAGTTAACTTGCTAGTTGATTTTAATGATCCAAGTAGCCCAGATTATCAGATTGTTCATATTAGGGGTTTAAAATTTACAATTTCTCCTACTGTGATAAATGGCTTTCTAGGGAATACTGTTTCAAATAACTTTTCTCCATCAGCTCCGACAACTGATGTTTTGGCTTCTGTATTATCTGGAGGGACATTATCTTCTTAGCCTACTAATGGTGTACATGTTGTTGCTCTAAGTGTCAAGTATGCCATTTTGCATAAGATTGGTATTGCAAATTGGTTTCCTTCATCCCATGCTTCTAGTGTTTCTATTGCGTTAGGGACATTCTTGTATCACATCTGCAATGACACAGGTTAGACGCTGGTGCATTTACCTATAATCAACTGTTAAGGCATGTTAGATCATTTGGTGCATTTATCGCTTCTGATTGCTCTACCAACGTTCTTTTCAGATTTACTACTACACTTAAATGTTGCTGTATTAACCACCTCGGATGCACCTGGTCCTGATCCTAAGACCTTATCATTGAGCTACAAACTCTTTTAGGACAGTCATGTGCCTAATATAGATCATGATGTGCATTCTTCTCGAGGGCCTCGATTGTTTGATACAACAGACTGGGATGAAGCTACTTATGGGTTCTTTGTTGATAGAGAATTGGCTTCCAGAATTCTTAATTCCCTTATAGCCGAGTCTCGTTCGCTATCCACTGTCATTAGTCTGAAGACCTTTGCTCCATCATCAAGTCGAGGGGACTCTAGTTCTAATTGATGTATTTTTTCTGGTTCAAAGGGGGAGTGGTGATGGTGCAAGTTGATGTCATTTAGTTATCAAACCTTTTATATTCTATGTGTAAAAGATATAAATAAAAGGAAAATTGTAATGGTTAGCACTTTGAATGTGTTATTTTGTAGATGTGTCATCAATATCTAATATTTTACAAATATGGAAAAAATTTCAAATTTAGATTTATAACTATTTTTCTATTCCATATTTTCCCCTAAACAATCAATTGATAGAGAGAGAAAGAAAGAAAAGGATGGGGGAGAGAAAAAAGACGACTAGTAAATGAACGTGTGACATTCAACAAAGCGGTAAGGAAGGTGGAGTGGTTGGGGATGGTCGAGAGATGGTGTTGAGCAGTGCTAGTTGTTTTAATCGAGATGTTAGAGAAGAGAGGATGGGGAGAATGCCCCTGAATATTGCAGAGCGACACTTGGCAAGGCATCGCATCATGCATTTTCTCATGGGCTTGAAAATGCTAAGGTGTCATAGTGCTCTAATGAAGATGGAATGCTTGCACATAAAAGCGCTACAATGATGCTCTTTGACAAAGGTCTCAAGACTTCCCTCCCTCATTCCCCTTCTTCCCTCTTCCACTTTCTAGTTTCCCCTTGGATGTTCACCATAATTAGCTGGGTAGATTTTGGGTCTCATCTTCTTCACTTCCATGAAGAGGTAAGGTTTGAGTTTTTTTGTTTAGTAGATTTTGGATGAATTCTTTGTAACTTTGTGAGAATTTCATAGTTCATGATGTATATATTTTTGTTGTAGGTTTTAATTTGATTTCTATGCTTATGAATCAAATGATTGTATTATTGATTAGCGACTAGTGATTAATCGTACAATTTAATTCATTTAATTCATGGTCGTTCTTGTGTTTAATATCTTAATTGATTATCTTATAGATATTTGGCAACGAAGAGGTGAAATCAACTATTACGAGCAATTTCAAGTTAATTTAAAGCAAAGAGGAGCTACAAAGAGCGTTTGAGCTTTAAAGGAGTTAAAATGACTAAAATATCCTTAAAAATTGTTCAACAACGCTTGGTAAGGCACGACATGACGCATTTTCCTGTGGGCTTAAAAATGTTGAAGCGTTGTAGTGCTCCCGTGTGGCACTGCAACGCTTTGATAAGGACAACATACACGCCCTTAGAAGCGCCACAACACTCTATTAAGACACCTTAATGCCCTTAAGATTTTTATATATAGTTCTGTTTCGGGTCTTGGTTTTCATCAACCAAAATCAGTGCTTTCATCCCACATTCCCCTGTCTTCCCTCTTCCACTTTCCCCTTAGGTCTTCATCGTAGTTGGTTAGGTAGATTCAGAGCCTCATCTTCTTCACTTCCATAAAGAGGTAAGGTTTAGGTTTCTTATTTTAGTAGATTTGGGATGAATTCTTTGTACTTTGGGAGAATTTCCTACTTCATGTTGTATATGTTCTTGGTATGGGTTTTAATCTAATTTCTATGTTTATGAATGGGATAATTTTATTGTTGATTGATGACCGATGATTAATCATACAAGCTATACCTTTGAAGCTTCCGTAACCACTCGAATCTTCATCCAAACACGAACCAAACCACCACTAGTGCTAACCTAATATCCTTTAAATTTAGAATTGGATTGTAGAACCCGATGAATGAAGGAATCAAGAGAGAGAAAGAGATGGAAATATAGAGGAATTAGACTTGAAAGTTGAGAATTTAGAAGAGGAAAAAATTATTTGGTGAATGATAGTGCAAAATTTCAACTCAAATACTTAAAGACCAAAAGGTCTTCTAAATGAATTTGATAGCTAATTTTTATAGTAATGCCATGCAACATGTTGAAGACCATCGTGGCCTAACACCTCAAAGTCCACTTTCTCTGATGAGATTTTTGTCTTCATCAAATGGCAAAACTTGGCCACTAGAGTTAGTAGAATTATCCAACAAAATGTTAGATTTTCCTACTAACTTTAGCCAAATGGCAAAATAGTCTTTTGGTCAAAGTTAAACTTTGACTTTTCAAACAAAAAGCCAACATTTTGATTTTTTACCTTTTTTTCGAAACTTAAATCGAATATATTGCAATCAAAGTTTGAATTTTTAAAAGGAAAAAGTCAAACCTTTGACTTTTACAACTTTGACCACTTCTATCGATTCCAAGCTTCCAAATATGAATTTGTATTCATATATATTTTTTTTAAATCATATTTAAACATAAAACTCTATCTCTAAACTGATAACTGACAATATTACATATACTTTATCGATTTCTCTCCTTACCTAATTCGAACTATTCGAACTAATCCAATATATTATTCTAATTTTATTAAGAGCTAGTAAGGGAACCTGATGGACCTATAGATCATAGACTTCAACAATCTGAGATTAACTGGCTAAACTCTTTTAGACCAAGCTAATCAATATTCGTTAACTAATGGGTCATTTCACTAAAAAAGTCATGTAGTTGCACTCCCCTCACTATAGATATATTTATGTTCATCTAATATAACCATGATTAGTAAGTTAATCACTCCAAGGTTGTTCGTGATCTCGGTTGGGTCAAAATGTCGTTTTACTTCCAAGTTTACATATTGTTCCTTTAATAAACAATTGGTTTAAGGTTCAACCTACAAACTGAATCCCTCTCGAACCAATGAGAGATCGAGGCCTCTTGTTTAAGACCTGAATTGAGTGCTTAAGAAAACAACCTATCTACTAACCTTATAATGGGTATGAGTGAATTTTGTCTTGCACCCTATGTCCCTAACTATCAACTTGGTTTTACCTCTAAAATGTGAGACTTATTCCGCCAACGCTGATGAGCTACCCTCACCTGTACAAATCTAAGGATAATCTTGTTATAAATAGAAGTTCACAGTTAGCTCAGAATTAAGATTAAGTTACCTAGGTCATCAATAATCGAAATAGTCATTTTTATAGAGTAAGCGATGTTATAACGTAAAAGTGACTATTTCATGGTTTAGTTTTATGTAAACTCTTTAGATAGGATGCCCCCACTTTTATGTCCCTAGATGAACGATTATGGATTATATCGTTTATATTAACTATAAAGCGGGCCACATTCATGGTGTCCCTAGAATAAAGGGTCCAACTTTACTTATTCATATACAATAGACCGTTTAAGCTATATACTCAAACTTGATCCATGTTTATGTCTCTACAAAAAGTTCAAATTTACTCAAGATAGCCTCAGAACCTTAGTTTATTGGATCCAAGATTATAATATTCATTTTCACTGATAATTTCTCATTAACAATTTTATTGAATAGAATATCATTTTAAATAACAAACTGTGGGTTTTATGACATAAATTCCAACATTGATTTGAAAGCTAATGTGTGATATGTGACATTCAATCATGAGTTAATCCCAAAGAAAGCAATAGGTTAGTTAGGTTTTCATTTCATAGTCAACGACAATTTATAGTGTTCCTTTCAACCTAGAGAGATGTCGTCGTGAGTGTTTGGCTATACGATGGAAGTCAAACTCTCATCCTAGCATCTCATAAAGCTTAATGTGGTTATGTAAATATGTTTAATATGAGTTCATTTATGCATGTTTACCTAATTAGATAATTAGTACAATTGATCAGGGTTATGATCAATTAGGTTAGGGATAAGCAAGATATTTAAGTCAAAGGTGATATATAATTTGATGATTTGAGTTGCATTGAATGATTTCATCCCACTAAACTAACACGTCTCGATTAGCTACAATTCTATCTTTACTTTTTTGCACTTACTTTCATGCAATTTAGTTTTCCTATCAATTAAACCAAAACTCCTATCTTAGCTTCTCTATTGTTCAAACATGTTCTTGCTACCGAGTCTACTTGTTAGTTGAAGTTCTTAATCAGTGAATATAAATATTATTTGATTGTCAAAAAGAGGTTTATGACACCTTTATCTTAAGCTCTTTTTGTGTATGTTATATATATTGTTGGGCTTAGTTTTTGTTATTTTTGCAAAACTAAATGATTTGGACTATAACTCTAATTTAACTTTTGTGCCCAATTTGCAACTATAGCCATAAATATAATATTTAGTTTCTATAATTTCTTAAAGTTAAAAAAGTAAACATTACACCAACCAATTTAAGTATTCAATTTAAAATTGTGTGTGTATATACACCCATAAATATGACATAATTATACATATATACTCTCAGTAAGAAGGATAATTGGTTAAGGTCCATCCAACTGTCCTTCTTGCTTCATGGTGAAGTCCTTTGAGATTATCATTCCAAACTACCTTATGTCGTAAATCTGGTAGTTTGTAAATAAACATATTTTATTTTCAATAAAGTTGTCATTGAGGCTTATTTAGTAAAAATGGTATTGAATAAGTGAATTGTGTATCAAATAATCTCGAATCCAATAAACTAAGAACCTATGGCTAAAGTATATATACTTGGACTTTATGTAACGATATAAAAATGGATCAAATTCGAGTAATATACAAAATGGTCTATATTATAGGGATAAGGTTGGGTACCTTATTTTTGGGACACTATGAATGCGACACGATATGATCCTAAAGCGTTGATAACTTGCAGAAATAAGTTATTATGGCTTCTTAGGTAGAATAATGGAACCAAAACGCGTCATAATTTGTGTCAAAATGCGTAACTTCTATTATAAATTCATAAATATTCGGAAATACACATTACATAAGTCTTCATGCCTGTTTTACCCTATTTTCAATGTTTTAAAGCAAGATTATGAATAAAAGAAGAAACTAGTGAATCTCAAAGGAATTCACACAAAGGTTACACGAAAAGAACCTGATGGGAAAAACTACAAGAGGCATGCTCCAGCGGAAGATATAGATCATGCTTTACTCTATATCCATCTAAACGATTTAGAAGTTAACAACTACATGCTATGCGATGGTCCTAAGCGAGAAGCCAAAAAGGTAAACGAAGAACATACATTTTATAGTTCTGGGCTACTTCTTTAAATTCTTTTCCTTCTCTGCTTGAAATTCACAAATAAGGACAACCACCAAGCTGACCTACTATGCTCAGGACCAAGAACGAAGTTGTGGGACTCAGTTTTGTGAAGTGAAATATAGAGAGAGATGGGGAACGTATCGTTTATGTGTTTCTTTTTTCGAGAGAAAACATCATCATTTTCTCATTCGATAATGAGAAGTTTTATATGAAATTTACATGCAAATTACATGCAATTTATTTCATATATGTTCAACATCTAATCTTTTCAATAACTCTTTAATGAAATTAGTGGCCTTTAATTTACAATAGGCTGCCACACCGCCCACTAACATTTAGTAATAGAATAATTAGTCAAAGGGCATTTTGGTCAATTCACCAATTAAATCAGTCAAACTTTGACTTTTCTTAGTCAAAAGTCAACTTTATGACTTTTTACTAATTTTTTCGTCTTGACTAATTCTAACCTCTTGAGTATGAATCTGCATTCATTTTTCTAAAATTCAAATCATATTTGAATATAAACCAGATCAAAATTTTGTTTCAAAGTTAAAAGTCAACTTGTTGACTTTCACAACTTTGACCGTTTCAAAACTTTTCAAGCTTTTAAATATAAATTTGTATTCATATTTATTTAAATCATATTTAAACAAAAGGCTTAAAGTTTATTTCTACCAACTTATATCTTATATATTTGTCGGTTTCTCTCTCTTATCTTAATTCGAACAATTCGAGTTACTTCAACATTCTTATTCTTAGTTGAATTCATATGAGCTAGTAAGGGAACCTAATGGACCTATAGATCATAGGCTCCAACGATCCAAGATTAACTGACTAAACTCTTTTAGACCAAGCTTAATCAACATTCGTTAACTAAAGAGTCATTCCACTAAAGACTCTTAGTTGCACTCCTCTCTCTATAGATATATTTCTGTCTACCTAATATAACCATAATGGGTAGGTCGATCCTTCATAGGTTGTTCGTAATCTTGGCTGGGTCAAAATACCGTTTTACCCCTGAGATTACATCTTGCTCCTTAAGACCCACTGATCCACTATTAAACAATTGGTTTAAGAAGGTCCAACCTATAAACCAGAATCCTTCTCGGGCCAATGAGAAGGTAGGGCCCCTTGTTCAAAACTTGGATTCAGTTCTTAAGGGAACAACCTATCTACTATCTTAGAAGTGGGTAGGAGTAAAGTCCCTAGGTCATCATAAATGAAATAATCAATTTATAGTTTACGGTGTTATAACTAAAAGTGACTGTTTTGTGGTTCTAGTCTATGCAAACCATTTACATAGGACGCCCCCACTCCCATGTCTCTACATGAACGATTTAGGATTACATCATTTGTACTAACTACGGAGCGGGCCGCATCCATAGTGTTTTTCTAGAATAAGGCGCCCAACCTTATTCATACACTATAGACTATTTGAGCTATTAACTTGAACTTAATTCATGTTTATGTCTCTACATAAAGTTCAAGTGTATTTGACAAATTCATTAAAATAGCCTTAGGATCTTAATTTATTGGTTTTAAGATTATAACATTCAATAATAAATTTTATTGAATCAAATAACAAAGTATAAGTTTTAAGACACAAATTCCAACAAACTTCCACTTGGACTAAAACGCAAAGTAAGTTAGAATTTTATAATAAGAGAAAATATATGAGTACAATAAACATATATAAACTAGGGCACAATCCCAATAAGTCTCCTACTTGTCCTGGTTTACAATCCACGTAAACCTAAACCATGTAGGTGGCTCTCAAACACTTTAGCCGTGAGAGCTTTTGTAAACGGATCAGCCCTGTTTTGCTCGGAGGAGATTTTTGTTACTATAACATCTCCTCGATGTACAATTTCCTGGATCAGATGGTACTTTCGTTCAATATGCTTTCCTCGTTTATGACTTCTAGGTTCTCGTGAATTTACAACTGCACCACTGTTGTCACAGTATAAGGTGATTAGCAGTTACATATTCGAAACAACTTTCAAATCTGTTAAGAACTTTTTAAGTCATACTGCTTCTTTTGCTACTTCACAAGCAGCTACATATTCAACTTTCATAGTGAAGTCGGCAATACAAGATTGTTTTATGCTTCTCAATACTACTGTTCCTCCGTTCATAGTGAAAATTGATCCTGATGTAGACTTTCTAGCATCTTTATCAGTTTGAAAATCGGAGTCAGTATATCCAGTAAGGATCAGATCCTTAGAAACATAAGCAAGCATGTAGTCTTTTATTCTTCTAAAATATTTTAGAATATTCTTAACGGCTGTCCAATGATCACATCCAGGATTGGACTGATATCTACTAACTATCCCCATTGAATAGCAATTGTTAGGTCTAATACATAACATTGCATACATCAGGCTCCCAACAGCAGAAGCATAGGGAATGTTACTCATATCTTCAACTTCTTGAGGTGTCTTTGGACATTGTTCTTTTAATAAATGAATTCTATATCTGTACGGTAGCTCTATATCTGTACGGTAGCAGACCCTTTTTAGAATTATGCATCTTATATCTTGACAACATTTTGTCTATATAAGATGTTTGAGACATGGCTAGAGTTTTGTTCTTTCGGTTCTGAACTATTTAGATACCAAGAACATATTGTGCATTTCCCAAATCTTTCATTTGGAATTGCGTAGCTAGCCATTCCTTAATATCAGTTAGATGACCTATGTCATTCCCAATGAGTAGAATGTCATCTACATACAGAACTAAGAATGTTACAGTAGAATTGATGATCCTTTTGTAAACACAAGGTTCATCAACATTTTGTTCAAAACCATAAGATTTTATCGCAGTATCAAACCTTATATTCCAGGATCTAGAAGCTTGTTTTAATCCATAAATAGATTTTTGAATCTTACAAACCTTTTGTTCTTAACCCTTTTGTATAAACCCCTCTGGTTGGACCATATAAATACTCTCTTCAAGATTACCATTCAAAAAGGTTATCTTGACATCCATCTGCCAAATTTCATAATCATAAAAATTGGCGATGGATAAGAGTATTCTAATCGACTTTATCATGGCAACAGGAGAGAAAGTTTCTTCATAATCTATTCCCTCATTTTGTGTATAACCTTTTGCTACAAGTCGAGCTTTGAAAGTCTGTACTTTACAAGCTTGGTCTCGTTTTCTCTTGTAAATCCATTTACAACCAATAGGTTTTACATAATTTGGTTGATCTACTAGAGTCTAGATGGAATTTGTATACATAGATTCCATTTCGAGGTCCATGGCTTTGATCAATTGGTCACAGTCCACATCATTCATTGCTTGTTTAAAGGTCAATGGATCCTCTATCCCATCATCAAGTATGATGATTTGAGCTTCACTTAAACCCAAATAGCGATCAGGCTGTTGTACAACCCTCCCACTACGACGAGGCTCTCTCAACTCTTGAGAAGAATGTGTTTGACCGATATTCCTAGTTTTATTTACTACTTTAGTAGATGAACTAGGTCTATCTGTAGCATTCTTGGAAATTTCTTCTAATACTAGTTTACTGCGAGTTTCATGATTTCTTATGTGGTTTTCCTCTAAGAACGTAGCATTTGTCGATACAAATACTTTATTTTCTTGAGGATCATAAATAAACCACCTTTTGATTCTTTTGGATAACCTATACAAATAGGCATAATTTTGAATGATCTTCCAATTTTTTAGGATTTTGCCCCAATACATATGTTGGACATCCCCAAATCCTAAAGTGATGTAAACTACATTTACGCCTTTTCCAGAGCTCATAAGGTGTTTCAGAAACACTTTTAAAGGGAACATTGTTCAAAATGTAGATAGTTGTTTCTAAAGCATATCCCCAAAAAGAATCTGGCAACTGAGCAAAACTCATCATAGAGCGAACCATGTCTAACAAAGTTCAGTTTCTTCTTTCTGATACACCGTTCTGCTGAAGCGTACTAGGTGCAGAGAGTTGTGATTGGATTCCATATTTTATCAAATAATCTTGGAATCGCAAGTCCATATACTCTCCACCTCGATCTGATCGAAATGTCTTTATTGTTTTACCCGATTCATTTTCAACTATAGCCTTATATTCTTTGAACTTTTGAAAAGAATCAGACTTGTTCTGAATTAGGTAAACATGACCATACCTCGAATAATCATCAATAAAACTAATAAAATATTCGTATCCTCCCCAAGCCTTGACATTCATTGGTTCACAAAGGTCCGAATGTACGAGCTCTAAAGGTGTTTTGGCTCTAAGACCTTTTCCAGTAAAAGATTTTCTTGTCATTTTTCCTTCAAGACAGGAATCATAAGGAGGTAAAGAGTTATCTTCTAACTGACTTAGAAGTCTACTCTTAACCAATCTCCTAATCCTATTGAGATTAATGTGACCGAGTCTTAAGTGCCATAAGAAGGTATTGGAAGAAACGTTTTGTCTTTTATTCTGAGTTTCAGCTGTTCTAAACATCTCAGTATTTAAGACAAAATTTGCTCGTGTTGGTCTTAACTTATATAAGTTGTTTTCAAGTATAGCAGAACAGATATGAATACCTTTTCAAAAAATGAACACTTCATTAATTTCAAAAGATATTCTATACATATGTTCTAGTAAACAAGAGATAGATATCAAATTTCTCTTCATTTGAGGTGCATACAAGACATTCTTGAGTAAGATATATCTATCATTAAAAAACAACTTCAAATCTCTCACTGCTTTAGCTGAGACCATTTCTCCAGTTCCAACTTTGAGAGTGATCTCGCCCTCAGAAATCCTTTTCCAAGAACTGCTTTCCTGAAATGAGAAACAAATATGATTAGTGGCTCCTGAATCCAATATCCAGGTGGAATTTTCATTTTCTACTAAACATGTTTCAAAAACAAGTAAATCATATTTACCTTGTGCTTTTTTCTCTACCTTTTTCTGAGCAAGGTATTTTGGGCAGTTTCTCAGCCAGTTCCCATTTTCACCATAGTGGTAACATTTACCTTTTTCTGCAGTCTTCTTACCTTTGTTCTACTTGGGAGTCTTCCCCTTTCTCTTCTTCTCAATATTTCTATTAGATTTTGAGGGTCCAGCTTTGGATTTAGAAGACGATCCTCTTTTAAATTTTCCTTTTGTAGTAGCAACATTTGCTTCTACTTCTTTTCCTTTACCTTTGGTAAGATTTTGGAAATGTTGGAGCTCGTTCAGAAGAGTTGTTAGGTTAAACTCTATCTTATTCAGGGACGCATTCGTTTGAAATGGTATGAAGCTCTTCAGAAGAGACTCTAAGATAAAGCTAACTTGATTAGCCTCATCGATGGCACCTCCATTTACTTCAGTAATATTGAAGTGCATCATCATGTCCAGGACATGTTCTCTAACAGAGGTCCCCTTCTTCATACGCTTAGTGTAAATGTATTTAATTGCCTCGTGTCTTAGGGACCACTCTGGTTGCCCAAACATTCCTTTTAAAGAATCCACAATCTCTTTAGTCGTGGCTAAGCATTCATGCTTCTTTGCTAAAACATCTGATATGCTAGCAAGAATGTAAACACGGGCTTTCTCATTTGCTTTTATCCATCGATCATATGCTTCTCGACTAGCTCGATTCGCATTTGAGGCAGGGGTTTGAGGACATTCCTCAGTTAAGATAAATCTTAAATCATCAACAACTAGTATTGTGTTAAGATTTGATTTCCATGTCCCATAGTTATCGCCGTTAAGTTTCTTGGAAGCTAAAAATTGAACTATCGAGCTATTCATGCTGAAAAACAAACATACTTTGTTTAGAAACTATAATCTGAATAAACCAATCATTTTAGCAAAACTTTAAATAATATACCCTTTTATTATGTTTTGCAACGATAATTCAAAGGTTCAAAATAACCTCTACTGAGGGGTAGCCGATTACTCGTCCTTTGAATCAAGACAATCTTGACCAAATATTAACTCACAAATATCTCATATTTACTTAGCATTTAGTTACCGTTTACTTCGATCAAGAATATACTAACTTAGTAATTCTTGTAAGTGTAACCCTTCATTTTCGGTCCTCAGAGATGAGAATCATTATGCTCCCGAAGGTGGAAATACAATATGAAAACTTATCTAAGAGACCCTATCCAAATATGGAGTTTGTGGTGTTTCAAATCCTATAATATAGCCCTTCGAATGGCACGTTGCTCCAGGGCAGACAAGCAGGCGCATTATAGGAATCTCACGGTACGACCCAATGGAAGAGGTCGTAGAATGTATTGTCATATATCCCTCACCCACGTACTATGAACTACTTCCCCCATTCACTTTGTTCATAGCTCATGCAAACACTCTCCGAATAGAGTCCGCTCCTATACACGACCCAAAGCCTGCATGAACCTCACGGTGTGAACTCTTGGGGACGCTAGAGTTAAAAGTACGATACTTTTCTCCAGCTGAAGTGTTTTAAAAAATATTTTGGGTAAATTATTTAGGATTTAATTTAGGCTAACTTAAACAAATCCTAAATCTAGGTAAAACATCCAAGCATAACATTTATATTGGATTTAACCTACGATGTCTAGGTGATAAACCAATTTTATTACCTTACATCTATCACGCATGCTCATAAAATTAGGTTAACTAGGCTCAAGAACCGATTACGATCTCCAGGTAGAAGATATTCCGTAAATTGTCAACTTAAAAACCTTCACTCCTTAGTCATCTTATCTGACTTGTTGACAAGATCGAATCAGGTGAGCCTCTTGTAACCTAGTTTTACAAGATATCGACCTAAATCTAATTTTGGAAGATATGGTTTTTAACCTAAGCGAGCATATAAAACTCTTAGACTAACCTATAACCATTCATCTAGAATAACAACAAATTAATATGACATTTTGATTTATTTAACCTTTTAAATAAATCAATTATTGATTAATTTCATTAAATCATATTTAATAAAATTAATTCAATTAATCTTTAAATTAACCATATTAATTTAAACTTTAACAATTAATTAATTTCCATATTAATTTCTTAACATGCATGAACATTTAACCTATAGTGGGATTTTAAAACTATATGTCATACAATATGCACATACAATTTTAGTAATAATTAAATCATACATCACATACAAGATTAATTAAAACACCCTAAAATAGATTGATTTTGGCTCTCTAAATTAAGTTAAAACTAAATTATTACAATAATAATTTGATGGAGTACAATAATCATTTAAAAACTTTGCATGATCATTGAGCAGCAGGGTTTTAGATGAGCAATCGTTTACCAAGGTGAACGATCGTTTGGAGATGTCAGCGACACGTGTACCATATACAATTGCTTAGCATGTAAACGATTATTTAAGCGCTTAGCGTTACGTGTACCTTACGCGATCGCTTATTAGGTATACAATCGCTTCAGCGCTTAGCGTTACGCGTACCTTACGCGATCGCTTAGCAGGTATACGATCGCTTCTACGCTTAGCGTTACGCGTACCTTACGCGATTGCTTAGCAGGTATACGATCGCTTCAACACTTAGCGTTACGTGTACCTTACGCGATCGCTTACCGAATGAGTGATCGTTTAAGAGGTAAACGATCGTTTAGCGCTAGCATATACGTACCTTAGGCGATCGCATAGCGGGTATACGATCGTTTCATATGCAAACGATACACACACTTTACGCGATCGTTTCACTGGTAAGCGATGGAGTTCACTGGCTCAAGCGATTCGCATACCATATGCGATCGTTGAGAGGGTGAACAATAGGCTTGATTCATCTCCTTTTGAGCTTCTTAAATAGCATCATCTTCTTCTCGCATGAATTAATTACAGCCTATACTCAACTCTAATGACTCCAATAAATTACAGACTCTTTGCAAAAATAAAATTAAGCCACCAAGAGGGCTCTTTACAAAGATTAAAGCAAATAAACAACTTAATTTAGAGCCAAATCCAAAACTAATCTATTTTAGTTCAACCATATCAATCTATCACATAAATCGTAAGAACCCACCATATGCATATGAGTGAAGCTAAGCATGCTCTAATACCACATGATGGAAAAAACTACAAGAGGCATGCTGCAGCGAAAGATATAGATCATGTTTTACTCTATATGCATCTAAACGATTTAGAAGTTAACAACTACATGTTATGCGATGGTCCTAAGCGAGAAGCCAAAAAGGTAAACGAAGAACTTAACTTTTATAGTTATGGGCTACTTCTTTGAATTCTTTTCCTTCTCTGCTGAAAATCACGAACAAGGACAACAACCAAGTTGACCTACTATGCTCAGGACCAAGAACGGAGTTGTGGGACTCGGTTTTGTGAAGTGAAATATAGAGAGAGATGGGGAGCGTATCGTTTAGGTCTTTTTTTTCAGAGAACACATTATTCTTTTCTCATTCGGTAATGAGAAGTTTTATATGAAATTTACATGCAAATTACGTGCAATTTATTTCATATATGTTCAACTCCTAATCTTTTAAATAATTCTATAATGAAATTAGTGGCCTTTAATTCACAATAGGCTGTCACACCGCCCACTAACATTTAGTAATAGAATAATTAGTCAAAGGACATTTTGGTCAATTGACCAATTAAGTCAAAGTCAAACTTTGACTTTTCTTAGTCAAAAGTCAACTTTTTGTCTTTTTACTAATTTTTCCGTCTTGACTAATTCTAACCTCTCGAGTATGATCCGCATTCATTTTCTAAAATTCAAATCATATTTGAATATAAACCCGGTCAAAGTTTTGTTTCAAAGTTAAAAATCAACAAGTTGACTTTCACAACTTTGATCGTTTGAAAACTTTTCAAGCTTTTAAATATGAACTTATATTCATATTTATTTAAATCATATTTAAAAAAAAGGCTTAAAGTTTATTTCTATCGACTTATATCTTATATATTTATCGGTTTCTCTCTCTTATCTTAATTCGAACAATTCGAGTTACTTCAGCATTCTTGTTCTTTAGTTGAATCCATATGAGCTAGTAGGGGAACCTAATGGACCTATTAATCATGGGCTCCAACGATCCGAGATTAACTGGCTAAACTCTTTTAGACCAAGCTTAATCAACATTCGTTAACTAAAGAGTCATTCCACTAAAGACCCTTAGTTGCACTCTCCTCACTATAGATATATTTCTGTCCACTTGATATAACCATAATGGGTAAGTCGATCCTTCACGGGTTGTTCATAATCTTGGTTGGGTCAAAATACCGTTTTACCCCCGAGATTACATCTTGCTCCTTAAGACCCACTGATCCACTATTAAACAATTGGTTTAAGGTCCAACCTATAAACCAGAATCCTTCTCGGGCCAATGAGAAGATGAGGCCCCTTGTTCAAGACTTGGATTCAGTCCTTAAAGGAACAACGTATCTACTATCTTAGAAGTGGGTAGGAGTGAAGTCCTTAACTATCCACTCGGTCTTACCCCTGAAATGGGAGGCTTATTGAGCCACGATGTTAAGCTGCCCTCACCTATGCAGATCTAAGGATACTACCGAATGAATAGAAGTTCATAGTTAGCTTAGGATTAAGATCAAGTTACCTAGGTCATCATAAATGAAATAGTCAGTTTTATAATTTACGGTGTTATAACTAAAAGTGACTATTTCGTGCTTTCAGTCTTATGCAAACCATTTACATAGGACGCCCCCACTCCCATGTCTCTACATGAACGATTCAGGATTACATCGTTTGTACTAACTATAGAGCAGACCGCATCCATAGTGTTTTTCTAGAATAAGACGCCCAACCTTATTCATACACTATAGACTATTTAGGCTATTAACTTGAACTTAATTCATGTTTAATTTATGTCTCTACATAAAGTTCAAGTGTATTTGACAAATTCATTAAAATAGCCTCGTGACCTTAAATTTATTGGTTTTAAGATTATAGCATTCAATAATAAATTTTATTGAATCAAATAACAAAGTATAAGTGTTAGGACACAAATTCCAACAGAACCCGTATGACTAGTACAATTTCTAAGCAAGGATATCATCACACAAGAAAGTTTCACTAGAAGACAAGAATGGTAGTTGGAGTTGATATGACATGACAAGGCTACATTTAGAGCTGACATGATTAGAAGAATAGAAGTTTCTGTCGAAAGTTGCGTATAAAATGACTCATTCCCTACCAAGTAAAGGGACTGATTTTGAGAGAAGTCATATGTCTGAATGGACTGACCTCGAGTGTCTGAATGGGCAAAAACTCTAGAGAATGGTAAAAAGAAGTAGCCTTTCCACCATCTGTAAAAGTCATCATCTTTCTTCTTCGATCAGTTTGTAAGTGAAATCTTAGAGCCAGAGTAGAGAAGATTCAATCTTTCATTTTCCCTAATTTGTAAAGTCATTATCTTTACTTTCCATTTGTATATTGTTGTGTAATGTATATGGTTCATATTGTACAGTAACCTAAGGTCTATATGCTTTAATACATTGCATGATTACACCTCTTCAATCTATCATTCATTACTATTCATCTCCCAATGTGTTATCTGTAGTTTAGTCTTGTGATGAGTTCTAGATAAAAAACCTAGCTTATAAAGCTTATCGTTAGTTGAGTTATAATCATCACTTAGCTAGTGTATATCGCCAAATACACAAGAGAGCAAACAACAAGGATATGGCTAACATGCTTAAGGAGGAGTTTGGAGACAAACTTCACCTTGGCGAGGTAACTTCCATCATTTGTGTCTTGAAAGGAAAACGGGTGTGGATATTTGGCACCGAGAGGTTGTCACTCTTAAAAGAGAAGCTATATAAGTCTTGTAAGTGAATTATTCTAGATAGATAGAGCTTGGTAGATCTCGCATAACCAAGCTCTATCATTTGCATCACGAGAGGCCCTCCCTCCACCCCCAATTTCAAGAGTAAGACTTAGTAGATAGTTGGGGACATAAGGGTGTGTAAAATGGAATTCCTTCTATCCACTTCTAGGGATAATGAAGTGGATAATGGAGAGGTTGTTCCCTAAAGTACTAACTCCAGGCCTTAAACACAAAACCTCACCCTCTCAAGCCAAGAAGTTTGAAGGTTAGAGTGCAAACAAATTGTTCATTATAGGATCGAGTGGACTCTTTGAATTATAAGTTGTAATTATAGGGGTAAAAGGGTAGTATTGAAGTTAGTGAATTTTGGTGGATTAGTGAATTATCTTCTTCAACCTCATGTAAAACCCACATTAAGCCACATTCAAGCACTAAAATTAATGGTGTTTTTGTTGTCAATTTGAGGTAAAATTTAATCTACATGAAGTCCTCTTTATATTAGAGGATAGAATAAGATTAAGGGGTTGGTTTTAGTGATTAATGCTATATTTTTTCTAAAAAATCATTTCAACTCAAAATCTCATAAAACTCTAAAATCCCTCAAATTCAACCAAAGAGTTGCTTCAATTTCAATCATCAAGTGTATTCATAAAACTTTGTTTTTTTTTTCTATTATGAACAAGCGTGTTTAATCCTTGAAATCAATGCAATTAAAATGTTTTGGATCTTAATTGCTTTTGCTTTCATGTTCGTAACTCTTTCACAAGACAGTAAAAAATATCAATTCGACACAATGAGCGGTGGTTGGCTCACTAGCATGAAATGAGTTGAGTTGGTGTAATATACCAACTCATTGTTTGGCCCATAAACTTTAAATGTTGGCAGAGTTGAGTTGGTACAATATACCAACTCACCCCAGCTCTCCATTCTTCTAATATTTTCAATGGATCTAACAATTAACCACTTTTAACGACTGCCACTGCCACACTCTAAGAACCAACTTCAACAACTGCTCGTACAATCATATAAGCACACACGGTCAAGTGATGGTATAAGTTTAAAACGACTTAAGAGGTTGAGTGATGTAACTCAAATAAGAGTATTTTACTAATGTTTGAAAGTTGTTTTCATTCCCATAAGTAATTTCTTCTTCTTTATGATTTATACCGTAATATTTCCGCTTAAGAGTTTTCCTCTTCCTTAGCTTCTCTACTCGACTAACTTCTTTGAGTTTGCTTCTTCCTTAGCTTCTTTACTCGACTCACTTCCTCATTTGTTGACAAGCGTTTCGTAATATCTTCTTTGGTAAACTTGCCTTTTCTGGTTGTTCTTGGATATTGAAAGACAAATTTTGGACACGTTTTGAAAAATTATATAAATTTTTTGAAAAATTATAGAAACTTGGGTTAATATTGGTCGAGATTTTATCAAGAAAGTTAAATTTTTAACATCGGTGGTTGATCTGAGACGAGATTGCAGCAACAACAACTATTACAACGGGTTTAAAAAAGGAGTGCTAGTTTTTTTAAGAAAAACACTTGGCTATGTAATTTATCTCAATTTTCCATTGAGATTAGGTGAAAAAAAACTGTAAAAACATTTAAAGAATGTTTGAGACAAGAAATGAGCTATTATAGTGTTAGATTATTATAATTTGATTAGAATAATTTGTGTTTGAGGCATAGATTATTTTAGTTATAAAAAAGTAGTAAATAATAAAAAGATGATAAATGTAAAGTAAAATCTATAGCAAATAGTAAATAGTGGAGGTTTTGAAATAGTATTTACCGGATGGGGTGGTTTGTATAGTTTTAGATAATTGTTGGTCTTTGGGATAAAAGAAAAAAAAAAAAAGTTAAACATGGTATCATAAAAATGGGCCACGTGGCAGAGTAAGTTTTGGTCTAAACGAATCCTAAAACCCTTCCTTTCCCACTCCACTCTCCCAGCGGCGCGCCACACAATTCAAAGTCTCGCTTCTCTTCATCTTCGATTCACAGCCCAGACCCGCCGTTCAGCGTCCTGTTGTTCCCGGTTCATTTGCATGTCGCCAGTCCACCAGCCAGCCGTCTCTCTCATCTCTTAGTTTCAGTTGCTTCTCTCCTCTCCATCATCTTCTCCGAGGTACTTGATTCACTTTAAAACTGTTGGTTCAGCCAAATCTGTAGATCATTAATTTAGATCCAAAATTGAAAAGCATATTCTGATCTGATTTCGATTTAAACTTTTTCGAAGATTTCGTTTGGTTTAAATTCAGATCGAATCTGTTTGGTGGTTGACTTCAGTTTTACCGGAACGTGTATAACTCTCAAATTCGGGAAATTGTAGATTTCTTCTCTGAGCAGTTTTACCAAAACGTAGTTAAAAGCACGATTCTTCCCCCATTCCACACGACCTCCCATTTGGCTAATCTACCTCAATTCTTTCAGAAGCTTGTCTCTTTAATCTATACCCTAGGATTCCTCAAAATCCATTTCTATTTGCTAAATTTTATATGGATTAGCTTTGTAAATTTAGGAATTGCATCATCTGTGGAATTGATTGGATCGCACATTAATGTTTCTTCACTGCTACTCTTTTGCAGCAATGGCCAGAAACCTAGTTCCATTTCTGGTGCTACTTTTTTGGATTTCGATCTGCCAAGCTACAAGCATTTTTCAGCCGATCTCAGATTCACATAGATATGCGGCTCTAGAGCTCTTCAGGCCTACTGACGGAGTATTTGGAAGGTACTATTATTAGACGTTTTTTACTTGAGGGTTTTTTGTGTTTATTTTCTTTTTGCCTCCCTCGGTTAGATAGACTTAGTGCATTAAAAGGTGGCAGTCAAAGTTCTTGGACAAATCATCAATTTTAAAATAGCTATGGGAAAATTCCCTATTTTATTAATGGTACTAATATCCCCTTTTTTGCCTTCTGATCTGGAAATTGTTTTTCTTTTTAATATAAATTATATTGTCAAACTAATTTTTCACATCAATTTCTTTTTTCCAGTTCGATCTCAGTATTTTAAACAAAATTTCCTTTCATGATAGCATTGGAAAGGACGTTTCATTTGTGATTCCATTAAGAAGCCCTTTCTGAAAGAACTAATTTGACCTCTTAAGGTCTTAACCTAGGGATTCTAACAAACTTTAAGGAAGTAAAAACGATTTGGCTCGAGAGTTTCACGCTCATAACTCAAAATAACATGTTGTATTTTCTTTAAATTGGTTGGCCTCCTGCAACAACCCTAACGTGGAAAACATGGGAAGAGGAAAGAAGAAACATTTAGGAGAGGTTTAATTTGGGAGTAAGAAACATTTCATCAATGAATGAAATAATTTAAGGAGAACCTTAAGTAGATACACTGAAATACAGAAGAAGCCCAAATGAGAGAGAGCAATTACATCCAAAAAAGAACAAAAGAACAAGAGAAGAAAAGATGAAAATGTACAACTGAATATTTTGGATAAAAACAATAAATCAGTGGGCTCCAAAACAAAAGCAGCAAGGAACTAAAAAAAAAGCAGGGAAGACTGATTGATTCTTTCAATGGAAACTTGTTCCCATGCATCTGATATTTGAAATAGGTTACAACACATAATACAATCTGGAACATAAGTTGGCATGTTATTCTCTTAAAAATGTATTATGCATCGGTGATATTAACACATCAACTAAAACATATAAGTTCATACACGTGTATATTTGAATGTATTCACATGCTATGTTCATTTCCTTTTAAAAACTAACAAAATTAATTGAGAAACTAAGATAAAATATAAAACACTTATGAGATAGTTGATTAAAATAATCATAGATTTCTAACGAACATTATTATAAATAGTGTTATTGTTCTATTTTTTGTTGCAGAATACTACTGTTGAACTGGTGGTTTTGGTTTTAGTTTTGTTTTTCCATGAGCTACTAAGCCTGCTATTATTGTGTGTGGTCTCTCATTATACCCTTGTATCTTTTTATTTTTTTATTTTTTTATTATTATTTTTTATTTCTATCAGTTTGGAAGAGACGCATGAAGCATTAAGAACATTTGACATTCTTGGAATTCAAGAGAAACTTAATATTAATGCTGCCACTTGCAAGTCTGTATCAGAGGTTCTTAGTTCATCTGCAGTCCTAAAGGATCTGTTTTATGCTCTGAGAGTCAACGATGTTTTGAAATGTGACATTAAGGAGGAGACATTTGAGGTATTCTTTTACTTGCGGTGTTCAATTTCTAAGACTTGAGCTTGTGTCAGATCTTTTTTACTTACTAATCTGCAAATTAATTCTTAAAACATTTTCAATATAACATTTTGTAGAAGTTTTGTTTATTTATTGAGGTGGCATAAGTAATGAGACTTGTATTATCGACAAAACCTACAAAAGAAGGATGATATAACCCCACTAAGCATAGGGGATTACCAAAAAGGACTTCCAATGACAACCGATGCAGATATATCATATCATGATTAAAAATATTGTTTTTGACGAAGATTGCTAAGTTTACAAAAACAGGTTAGCTGAATCCTAAAAAGCATCAAAACAAGCCATATCCCCTTGAAACACTCTTTAGCTTCTTTGAATTCAAAGCCTCCAATTATGGGTTGCCATTGAATTAGACCATGGAGTTCTAGTATGGCCTTTAAAAACCAGAATAACAAGAACTTGATGCAGAGCTTCAAGGCCTGCTAGGGAAGCACCACATCACATTGGAGTAAGTGGGCTTGATCCTCTAAATTTGATTTGCACAGAACACACCAGTTAGGAAAGAAGGTGTAGGGAAACATTGTTTGGATCGTGCACGTTTGCAACTAGTATTCAGTTTTTTGAAGGAAGAATTGTAAAAGATATCCTTCATCTTTCTAGGGCTTTAGCTTTCCAAATCGAACAAGGTCACTGAGAATGACATATTTTTCTCAATTTTCGTGGGCAATGCCAAGAAAAAACACATGAAAACACCTGAAAATGGCAAAGTACTTGCGTTCTTTTCTACTACTTTTTGATATTAAAACCATCCTATATTTTAGGCCAAGAAATTATTTATTGTTCTTTTCTATCTTTATGCGTGACTTCCCAACAACTCCTATGTCATTGGTTGCGATCCATGTTCTTGACTTGTGATTTTTTCTTTTGATTTTGTGAAGAGCGTTACTTCAAGACTTACAACTGCTTTAAATGATGCGCGATCACTGTTTGACTTCTACTACTCTATTGGAAGTTTATTACTTCTGAAGGTAACATGGTGACACATTGCTTTTCTTCTTATTAATTTTTATGATGATTTAAAATTCAAATATAAACTGCTTAAAGTTCTTATCACTCAATGAATGATGTGATGAGTAAGACTTGCAACTTCTTATAGATGTATATCCTTGATTCCATTTTGGTCTTTGGATTTAGTAATTTCCTTTCATTATCTGCAGGAAAGAGGTTCTGGAGTTGATCTATCGCTTAATGACGCCGATGGTACTTTTCAGTCCATCAAGGTTAGTTTATGTTAGGTTTTCAGCTTTGGAGAAATGGAATATATATATATATATATATATATACATAGGCTAGAAATAGGAAAGTCCTAAAATCTAGTTTCCATTTGGGGCTTACATTTTGCTTTTCCTTATATTGATGAGAAGTTGTTTTGAGCTAAAAATAATAATTAAAACTGCATCGAGCACTGTAGATTAGATTAAATATCATCTAGAAATCACATGTTGATATTTTACTGTATCCCATTTTTTTTACTATTAACTGTATTGTGCTTTTCAACAAGTATCCATATTATTTATCCTTCAGTCTACTTCGTGCATAATTTGCAGGCATTGAGCCAAAGTGATGGAAGGTGGCGGTATAGTTCTAATAATCCCGAGTCTAGTACTTATGCTGCTGGTACTGATTCGTCCATAATTCTTCACCTATCATAATTAAAAATTTTCTTTTTACATTCTCGTTTGTATGCAATTGTAAATGGTGATAATAACTCTTTAATGCAACAGTGAAGTTTCTTAGTTCTCTCATTGTATAATAAGTGAAAGACAAAAGCACAATCTTTTCTTATCCGATATTTTAAAAATAATTTTGCTTGTCATCTTAGTTGCAATTTTAACTTGGACGGTTAGACGGAATTTTAGAAAATTATCATTCTAGAAATAACTGTACTTTAATGAGTGTTTGGTCTTGTGATGAAAATCCTATGTGAAGTATGGTTGCAAAGGAATAGTTACATTTTAATGACTAGGACAGTAGCACGCAATACCTTTCTCCCATTACGTTTAATCTAAACGTTATTATAATTTACAAGCTTCAACACTAATGAATTTGGCAACAAGAACCATTTCTCTTTTCTTAATTGCTAAACAAGTGGGAGGAGTGATTGTTGATCACCTACTGTGACTGAGTTTTTCTTGGGAGGTTTGCATGCATTCTAGGCTAGTATTTTAATGCTGTATATCCTATCTAAATTTGCAACTTGTGTGGAAATTTAGATTCTCTCTCTCAAGGGAATTCCTTGCTTCTTTCTGAAAATTTTAAAATAATTTATTAAATTCGAGAAGTTTGTAAAAGTGAGATTTGTAGGAACTTTTATGAAGAAATGTACATTCTTTTTATATAATTCCAGGTTATCATTTTAAGTGATAAGTTAACATTTAGTTGCTTGATACTTCGTTGCCTTGTATTGATATATTTGTTGTTTGTTATTTGCTTTTGTTCTTGTTTTTTGTTTTTTGTTTCTTTTATTTCTTTTTATTTGTGTCTAGATGGCTTAAACTTTGTAGCTTACGCTATATAGCTTTTATTAGCACTTGAATAAAATATAACTTTGTTATTTACGCATTATAACTTTCTATAGGATTGGCACTTGAATCTCTTGCTGGTATTGTGTCATTAGCATCACCAGATATTGATCAAAATATGGTACTCTCACTTTTTCTTTTCTGTCATATTGTTGTTTAGCTCTGAAATCTTACATTCCTTTCTTGTGAAAAATTTCTCTACCTTTTATTTTTACTAGTGTGACTAGTCACGGTTATAATTATTATTAACCTAGATCTCAATTTGAGATTTTGAAAAATTTAGGAAGCTCATTCTTTTTGGATATGATTCGAGTTCATTGATTGAATGAAATATTCAAAGTTATCGATGGGGCAACAGGGCTCCAATCAAATGGTATGCAAAAAAATAAAAATGTTTCCAATTAGCAATGAGAAAGGAAAAGCTATTGTTATCTATAGCCGGTATATCAATACATCAATAGAAAGCTGAATGAATATTGTTGCCAATAATGTCCTTTGTCGTTCTATATTTTCTTTGGAAAATGCTTGAATTCCTTTTGTCCCAAATCTTCCACAAAACACCAGTGATGAAGCCAACTTCGTGTCATGAGGGAGAACAACTGACCAGTTAAACGCCTCAAGAATCTCGAACCGTACCTCTCCAGAGAAAAGACAGTCAAAAAATACATGTACAGATTCACTGTTCTTTTGGCAGAGGCAGCACCGTGATAGAGAGAGGTTGATCCAAGGGCTGCGGCTTTGAAGCCTATCCATTGTATTAAGACAGGAGTGTGTCACTCCCAAATGAGGAATTTCACTCTTTTTGGACAGGGGCATCTTCAAACATCTTGAATAAATTGTCATTTTGAAATAGCATGCTAGTGGTGAGATGAGTGTATAATAATGATTTGGTGGAGAAACTTTTAGGCTCTGGCTTCCATGGCCATGCATCATCACGGTCAGTTAGGGGCAGATTATGGAGGAGATGGGTGAGTGCAGCAGCCCATTCAAGAATTTCATCATCCTTAAGAGTCTTCTAAAGTCCATCCTCCATATGCATTGATCAGAATTCCGGACTTCCTTCACAGAAGCATCTTTAGTGCCAGTCAAATGAAAGAGCTTAGGAAAGATCTGTTTGAGGGGGGATTGACCGAACCAAATTTCGTGCCAGAATGATGCTATAGCAAATATTTTCATATACAAGGTCGTGCTGCTGAAGATTGTATTTGCAAGGGCTTCTAGATGATGAAGTTCTTCCAGCTGATGCCTTAAGATCAAAATGTTTATCATATTTTGCCTTGATCAATCTACGCAAAGAGTTTCCTTTTCTAGGAGAAAACTTCAGAGCCATTTGGCAAGAAAGGCATTTGTGTGCTGATTGATGTCAATGATTCTCAACCCTCCATCTTCCAAAGGTTTCTTGAGGCAGTCCTATCTCAATAGGTGAGTTAAGTTTCTGTCTCTGGCCAGTCCATAAAAAAATTACTGAAAAAGTGCTCAAGCCATCAATGATTCTTTTGCGGGCATGTAAGAGGGGTAAATAACAAAAGCGCTGAGTGGGTAGAGTAGCATTAAGAAGAATCAGACGAAGAAAACTATGCTGCAATGTGTTCAATATTTTGCCAATTTTGTCTGTAATAGGCTGCCAAAAGGAAGGGGAAGATGGTGTGCCATATAAAGGAAGATCCAAGTACGTGGCTGGCCACTGATCCACTTTGTAATCAAACTTTGCAGCAATAGATTCAACACAAGGTTCATCGCAATTAACATCCAACAACTCTGATTTATGCCTATCGATAAGGAACCCAGATGCCCCTTCAAAAGGCCAATTGAGATTGATAAGATTTTCTATGTTCCTCTCGTTGTTGGTGGAGAAAAGAAGAGTGTTATTGGAAAAGAGGAGGTGATTGATGTTGAGAGAAGATGTAGGCTCTTTATTACCACAAATGAAGCCCTTATCTGCCGCCAAATAGAGGATTCTGCTAAGACTATCCATGATGATGATAAAGAGGAGCAGGGAGGGAGGGTCGCCTTGTCTAAGTCCCCTAGAGACTTTAAATTTCCCTCTAGCTTTGCCATTAATAATGATGGTAGAGTTGTGGTTGATGATATACAACCTCTAATCCATAGTCTCACTTGTTTTGAAAACCCTTTACTCTTTGAGAAAGCTCAATTATTCCACATATGAAGTTCTATCGATATTTAATAAGCACTGCATAATATCACTTCCTCTAAATAGTTTTATCATTTAAATTCTTGACGATAATTTCATTTAAATAGATGTCAGGTGGGGGTTTGGTATTTTGGCTGTCTCATTTCTAGACAACAACTTTCAAGAGCACAGCTTTATTAGTGATCTTGGCGTTTTGGATTGTAGCCTTTTAAGTTGGGTCTTGTCATCTATGGTCATACCCATGGTTATACTCATAGTTATTCAAATAGCAAGTGAGTGAATAACTGCCTAGGGGCAGAAGATGAGAAAGTTGGGATCCAAATGCATTAGTGCGTCCATGCCTTCCAACTTGAAGGGTTAAAGCTAAGCTTGTAATTCAAAAGAATTTCTGGTGTATTAGACAACATCAGGAGGTTGTGAGTTTATATACAAGTATGAAAGAAAGCGAAAAAACTAGGAGTGCTTTTTTGATTACTCTTCAATTCCTTTCCTTCCAAATTTCCCACAAAAGAGCTCTAGAAACACATCTTCACTAGACCTTTGTTTTTGCTTTTAATGGCCACCTATTTGGAATCTTTAGCAGTCGATCGTAGACAGAAGGGTTTTAAGGAGTTAAGTTTGTTGGGGCTGAGATGATATGTTGCAACCACATAAAGTGACTGTTGGCCAGGAAAGTTTGGTTGATTAGTAACTACAGGCTTTTTAAGGCTAGTTAGGAACCCTTTAGAAATTTTTGGATAATATGATCCATATGTTGTGTAGTCGTTCCTTCTAAGCTAGCCAATGTGAGGTTAGATTTCTTTTTGCCAACTTTTATTGTGAGAATGAATAAACCTTTATATTAAATTTCGGATTATAGGTAAAAGTTTTAGAAGGCTAATGGTGGTACGCTGGAAGGTTTTTCTTTTGGAGAGAGAGGATTTAAGCCTCAATCAGTGAAGATGCCATAATCTTAGAATATATAATTAAATATCAGTGAACATAAAGGTGGTTTGTATTTAGTGTACAATGATGATATTATTGAGAGAAGAATAGGACGTGCACTCTCTCCCTGTCCCTCCCACCTCTTTCCTTTTTAACACCCCAATCCTTGAAACATTACCAACTCAGGGATTGGAAGTTTGAACTTCATTAAGTGATCCATCAACATCGACCAAAAAACCTTCTCCATTGTTCGTCACAATGCATAGAAAGGCAGATAAACTAGATTTACAGAGGTTGGTTCTAATCCATCCTTAATCCAGCTAGTGGATCTCATACCTTTCTCAGCCTTTTGGCTAAGATCAAGTGTAAACCATTTAGTGGATCTCTTTATCTTGGTTAATCAGCTTAAAACTTAATGGGAGATCCTTGCTCGAGCTTTTCAAAGAACAAAGAAGTAAACTAGTAAAGTTTGCATCAAAAAGCCTAACCAAATGAAGTTTTGACAAAAATGGTGATTGAATTTGGTTTTCTCACTCTTATTGGATGGGATAGGAAAAAATGGGGAGTTTTGAAAGGAGTAAAAAGATCATAAGATGCCTTGAAAGTTCATCACACAAAACAGCGCCTTTGGATGATCCGTTTGGAGTCACAGAGACATTGGCAAGCCTTCTCCCACTTCTTCCCAAGTGGTCACTCTTTAAGGGACAGTGAAAAATCCTTGTGTGATTTCGAGAGTTTTCTTAAAAACTTTTTGGAACGACAAAAGCATTTTTGAAAGGAAGAACTTCACTCCAATTTCTTTTTACAGAGTTGTTAGAGATATGATCAAGGTGTTCCTCCTCAATCTGTCATTTGGGGAGAAAGACTGCTTTCTCTGGTGTGCTAGCATCGGTGCTATTCTGTGGGTGCTTTGGGATGAGAAGAATAGTAGGTTCTTTAGGGCTTTGTTCAAAGATCTTTTGTAATTATCCTATGAACATGATTTTGTCTAGTTGGAGTCCCTTGTGGTGGGATTCCTCCTTTTTGTGGGCTTGATTTTTGGATGCTCATGTATTCTTTCATTCTTTCTCAACGAAAGTTGTGTTTCTCATTTAAAAAAAAAAAAGAAAAAAAAATAATAATAAAAAAAATGTGGCTAATTGGTTATTTATTATTGCGAACTGCCAGTTGTCTTTAAAATTTAAAATTTAGCTACTTGGGAATTGTTACGCAATTTCCTGACTGTCAGACATTTAGAAGATGCTTGGTCCTGGTTCCCCCAGTCTGTAGTATCCTTTTGATGGTCTTAATTTTGCAGTTAGACTATGTCTTCACTTCTTCTATGTGACCTTAAGTGATTTTGAAATACATGAAGACAAGTTACTTCCTAATATGAAGTCTTTTAGTAAAGGAAACAATGTACGAAGTCTTGGTCACCAAACATGTTGTCACCTTCTGGTTTACCCGTTATGGCTATAGACTTTGTGGCTATTTTTGTTTTATTATGTTCGTATTCTAATTCTACTGTTCTTTGTCAGTTTCAAACTGTAGTTACTTTTTAGCTTGCCAATTTCATATTTGTATATGTATCTTTTTTTTTTGTAGATCGATACGGTAAAGAATGATATATTGAAACTCTTTGACAGTATTGAGAAGTATGGTAAGCTTTCGCCTCCATTATCTGGACCTGGATTTTATTGAAAAGCTTGTGCAATTTGTCACCTTCATCTTGAATTATTACTGTTCCATTTGATCTTGGAGTATGGGTGGATGGTCCGGGTCTGTTCCGTGTACTTGCCCAGTGGAGAAGTGGAAGCAGAGAAGCATTGAATTTAGCCTTTTTTAGCCTCCACTTGATCTGTTTACTTATATTGAAAATTTTTATAATTTCTTTACTTTGCAGCTCCCATTAAATAGCTTCTATAGAATTTGGCATTCAACCATGCTATCTTTGTTTTCCTTTTGAAACTAAACCCAACTTGTTTGCTGTGCGTTTTGTCTAGTTGAAGCTTTAAAAGCCTAATGTTGATCTACTATTTTTATTACCAGCTTTCTTTAAAGCAAATGAAGGAATAAAACATAAACGAAACAACCAGAAACAGAGGAGGGTCATGAAAATTTAAGAAATCATGGGCTCACCAGTAATAGAATCTTTCAAAAATCACAAATTATTTCAGGAAGCTGTCACATTCTTGGTGACAAAATAAATTGTCACTAACTTGACTTTTGCTTATTAGGTAGTCCAAGCCTCAAATCTTTGGGGGGTTTTTTCCTCTTGAATATTTGTATAAATTTATTTATGAGCTTCTCTTGTGAAAAAGAAAAAAAACAAGTGCGTAAGCAAATAAAGCCCAAAAAAGAGGAGGGAAGCTAAAAAAATGCAATTCTAGTGCAAAATAGGAGTTAGGGGGATAATTACAAAAAGGCTGTCCATCAATGCCAAAGAGAAATGAGCCCTTTAAAAATTTTATTGGTTCTCTTCCGTGGGCCCCATGAAACGTACGGATTTGAAATCTCTGGTAATACAAAAATGATTGTATAAATTAAAGTTGGAAGGATTTTGTCTGGTTACTGGTGTTTCCTTCAAATTTCAATTGCTGTAGAACTCTGTAACATGCTCTTTTGTGTCTCTGCTCATTCGTATGAAGATTATAATCCTAATTGGGACTTCTCATTTTCTTCTTAATATCTGCACCTTTTTTGTTGTTGGCTAACTACTCTGTATAGTTAATTTGTTGAAGTCTTTGTTTTTCAGATGACGGGGCTTTATATTTTGAGGAAAAAGTTGTTGACGCATACGAACATCATGGGCCTCTTGCAACCACATCTTCAGTTGTCCGAGGGTTGACAGCATTTACTTCTGTTACTTCTGGAAGCTTAAATGTGAGTGCAGACATAAATTTGCATTTTGGTTCCTTAATTTAATATATAACAATTTGGTTTTCTTCTGCAGCTTCCTGGGGATACAATTTTTGGTCTGGCAAAATTCTTCCTTGGCATTGGAGTTCCTGGTGATGCAAAAGACTTATTCGACCAAATAGATTCCTTGGCTTGCTTGGAGGCAAATAGGTAAGTATTTTATTGTTAGTCACAATTAGACTTGGTTGGTCAGTAGGTTTTTACATTATGATGATAATCTTGTGTTATGAACTTAAGACTTGGAGTTTTATATGGAACATTCTTTTTGATAATTTTTTTCATTTCTTAAATCATATTGTTGGTCTAAGGGTCGATTGAACTATTTGGCAAATGCTTGGTCTAACCTTTGGATGGGTAGACTTTCAAGACTTGCACTAACTGGCGTGCGGGCCAATGTTTGGTTGTCTTCTTGGGTTTTTAGAAAAGGCTAGGACTTTGAAAACCAATGTTTTTTTGAAGCTCACGATGCACTGGTGCAAATTGCCTGTAGGCCTTAGGTGGGAGGTGCAAAATTTTAGAGGCAATAATAGAAAAATATAAAAATATTTTTATGTTTGAAGAAAAATGGTGTTACAAATGATGAAATGATGAAAAAGTTAAAGAACACAGCCTTTTTATTCGAGATGATAGGGAAGGAAGTGAATATCTCACGGGCTTCTTAAATGGTACAAAGAAAAAAAGAGGAATAAATGAAAAGGTGGGAACTTGGGCTTTAGGTATTGAGGTGCACACCATAGGCTTTGAGGCGCCTTCATTTGAGCTTTTCACATATATATTATATACTTTCCCATAATCATTCTTCCTTTATTACAAATAAACAGTAGAAAGCTAGTGCTTCTTTTATTTATTGCCTGAAGCCTTGGAATGCCTTACCTTTTGTATACTTTGGTGTATATCTATATATTTCATTTTTATTCTCTTGAGAAAGTAGAGGATATATTTATTATTCTCCTATTTTCAAATGGAAGGTTAAATAACCCGTGGGACACACTGGAACTATTAGTTTACTCCGATACAATATTCAATTTGTCTATTCCTTTTAATTTTAAGTGCTGCATTTCTGAATATTTGTTTCAGTTGAAGGGGCAAACTATTGTCTTGTATTTTTAACTTACTTTTATTGAAGGTTTGTTTCTTTTTTTGGTAAGACTACAGCCTCTCATGAACTTCAATAAAAAGAAAGAGATTGACTTTTTACAATAGGGTTGGGTGTCTTGTTTTGCCACTTGGTCTTCCTTACATGATAAAATATCTTTTTTTTCTCATACCATTATGGCTTGGATGTCTTGTTTCAATTCTGTTTTCTTGCCACAGGGTTTCTATTCCGTTGATTTTATCTCTTCCAGCTACTGTTCTTTCATTAACAAAGGAAGACAAACTGAAGGTTTATTCTTCTACCAAACTTGCTTTCATTACCACAGCATCTTCTAGAAGTATTTTCAAAATTACTTGTTTGTTCGCCAATGGTTTATGGGGTACCCATTTCATTTGTTTTATTCGTGAGTCTAATATAGAATCTGGTTTAGATCACTATGTTATGGTAGTGATACGGGCATGGTATCAGAATCAAATTTAGCCTACAGATTTTAGCATTAAAGGAGGTGCATTGTTGTTAGTGCTGTTGTGTCACTGGTTTTTTGTGCTTAGGATTTTATTAGGGAAGTTTATTTTATAAAAATAATCGGTGAATGAATAAATATAATTTAATGGAGAAAAGGAAGAACTAAGTTGGAACTTAATTTTATAAATTTGGTATCAGTTAGTTTTGGTTCCTAAATTTTTTTTGGAAGTAACAATTAGTCTTGAACTTTAGTTTGTAACTTTCAATTTTGTAACAATTAAGTTTCTAAATGTTAGTTTGTAATAATTTAGTCCGTTTACTTCATAATTTGAATTAGGCTTATCATAAAGTATTGTTTAGATTTAATGAGTTTTTACATATACATATCGATAAGCTAATTGGAAATGAATGTGTACGACAAAATTGTTACAAGATTTAAAGTACATTGAATTGTTACATACTAAAGTTTAGAAACTAAATTGTTATAAATCTTAAAGTTCAAGGACTCCTACTTGTTTTAATTTTTCTTTTCCCATCAGTGTACGTCTTTTGTTCACTTAACTTGAAACTTAAGTGTGTTTCCATCCATGTGCCATTTGTTTTGTTAGAAAAAAAATGAAGCTTTTCATTGATAATATGAGAAGTACACAAGGTTTAAGTTAGCCTAGATGATGTTAGTGTGTTCTAGATGAACCATCAATAGAACCTAAGTAGCTTTATATAGGAAAGAAAACTGCACCAATTGGTTTTAATGAAAGCAAGCTATAATTATTGAAGAATTTAGAGAAGCCTAAACTTACTCCCAGTCTAGTTGTTAGCGAGCTTGAGCGCCGCGCCCTTGAGAAAGTCCTTGTTTCTCGAAGTTGAGTTCTGTAGTTTTATGATTTTTTAGTTTTATAGTTTGTTGAATATGTACGCAAACACACATAAGTTGTCTTCTGGTTGATGTTGTGCATTCCCTTGTGTCTTTTGAGTTTACTGCCTGTTAGAGATGGGCTGTGTTGTTTATCTGGAGTTCTTAACATCCTTTACATATTCAATCTTCATTTGTTAATAGACTCTCCATAGCACAAATGATAATTTTTGCTTCCCTTTTTAGCCCATTAAAGAGTCTTTTATTCAAATTCATTGGTAGATTAATTAACGTTAAATGTTATCAGGTTAGCATGAATACTGTGCTTGGTTCAGTTGCACCTCCTTTAACTGTGAAGATAGTAAAAGCTTTTCTATCTGGTTCAAAAGACACTTCCATTATCGGCAGCCAGGTGTGATAGTTAATATTCTTCATATTTGCTTCATTGTATTTGAATGTTATAAACTGAAAGCGTTCCATTTAACTCAGGTGTTTGTTTTGATAAATTAGCGTCACTTCGTTTGCTACTTATTATTATTATTCTTTTTTTCGGAATTATAGGAACTCAAGTTTGATCCTGTGACTGGTTTACATATTTTGGATGCTTTTCCCAAGACCTTTGATGTTGGAAACTATGTATTCGTGTTTGAGGTAATTCATTTTTCTTAATTTTATTAGCACATGTTTTTGGAGTTTGTCCCATGATATGTTGAAAACATTCTTTACACTTTTTCTAGGTTGTTCTTCATGATTCAGAGCATATGGATATTTATGCCACTGGTGGGAAGATTCAAGTTCCAATATATATCTCAGGAGTTGTCAAAATTGAGAATGCAGAGATTGCAGTTCTTGATAGCGATCTAGGAAGTGTTGAGACCCAGAAGAAGTAATCATTATTATGTTATTTTCATTAATCTTTTCAAATCAACTAGTTATTGATATAATATGGAGTCCTCTAAATGCTTTTGATTGTCTTTTATGCTTTTAATTTTGAAAGTAAACAGAGATAATTTTTCATTTCGGATTCATCCAGGCTTGATTTAGTTGGTGAGAGTGTTATTTCATTGTCGGCAAACCACCTGCAGAAATTGCGTCTATTATTTCAACTGGCCACACCACAAGGGCATGGTTTTAAGCCGCATCAAGTATGTAATCGTGTCTCATTGTTCCATCACTGTTTCTTTTACTGTTTTGACAAATGACAAGTTTGCTTCGTTGTAGGCTTTTCTCAAGCTGAGGCATGAAAGTGGCGTTGAACATATTTTTGTGGTCAATGGCTCTGGCAAACAATTTGAAATAATTCTAGTTAAGTTTGTGAAACCCATTTTCCCTATTTTCACGAAACTTTCTATCATTTTACAATTTAGTGAGCTGTATAACTGGTACTGCTGCTTGTTAAAAAACAATACAACACAACTACACACCTATGGATCAGAATATGTTGTCAGTAGAGGATTCCTTCTAGATGTAACTGTAATGTTCAACATAAGTGACAATTTGCTCTCTGGTGCAATCAAGCTTCTTAATGAACTTGTTCAAGCTTTGTGCCTCTGAACAACATTAAGGTGGACAGAACATAATATTTTGATAATCATGAGAATAGAAACCTTGTGAAAAGAAAAAAGAGTTCTGAAATCCCTTCAAGTAGTACTATAGTAAGTAAATAGAGTTATTTACAATTTCTACTGAAAGAAAATTGTGAAGTTATGTTCATGTTCTTCCCAGAACTTCTCAAATATTCATTATTGTGACATTGTCTTTTACATGTGCCAACTAGTTTCTTTATTTGATTAGCTGATGAACCAAGTTAAGTAAAATTATAATTGTGCTCATGTCTGGATTTTTTTCTCTTCAGGATTTCCTTGGGTTGGTCGAGAAGTTTTTCTATCTCTCAGGTCGATACGACATTCAGTTAACTGTTGGTGATGCCGTCATGGTAATTTCAGTTTCTATTTTTAATTTCATTTGTACAATTTACCTTGGAATCTTCTAAGTAAGCCTGGGTTTTCCTTTCTTCAGGAGAATTCTTTCTTACGGGTTATTGGTCATATTGACTTGGATCTACCTGAGGCACCAGAGAAGGCGGCTCGTCCACCTCTACAGCCTGTCGATCTTTACTCACGTTACGGGCCCAAAGCTGAGATAAGTCACATCTTCAGGGCTCCAGAAAAGCGTCCACCTAAGGAGCTCTCTCTTACTTTCTTGGGCCTCACATTTTTACCCTTCCTTGGATTTCTGGTTGGGGTGAGTCCTTCTATTTCTGGAGTATCAATTGACGTTCATGTTTGCATCAAAATGTCCATAATTTTGAGAGTTGATGTTGAACCCGTTGACATACATCCAATTATTTGTCTTGTATATGCTTTGGAATGTACCACCATCAATCAACTCTTAATAACGTATCAACCTTGCCTTTGTTTATGTGTGGATAGCTATTGCGATTGGGTGTGAATCTAAAGAACTTCCCGACTTCAACAGTACCTGCCACCTTCGCCTTTCTCTTCCATCTTAGCATTGCAGCAGTTATCCTGCTTTACACGTTCTTTTGGTTGAAGGTAGGGTGCCATATGTAAATTGTATGGTTTGGATGACAAAAATTACGTGAAATTTATATTTCAAAATGCTTAATGATGAAATTCATTCTCTTTGCGCAGTTGGACTTGTTTACAACCTTAAAAGCACTGGGCATCTTAGGTGTTCTTTTGGTATTTTTGGGACACAGGACCCTCTCCCACCTTGCTTCAACCTCAGCTAAGTTGAAATCTGCCTGAGATTGTGTTTTTTTGATTTCTTTGGAGGAAAGAACTTTTAGGAAGTTATACTTTCAAAGACTAGTCTTAGGCAGTCTCTCATATTTATATGGTTCAATCCAGGTTTTGTACACGGCTCAACAGTTTGGTTAGCTAAGAAATAACAGAATATTTGTGCGCCCTCCACTCCTACATGGTTGGTTTGGTGGTGCATTTGGGATAGCTTTTTTATCCGTAATATATCAGAAATTACAATTGAGATTAGAATAACATTATGGACATTTGTGCCCCTTTAATTTATTATTTTATTAGCTAGGTCAACCATAGATTACTATCGGTATTTATAATTCTACTTTTCCTTTTCTTTTTCCTTTCTTTTTTTCTTTTTTTTTTTTTTTTTTTTTTTTGAGTTTTTTTGAGTTTTTAAGTTTTAGAGCCCTACCCCATTAATTGTTTTTGGAACATTTAAAATCATTTTTTTTAATTTTTCTTTTTTATTTGGATACCTTCTTAGGTTCAACAGAAACTTTTTCCTACGAAATATTTGATGCAAACTCTAAGAAATGCAGTGCAAGAATTGTAAAGACTCATGTTTGTTTTATTTAGAAACCTTTGACCTTTGCATCAACTTTAGAAACAATAACAAAGAAATGCATTACAAGCAACACAAGAACTGTAAATAGTGACAAAGGGTAACGATTACATCAAATTATTGATCCAAAAGCTTTTGGATTCAAGAATTGGGATGACAACTAACCTTAAAGCTAAGGACTCGGTTGGCTTCCTTATGTTCGTGTTTTATGTGTAGTTTTGTTTGATTCTATTTTTACAGACATAAATTCGTTTCTATATTTTGGGTATAATGGGTTTTTGGTTCCTAATAGGAATTGATTCAATAGGATTGATGAGAATTAAGTGGAATTTAATTTAATTAAAATTGTTTAATCAATTATTTATTTGATTAAATTAAACTAATCCGAGGGCAAACAAGGAATTCTGTTTTTTTTTGTTGTCAGAAGTCAAAAGTTAAAATTTGACTTTGACCATACGTTAGTGGAGTGAAATTGTCCCATTGTTGATGAATAAGCTATGTGCTTATTTAGTTGTTCTTAATTGTTCTTAATTGTTCTTCCACCTAATCAGCTATCTATTTGCATGTTAATTAGCTATATAATCATAACTTTTATTTGAATTTGAGGAGGATGATACTTGTTGAATTTTGGATCATAAACTCATTTCTCTAAAAAAAAAACTACGAATCAAAATCTTGTGGTTGAGTCATGTATACTCTCAAGTACACATAGTTAATTTATAGTGGAGTAGATCTGCGTATGCTACTTCCAATTTAGCAACTTTCCTTATAGAAGAGAAATTCTTCTTCATTGACGCACCAAATGTCTTTTTACACATCTTGTCCCTTATTACAAATTAGATGTTGGAGACCTATCCACTTAACTCATCACTTATAATTATATATATATATGTATCCCCTACACAACAAAAATGAATCAAAGAGAGATAAAATTGACTTATTCTTACGTGTAAGATTCAGTTTTGTCTTCTTTTAAAAATGAAATCCACAACGAATACTTTATCAAAAAAGAAATGATAAGATGATATAATTATTACATCATGCCAACGTGACCAATTGAGTCATATTGAGCTACAATTAGAAGCTACCCCACCACCATACCAAAGTAGTATATGTATAATACAACAATGTGAATGCCTTTAAATTCATCCTAAATTTAATCATTGTGTCCATCAAATGGATTCACCTTTTTCCTTCACCAACCAATTTCTTCCTCCACTTTTCCAAATCATTCCCTTTCTCTTACTTTTCTACTTCTTTTCCTTTTCGGTTAAAATATCATTTTCATAGATTTATATATTTATGTCATTTCAATCCTATTTGAATTTATCCAAGTTGGTAAAATAGTATTACTGATGCAAATAAATAAATTTTACAATAAAAATACTCATAAATAATTTTAAAAAAAACACACAACAAAAAGAAATCATTATGGACTAAATAATATAGGACTTACTAAAAAATATATATAAGAACATTTGAATATAAGAGACTAAAAATTAAACAAATTTCAAACTATATAAGAACCCACACATGTTTAACAATGTTTTCATTTTCTTTTTACGATGCAATTTAACATATATTTGTCAAAAACGACAAAATGGATAATATTTACACTTTATGACAATCAATTGTAGTGAGTTTTGTTGAATTTTTTTATTGTTATTAAAAAAACCTCTTTAAACTTAAAAAGAAAGAATATTTTCAAAAATAACAAAGAAAAGTTTAAGGATAATTTACATAAATGTAATAAAATCCAAAAATATTTATGACGTGTAACAAAAAATAGAAGTCCATGAAGACAATGAAATATTTTCATAATTTCCATATTTGTCTTTAAATATTGCGAACGATTTGTCACGTCTTTTTTTTTTTTTTAATTTATTCATCTTCTCTTCCAGACTTCTTAAGCTTTTCATATTTTTTTCCTTTCTATTTTTAAACAATTTATTCTTCTATTTAAATCACCTATTTCAGCTTCACCATTTTCAGTAAGATTCTATAAAGCTATTTCATATTCCTCGTATTCTAGACTATCAATATCGTTTAAATATTATTTTGACATGATCCCATTGTCAACATGATCGTTTAAATTTGAGTCTTTTTACATCGTTTAAAATGAGCCACGATCATGTTGGCACGATCTAAACAATCACTTACCATAGTTAACATAATTGTTTAGCATGGTCAACACACTCATTTGATTTCAAGTTTTTAACGATCATTTAAATTGGATTATACGATCGCTTATTATAATCAACACGATCTTCGTTTAAATTTGAAGTCTTTTTCCCCATCGCTAAAAAGAACTACACGATCGTGTATCATAACTTAAACGATAGTAGATCATTCATTTAAACTGTAGTACATGATTGATTAGAAGAAGATTATTTGCGCATGTGTGGCCGATTAATTACATGTTGATTGGGCCATTTTTTATATTTTTCATTGTGGGTTTGCGGACTTTTTTCGTTTTCAGAATTATTTTACGAATTTGTTATATTTTTTAAAAAACCATGAAAGTTTAATCCTTTACGAATTATTTTATTGTATGAATATTGAGTTTAGAAAGTAAACTTTTTTATTGCTTAGATTAGAATGGGTTTTAAATAAATAATAGTTTAGTCACAAAATATTTTGAAGACATACATGAAAAATTGTCAAAGGCTATCCTTTATTTAATATATTTTTATATAGAGGATGGAGAGTTATTATTTTATTTATGTTGAGTAGAAATATAAATATATGTAAAAGGTTACTCTACAAAAATGAATAAAAGAAAAATAACAAAATTTATGACGACCGACCAAAATTAATAGAGAGGAATGGTTTTGCAATTTGATGAAGATTATATTTATCTTATCAATCTTCGTAGTTTTCAAAAAAAACATAAATAATCCTTCAATTTACTCCCCATTTTTTTTACCAAACTTTTAATTCTCTTAATTAAAATTCAACTTTAAATTTCCATCAACCATTATGATCACGTTTATCGAAACATAATAATTTTTGCTATACTCGTAACGAGCTTGAATCGCAAAAATAATTGTATATATACATAAAGGAATAAAAGTTTTAATACAGTTAAAGATGATATAGACCAAAACTCAATTTAACTTTGAAGAATGCTTTCTGCAAATTAAAATGAAAAGAAATTCTTATTCTGATGGTGATTCTGGTATCTACAAATTATCAAATTATTCTTGAAAGGTCATCAATTAAAGCATCTCATATTTCTTTTAAGTTACTCTAAGCTTCTTGGCTTGTGGAAACCAATTGGAATTACAAATACTTTTTAAAGAGAAAAAATTTTAGAGAGAATTCCATATTAAGTAATTCACTAATTACATTCAACACTCAATTTTCTATCTTCTCCAAATCATCGAAGAAGAAAAAGTGGATAGTTGTAAATGGGAGAGTTCCGCGTAGATAAACGTGGAGGTTATCTCCTTCCCATTTAATTTAATTTAATTTAAAATTAAATAAACTAAATTAAAATTATTAAATAATTAATAATTAATTAAATCATATTCAATGAATATCTTACTTAAATTATAGTTCTAATTCTATATGATTTGACTACAGTTGTATGGAGATACTATTTAAGAAGAAACTCATCTACTTGCTCTAAAGTTGAGGATGAGTGAATTTCATCTTATGTGATATATTTCTAGCTTCTCATTCAGTCTTGTCTCTAAAATGATAGGACTTATTAAGTAGGCAATTAGCCACCCTCACCCTTAATTACAAATCAAAAAATAATCCTTTATGAACAGGAATTCATAACACGTTGGAATTCGTGAACAAGAATTCAAGAGTAAGACTTAGTTGTCTAAGTCATCATATTAAAATAAAAATCTAACTAGTCAACGAAGTTACATCTAGTTATTATTATTTCGTGGTTTAATCTTATGCAAACTCATTACATATGATACACTCACTCCATGTCACTTACACGAACGTGTTGGATCATTGAGTTTGTATAAAATATGAAGTGGGTCATATTTATAGTACTGTTACCAAGATATTGTATCTAACTTTATTTTTATATTATAGACTCGTTAAGTTGTATCTTGAACATTGATCTCTATGTGTTTCTACATACAACTCAAGACTCATAAGACAAATTATGATGTTAGTTTATTGGATTTAGGTTATTAAGATAAATTCTAATAAAAAAATCAACAATACTTATTGAAATTACAATAATAACATTTTATTAATATCGATCACTGAATTATATTTATTATCAACGAGTTTTAGGACATAAAACCCAACAATATATGTATGTGTATATATATATATATATATATATACAACAATATATATATAAGATCATATCTTCAATGTATCGGAATCTTAATTTAAAAATTAATATATTGTCATATCCTATTGTATGGGTATCCTACGTTCGTATCTGTATTTGATATGATTTCATATTAATTTTACCACTTTTCTTCTATTATAAATTTAATATTTAGAGTATAAATGAATTGAAATTTTTCATAAAGTTTGATGAATGACTATTTATTAAACATAATATTGGAAAATAGAGTTGTTGTTAAATATTAATTTTACCACTTATTTTATTTAAGATCTGAAAAAAGGTGGGGAAAAAATGAGTTTGGGAATTGTCGTTTGTCGTAAATACTCAATTCTAGGTGGAAAAATGTTTTGGGAATTTTGAGTTGTCCTACTAGTCAATTCTGTCTATTTTCTAAATATTAAAAAAATGTTTAGAAATTTTGACATTTAAAATAAACTTTTATATTTATTCATTTATTTTTTTAAAATATTATAATAGACTTAACAGTTAGTTTTGGAAAAATTGTTGTCTTAAAAAATTAAAAAAAAAAAAATGATAAAAGGGAATTTGTAGCAGTTCTTCTTTTAAGTCAATCAAACCCTAGCAAACACATGAATTTTAGTTAAACAAGTTATTAGAAAAATTTGGAAATTATGGTAACCAACGACCTTGTAAATACCTTAGAGAAAAATATAAAATGGATCCAAAAAGAGGTTGTTTGCCTAAGGCATTGATTGAGGCAATGCATAGCAAACAAGGAGTTTTTAAGGTTAAACTTTCCGGTCCCGTTGTTGCATGGATTGAGTATTTGGGCGCAAAGGGACTTGTAGGACAAGACCTCAAGGCACAATGGTGGGATATTGGATGCCTAGAAGAGTGTTGGGTGCATGAGGGAGATCATAAAACGTCCCACCTTGTGCATGGGAGGTAGTGAGTTGGTGTCCACAAGTTGGAAAGTGTGCTGCATAGTGTGTGCGTTGAGCTTGATTGGTTGAGGAAGATGGAGTGGACAACAAGGAGGATTAGATGTCAAATTGAGGAGAATTTTTGACTAAGTCTTAGCATGAGGTGGATCACATGTAAAGTGGTAGACGTGCATGTAGCCAAGCATTAAGACGCCTTTTGAGGCTTTGTGTGCTAGATTGTAGGAGTAAATACATATGGACATGTAAGGTAGCTAGGTAGAGATTTCAAGCAAAGGTGGTTTGGGAACCACTATAAATATCAGTTTTAGTTTTGGGAGGTTAACTTGTTCAAACTACTCATGTAAAACAAGTAAAATAAATGTTCTTTAGGAGTTATAAGAATAGAGACAATCAGATCAAGATTAGGGTAGACACATATATAGGTCGTAAAGGAACCCAACATAGGCCCAATTGCGCCTAATGGACACCTGGCCGGTGCATCACTCCACAAAGACCTATTGCTCACTTGGGCTGGCCATAAGGCTATGTTGCATGCCAATTAACACTACAAGAAGTAGGGGGTCTACCGACGCATACATGCGTCATCAGAAAAAAAATGCATCGAAAAAAGCTATGTCGATGCAGAAATGGACGTCGAGAAGTGTGTCATGAGTGTCGTGTCATGAAAGGAAACGTTGACGTAGAAACGAGATGACGTCGGCAAAGGGGTAATGCTGATGTATGATTCACCGAAATTGCCGACATGTTGACGTACCTTATGACGATAATGCGTCGTTAGAGTCACCCATTCTCGACGCATTTGTTGCATCGGGAAAACCTTTTTATAATGTTTTATTATCTAATTTTTATTTTTTTTGCTATCAGAATCGAATTCAATTTAAATTCTTTCAAATACTAAAAATAATTAACGTAAATTTAATAAAATAACAAATGAAATTTATATTAAAATTAATTCAAATATATCAAAAATACATGTTTGTAGTTCAAAAAGTACATGAATTATGAAAACTAAAAACAGAGAACCAAAAACATAATCTAAGCGCCGTTCAGAAAGTTCCCCATGCCTACGTACCTACAATTACATGAAATTAAGTTTAAATATATATCACCAATAAGAAATTAAGAAGGTAAAAGTTGAAAATTACTTACCTCAATGAAATCAAGGTCCTCTCAAAGTCCGAGTGAGTTCTTCAATCATTTTCTTCATTTCTTCCATCTGGCTACCATTTTCTTTGTGCTTCCAGTTACTTTCTTCTTCTACTTTTCGAAGACGAGCTTTTAGCTTGTTAACCTTCCTGGCATGCATCTCTCCCTTGTGGAATGTAGACGAAGAACCGTTAGCAGATTGTCAGAACTTTCGCCTGGGGCCCCAACCAAGACCCCTTTTGAGTAGCCCGATCGTCTACACATATATAGGTCGTAAAGGAACCCAGAGAGTGATTGAGAATCCTTTGGATAGGTTGAGACTGGAGTTCCAGCATTTGATTTTGCAATAAATTTTTTTATTAATTAAGTAAAACATGTAAATTAAATGTTGTGTAAAATAAGACAAAAGTATTGCAGAAACTTACTTGAGCATCTGTAGTCGCCGGCAAAACTAGTTGGCCACCCTAGCATTATTTCCTTGAATAATTCCACACAATCGATTAGATGACCTCGTCGTTCAACGAGCTCTTGCTGACATTGCAGAAACGACTTAGCACCGCTATTGTGGTTGTAGGACCAATTCGCTTTAGCAGCCTTATTCATCGATGATTGCTCTTACATGCAAACAATCGAAATGTTACATAAAAAAACTGAACTACCGTTTGAGAACATTAAAGTTTTAAATCACCTAAAACTGTTGACTAAGGTAGTGGTTGCATAGGAAGTGTCAATCTTGCATACGCATCCTCAATCTAGGGGGTGGGTGGCACGAGCCATTTCAAGATCATTGAACTTCTTAAAATGGCAGTGGTTCTATCTTCTAAACTCCTTCTAGCAGGTGAGCATTTAATGCTTAACAAACTGAGTAAGTGTTGGATCTGTGCAATTTAGCACGAACCATTGCCACAAAAGAAAAGTACACATGGATTAGGAATCTATATATATACATATAGGTAACATATATGTACGGGTGATTTAAAAACTTACCTGTAAACCACCTTTCATGAGCTCAATGTACTCCTGTGTAACGTCATTCCACTTAAAAAAACGAATTGGAAAAAATCCCGAATTAACATGTCAATGGTATTGCTGAAGCGAACGACATGTGGCGAGATCGACTTATCTTGTCTTGGAGCGATAGATGTGGGGATCTTCCCGTTTTGTGCAATATATCTATCCTACTCCAGGCTCCTTGAGTGCTCCCGTCTCCTAGGAGTGCGAGTAGTAGGTTGAGAGGCATCTACAAGAACAAAATAATTTTAGAAATAGAACTCCAAACTTATGCAATTAATTACTTATGTAACGGTGACTAACCTGATGTGTCGCCCACCGATGATGTGCCTCCTACGTTATTAAACTCCTCGATGTTAAAATCAAATAGAGAACCACTCTCATCAAAACCGACAGGAAAATTAGACATAGTACCTAAGGACATATAAACCAAAATTAATTAAACATATGAGAGTACTAACTGAATATATATAAAAATTGAAATATATGTGAATACATGATTCATCGGTTATTATTATTTGTGATCGCCTGATTCGCCTTAAACAGATAATTAGTCATCATCATCGTTTATAAAGTCGTCAACGACATGATGCACAATCGATCTTTCCACTATTGTAGGATCAACATCAAGTCTACACAGGGTGTCATCCTCAATGTGATTAGCTACACGATGTTCAACAACGATTTCGGGTATGTTTAGTTGTTGATCCTCAACATCATCCACTTCAGGCACATACCATATACTTTTGAATAACCTTTCAATTGACACCATATTTAGGTCGTCAATGTAAAAGACTTGATGTGCCTAGATTGCGAGAATGACTGATTCTTTAAGAAACAAAAAACGAGACGTGTTGATTGATTTGTACCCCAATTCCACATGTGTCCTATGGTTTTTGCTCTTGTCTATGTCAAATCATCTACACTCGAATAGCCAAATACGACGTCCCATCGGATATTGAATGGAAAGAACTTCATCTAATACACCGTAACAATTGTTGTCGTCGCTTCCACTGGCACTACTTTCACCGACTACCATGACTCCACTATTTTGTGTTGTGCGTCGAAAATCACGATCTATCGTGTAAAATTGTACCCCACCCACGATGCATCCACTGTAGGATTGAACATCAAGTGAAGGTCACATCGCAAGTGAGAAGAAATCGTGCGAAAGGTTGTCCCTTTCACGCGTTTTGATGACCTGAAATTATTTTGTTGATGAATATATAAGTCTGAAATAAGTCTAAGTAAATTCATAATGGATTTATGTATTCCACATACATATCTGATCTTTGAACCAATTAGGAAATGCTTGTTGATGTCTTTTGAATAAGTCGATAGTGTTGTTTGTCTAACGGCGTATCAACCTCAAGTGTAACTCTTTTTTTTAAAAAAAATACAATTAATTTATTTATTAAATAATTTTAATATAATTAAATTAATTTTATTTAAATTATATAATATATAAAAATAATTAATAAATCAGATATTATACATTTGATTTAAATTGAATCATATTAAAAAAATTTGAGAAAACTCTAAATCTAATATGAATCTTATCCATAATTAATTAATATTTGAATCTTATTAAAATATTCATCTCTTTTATAATATAAGTTTGAATCTTATAATGTAATGTATCTGTATTTATCATATTAATTGTATCATACACAATTAATTTTCTAATTTAATTTGAACAATTTAAATTAGTTCAAAAGCAATTAATTCTTATTTAATTCTTATTGAGCTGGCAAAAGAATCTAATAGATCTACGGATTAAAAGATTAAGTAGATATAAATCGACCCTTCACAAATACACATAACTACAATTGGATCAAATTACTATTTGTTTATTAGATAATTCATCTAATAAGCAAACGATTTATAGTTTTGACTATAAATTAACTCATCTTGGGCCTTAGTGTTCAAGGAATGACGTAGTTAATTAATTGTTGTTTATCACGAAAAACAAACAATCGAAAGAAAAAAAAGTACGGTTCATATTTTATTCAAACAAAGATGAATAGAATCGCTTGATAGAAAAAAAAAAACAGTAATTATCGAAAGATAGATCATGAAGAATAAAAAACAAAAAAACAAAAAATTTAAAGTCTATAAAATAAGGGTTGAGGTGGGAGATGTGGTTAACAAATTCACAAAATTAATTAATTGAGGAAAAAAGGAGAGGACAAATTTAAGAGCATTGGCGGAGGGAACCCCACCTTATCTGACGACATGCTTTCTTGGGACTAAAAAACTGCTTCTTTCTTTCTACAAAAACACACGGAAATGGAAACCAAAAATTCATTAGAGAAAAATAAAAGAATTATGAGTCTTCTAATCCATCGCTTTCAGTGTTGATTTCCAAATACAAATGGCTCTTCCTAGTAGACCCATTGAATGCTGAACCAGATGCGGATCAGACTCCATTTAACACCCTCTTTATTTCTCACCATCTGCTGCGTTCTTCAGTAAAAATCATCAACCCCCTTCTACTCTTTCTGCTTTCGCCACTTGTCCCCTACTTTCTTGCTTTCCTACCCCTTTTAAGAGATTTCCCCACCTCCACATTTTTCTCTATTTTGTATAACATATTGTTTAATTTTACCTATTCATGTCACTAATTTAATTGGCACTGCCTTGGTGCAGAGTGCTTATAAGAGGACTACCATCCTGCATGCCCAGCAAGTGTTTGATGAATTGTCCGACTCAAAATTGAGATTCTTCTTTCTAAATTCTTGCTTCTCTTTTTGATTTTGGGTGTTGGGTTGGAGAAAATGAGCTACGCTGGAATCGGTATTAGTCCTGGGAATGTCCCTGTGTATCATGGCTCCAATTTGAAGGTCTTTGATAAGAGGGTGAGGGTGGTTGAATTGGTGTTGAGGTTTGTGATTTGTGGCCTTGGTGTTCTTGCTGCTGTTCTTGTGGGGACTGATACTGAAGTTAGAACTATATTTGCCATTCGAAAGAGGGCCAAATTCACAGACATGAAAGCTCTTGTGTATTCTCTCATTCTCTCTCTGCGTTTGTTTGAATCTTGTTATTGCGTATTTTGTTTCTTTAGCGGGTCGGATTTTGGTCCTACCTATTAACTACTACTTGGTCTTTCTCTCTTTTATCCTGTTTCATGGTTTGGTTTGGTTTGGTTTTACAAATTAAAATATTGGTAGACTCAAGGCTTAATTAAACAAGATTAAAATGATGGGCTGTAACGTACATATTATTTTCACTCCTTTTACTCGTAGGCTAGAAAAGTTGGCACGCAATTCATTACAGAGGTTACCTCTTAGTATTGACACAAGCTTCTCTGATGCTATCATATACCGCAGGTTTTTAGTGGTAGCAAATGCTGTAGCAGCGGCTTACTCTTTGGTGCAAGGATTACGATGTGTGGTGTGCATGCTGAGGGGAAAAGTGCTCTTCAGCAAGCCTTTAGCTTGGATCATTTTCTCTGGCGATCAGGTAAATTTTAGATCTGGGAGATTCCCTCTAAAAATCCAAATTTCTTAGCCCCTTTTCTATTTTTACTGAGATAAATAGATGACCATATTACACTAGGAAATTGTTCTTTATATGCTTTTTGCTTCCTTTTTTTTTTCTCTCTTGCTACGGGTAATATCTGATTCTGGCCGTGAATAAATGGATTTATGACTTTGGTTGGTATTGTCTGAGGATTCTATTATCATAATCTAAAGAACAAAGCACTTGTTGTATGGCTAAAGTAATAAATGCAAGTTCCATTTGAAATTTAGTTCTACCAACCTCTGTCCAAAAAGTTTATGTAGCCTACAATAAGTATTCTTCTGGACTTCAGTATCTTCTTATCTTCCTATCTTGCTTTCTGTCCATACAATTTTACATATTATATTTTAGTTTTGGTTAAATCAAAATTCCTTTTTTTCTATCTCCATATCCTTTAAACTTAAGCTCAACGGTATTTACTGTAGTTCTTGACTCCTCATAGCTGCAGAAGTTCCATTATTGCCCCTATTATTCAATTAAACTTATCCCACAGCCTTGTTTTTACTTAAAAGTATCATAGATTAATTGTTGTTATTTGTTGTTGACTCCAAAAGGAGAGAAATTTATTGCGGATTATAGTGGCACTGCAGAATCAGATTATTTCTAGTCTTAAAATTTTCTTTTTGAATGTAAAGAATTAAAACTCTGCGCAAATACTTGTTTATTAACCGATATTAACTTGTTAGACCCCACGTTAATATAATACTTGAAGTTTACCTATGTCATATTCATTAATAATAACTTATTGCCATGAAGAGTGGTCCAGATTCTAGACAAAGGATTGTCCACATTCTAAACCACTTACAAATTTTGTAACTGAACAATTTGTTTGTGTCTATTGGTCTCTACATTTTCGATGTTTTTTCTTAAATTTAAAAAGTCTGATTGATTCCTGAGCTTCAATTTTGTGTCCATGACCTCTTATCCATCATTTCCTAAAATTCAAACATGCCGGACACAATTTTTAAGTTTGAGATCCTCCTAGGAGTGAAATTCAATTTTAAATCGAATGGATCACTTAAATTTTAAAAGTTTTGAAAATTTCAGGATATCTTCGACACAATATTAAAATTTTGTTATAAACATTTTAGATACATTTTTTAAGAGAGTTTTTAGCAAGTAAGAGAAGAGAATGTTGAAGTTTAATAAGTAGTGTTAGTGGTGTAGATCATGGCGTATGTGACAGTGGCAGCAGTGGCATCGGCAGCCCAGTCAGCAGTGTTCGGGAAGCTGGGGCAGCCTGAGTTGCAATGGATGAAAATATGCGATCTGTACAAGAAGTTCTGCAACCAAGTAGGGGAGGGACTTGCAAGCGCAGTGGTGGTCAGCTTGAGCATGGTGGTTCTATCTTGCATTTCAGCCTCCAGTCTCTTCCGCCTCTACAATGGAGGCAAGAACAAGAGCAACTCAAGATGGTAAGTCTTTAGAGTTCATAAGAAAACATTCCAACCTCCATAGCCCGATCGCCAATCTGAGCTTTCTATGAGGAAATGTTGGGATTTTCTAAAAGAAATGTATGTTAAAAGTGTTCAATTCTCTTGAAAAACAATGGTACATCCTTCTTCAGTAATAAATTTACAAGTTGAGGCATAAACTTGTATTTATGAAAATTTTGTCCTTTTACTTCAAAAAGTGCATGTAGCTGAAGATAAATGTGGCTCAAAATCAAGGATTGTTCAATGCATATTGGGTGTGTACTAAATAAAAGAGAGAGAAATCCAGTTTGGAAACGCAATTAGAATAGACGAATTTAAACCTGCTGGTGTAGAAGCCAAAGTAGGAGTAGAGCTAAGTAAGAAACTTAGATTTAAGAATGATTAATGTAAAGTTTTGAATTGATGGATCCTCTCGAGCACACCAATGCACCATTTGGTTATAAGATGTTGACTAGGCAGTTCTAGATAGGGATTTAATTACCCCTAAGCATTGAATGATAGACAGAGAGTCTGAAAGGGCCATAATATCAGTGAGAGCTCTTCTACACCCAAATGCACTTCAACATCAACAGCCACTAAGTAATGAACCTCACTTAAAGGTACTAATTAATGCTGCGTTTGGCTTTAGAAATGATTTATTTGAAATCATTTTAAATGGAAGTGAATTGAAATTACAAATTTCTTGTTTGAATATCCACAAGAAATGGAAAAAGAAAAAATGTAAGCAAGGCCAATTTTACTCTTACGTTGTAATAGCTTATTTTAATAGTTATTCATTATTTTAATAACAAATAAAATTGCGTATAATAATAAAAAAGATAATTTACCATTTCCAAGAAATATGTTATAGCTTATAAATATTTTAATATATTTAGTTTTAGAATGTTAACTTATTCGATTAATATTTAAAATTTGCAAACGTTGTTAAATGAAAAATTAAGAAAAAAAAAAAATCAAAAGCAGATAAAGAAAAAAGAAAAACATTAATAGTTTAGTTTTACTTGATTTGTTCGCATGCAAACATAAAACAAACTAAAATAAAGAAAAGAAAAAAAGAAAAAAGAGGAGAAAGAATGAATAGAGTTCCCATAGATGTAGAAAGACTGGAGGACGCTATCACCCTGTTTTACAAAAATTTATCTTAACCTAAATTTTGTTTTACAAAAATCATCTTTACCTGAAATTGAATACATAACCTATTATAAGAAAACGAAACTTGGTGATTGGACTCATGACCAATAAAATTACTCTAATAATTAGACCAAAATTTTGAACCTCCAACAAGTATTCTAATAATTAGACCAACAAAATTACTCTAATAATTAGACCAAACTTACTTAGCATAACTAAGTTTTCAATCCAAAAGCCTAACAAGTAAGGATATCAATTTCCGCCCAAACCGGAGGTGTTGTTCAAGGCCCTCTACAAACATCATTAAACATTGCAATAAAATCAACCATTTCTTGTGCAATAATAACATAAAACATATCAGGAAAAGAGACTATAGTCTTTGTATTTATTATTCATCGATGCTATGTCAATTCTAGAGCAATCTCTTTTTTTTTCCAATCAAAATAGCCTAAATTGTTGTATGATATTACATAATGAGCCTTTTTTTTCTAATCTATTACAAAAAGTCCTAAATGGCTACCATTTTTTACAAAAAAAAAAAATTGACGAATTTATGAATGGATATATATACACTAAATAACATAATCGATATATCATATTTTTTGAAAACTGTATATCAACATATATTTATAAATTGTATATATTGAATGGTATATATCTAAATGCAATATTACGGAATCAAAATTTAAAACGTTTTAGAAAATCTACAATATAATGGAGCAAGGAAAAATATGAGGAACTGAAGAAAACAACTAACCGAAAGTACGAGAATAACAAAAAAAAAAAACTGAGAATCAACGAAGAACGAAACCGTAATCGATGATGGAGGAAATAAGGTTACGTGTAAGGAAACTGGATGTATCAGAATTGAAAGAATGTTATGATTTTTCGATGACAGAATCGGGCTTACTTGAAGAAACATATGATATTCTATGGTTACTGGATGTCTATATATATGTATTAGGGTAAATAAGGAGGGGTATATATCTATAAAAAAAACATAACACACAGATCATATTCGTCAATTATTGTATGTCAATTTATGTATACTATTGTATATATGAAGGGGTATATATTTAAAAAATAATAGAACACACATATTATATTAATCGGTTATTGTATCTCAATTTATATGCATTATTGTATATATGAAGGGGTTTATATAAACTAATTCACGTAACAGACAGTTAAAATTCTTTGAGCATTGTATGTAATAAATATATGTATTGTTATATATATGAAATTGTATACATTTTAAGAAAATGATGATTTAATGGAGTACAGAAAAATATAATGAATTAAGAAAGATAATTAATCGGATGCACGAGGAAAACGAAAGGACGAAATAAATTGAGATTCTATAAATAATGGAATCGAAATCGATGAAGTACGAAATATAAGTAGATGAAGAATGAAACTAGATGGAATTGGTAAAAAGATTCAATAACTTTCTGATGGAGAATACACCAAACTTGGTGTGGAAATTAGATGAATTGCAAATGACAGATGTAACAGAAAAGAATGACTGTTGACGATTAAGATGATGATGTAAGAATTATGCAACTAATGAATAACTAATAAAGATAAATTTAAAAATTATTTATATATTCAATGGCATATTATTTGACGATAATTTAAAATAAATTATATAAAATAACATTTTTTCGTTGATAATAATTAAGAAAATTATAATTTATTATGATAAATATAATATAAATAAGGAAAAATATACTTCTAGGTACGAAATTTCATGATCAAATTATGTCTTTTTTCAGATCTTTCATCTCATCTTATAAATTTATTTATTAAATTAATCCATAAATTTCAGCCTCCTACAATTTTATCCATAAAATATTACAAATTTATTTAATCTCCGACTCCCGTTCCTAAAATTCAATATCATTTGTGTTAAATTTAATTTTGTTACTGATGAAAAATAATGAAATTTTTATTATAGTTCTTTTAAATCTATTAAGAAAAGCGACTTTTTTAAGTCAAAATGCCACCAAACAGTGTACCCAAATGTGTCGAATGTGGATGGACACTTTTGAAAGTTATCTTAGAATTAGAATCAAATACCAAATTGAAGCAAAACTAAAATAGTTTTAAAATTAAATAGTAAACATTTTAATCCATTGAAACCAAACTCCAAAATTAGAACTAAATGTGAAAACATTTTAAAATCTTCCAACCAAATTGAAACTAAAACTAAACCTAGAGCCTAGCCCATAAATTTTGCCCTTAATTCTACTAATATGGTAGATTATACTCCTGTAAAATCATCAAATTTGTTTCTTCTTTATGGTTTATGACTTCATTTTTAAGGATACAATCGAACCTGAGTTGATACATGAGACACAAATATCAACATGACAAAAATTTAATACCTGCTGGCATTACAATTCCATAAAAGAAGCAGAGAGGCACAAAGAAATAGAGCATTCGCCCAACAATATATTTAAACGGCTGAATCTTCATCAACAGAGAGTATGTTTATTCAGAAAGAAGAAAAACAAAACAATAATAAATACCCAAAACAACACTCATCATAAAAAATTTAACAAGAAATCAAGCTATTTCCTTTTTCTTCTTCTATCTTACAACATAAATACAGATCATGTACAGGATGAAGACCTGAAGAGGCCAATTTAGGTGAGGTGGATGAACAAGAATTACATTTTCAAGTGTTAAATCCTATCAAAATTGGGCCTTCTCTTTCCAGGAGTGAACCACCGGTGACTATCACATTCACAGCAAAGCATGAGGCATAAATCTCTCCAAAACTCGGTTATAATTCATCTAGTTTTCAGCTTTTGGGCTACAAAATTCTATGGTTAAGAGTGGTATGTTGTTACCAGTTGTGGAGTTGAGCAGTAATGCTTTTTACCACTGGGTGGTATTCGGTGTGCATATGCTTCTTTGCCTTCTCTGAACCTGGTTGCTCCAGCCACTCCTTGTATATTTCTTTCACCACCGGATTATTAAACGGATCCCTCACTAAAACCTGCCACAACATCAACGGCATGACCCGATCGAGTTATATAACAGAAGTAGCTCAAATGGACATCGAAGATAGGAATAGGGGCTAATTAAGAAAATTGAGCTATATTACAAAATAAAGTATCTGCATCTTCATAAACAAAAGACTTCCTCACAACTTAAATAGCTGCTAAACCACCCTACCCCATCTAACAGACCGTTCCACATCCCAATAACGGAGTGAAAACGTAAAAGAGCTCCAAGTTTGATTGCAGAATGCCAAGCCAGGAAAAAACAATCAGCTTCTCTCCCTACCATTCCCTAACCAAAACTGATTACCTCACTCCTACCTTCCAGACGGAATGGAACATATGCAAGCTCAACTCAAATCCCACGTAACCAACTCTTGGAACATTTCCCTTCCTGCCATCCCAACATAAGTGTTAACTGCTGGGAGCCTAGCAGTAGCTTATCATTTCATACGTTCTATGTCTACCAGCATATTGCCACTGCTATTATTTATAGTTTGGTTTTCAAATTTTATCAAGTTGGCTTTCAGACAAATGGTTCCCTATCTACTTATGACTTGATAAGTAGATCTAGATATATAAGAACACTCAGTGTTTTTAAAGGCTCAAGGCGCACTAAGGCGCAATGGTCCTCTAGGGCCTAGGCGCAAGGCACACAAAAAGGAGCAGGCTTTTTTTCATGAGGCGCACTATATAAAAAAAAAAATTATATATATATATATATATATACATACAAAATTGAAAGGAACAATAATATATAAAATATAAATAAATAACCAATGTGGAAATGAGAATTAACTCTAATGTATAAAATATTATAATATTAGTTTTCTACCCAAAAAACAAAACACAATAGAAAACTAGTCAGACTTCAACAACAATCAAAATAAAAGTTCATTCCTAAAGATCAAACTCATCATCACTAAATTGATCCTCATCTTCATTCAATCCTTCGTTGGACTTATAGCCATCGGTATCTTCTTCGTTGGACTTATAGCCATATGTAAAACACGTAATAGGTATAATAGTGTTTTTTTTTTCAATGACAGCCTAGCCCAAATAATAAAGCCCGCGCCTTTGGGGCTTTTGCGCCTACTGCACATGGAGGAAGGCCTCTTCGTCTGCGCCTCGCCTCTCCACAAATAAGCGCAAGGTGTACGCCTTGGGCCTAGGCGCGCGCCTCAGAACACTAACATTAGATCTAGATATATAAGAACACTAACATTGTTTAGAAGGAACTACCAAAAAATGTTCCAGATTGAACATAGTACGCCATAAACAATAAATTCTACATGAATGTACTTACGTTTTCCTGATATGCAGCTTCTAATAACTCAATCAAGTCCTTTGGAGATTGTCCAGGCTTGGGTTTAATTTGACCCCCTCCATTTAGACAACCTGTTTTTCACAATAATTGACATTAAATATAAGATCTATTTACCATTCAAACAACTTCGTTCGATCACAGTTTATCAGATTGCAGAAATTCACCTGAAGGGCAAGCCATAATCTCCAGAAAATGGTAGTCACATTTTCCTGTTTTTATTTTTCTGACAACATTTTGTAGATTTCGGAATCCATAACATAGTGCAAACTTCAACAAAGTCTTCCCTTCCACCTATAATAAACATACATGGACAGACATGCATAAGATAACACTTCATTCACAAGGACTAAAAGGAGAGGAAACAAGATGAAGGTAAATAATCATATGCGATAAGCCCCACAACTTCAATAATTGTTAAAACTGTGAGTCCGATGATGCAATTTTAAATACGCACGACAGGTGGAGCAATTTTTACCAATAACTGTGGGGGGTGGGGGGGAGGGAGAGAGAGATTTCAGGCAAAATTTGGCTCGTCACCCATCCAAAACACCACATAAAAATCATCTTAATATTTATGCTTAGACCCCTAGCTAGCAATGCTTGGTATTTCAAATACTCAATAATTATAAGCCCCTAGGTGCCTAGCTCACCTCAAGCGTGAGCTCCTGGAAATCTGAATTTCTAATAGGTTTGAATTCCAAAGAGCCTTCAATATCTTTGCCAAAGAGTATCTTTGCAGCATGCCTGAAGATTGTTTCTGCATAACCACCAGAACTTCCACTAACTCCAAAAAGATGCCCTTCTTCATTAACATTAGTCAGCCTGCACGAAAATAGCCAACATGACAGCCTTAGATATCATTACATAACTAAACTCTAAATTTGGAAAGGCTTAAGAAAGTAAGTCATTTAGCCTTACATTCTATCCAAAGGGGATTCTTCTAAGCTCTTAAAATCCACCTCTTTCATCTTCAAGCGTTGATAAGCAAACAAAAATAAATAGATAAATAAAGGGTTTTGGGAAGCCAAAACTAAAGACGCAGGCATACTACCAAATAGAAAAACACGCACACAAACAAAATGAGAAAAGGTGAACCTGTATCAATTCTAGAACTTCACCAGATGTCAATACTGAATCTACTTCTGTAATTCTGTGGGCCTCATCCTCCGGAGTTTTGTTGGCTGAGTCCAACTGAAAAACAAAATCCTCCCTGGCTGCCTCCAGTTTCTTATCATAACAGGGCATCACAGTAACATGGTAAACATCATCTGACCTGCCAAATAGACATGAACCATAAAGAAAGATCGAAATCTCAACTATTCAAGCGCTACCCTAATGTCATTGCAAAGAAAGTTTCTCTCTAAAAGAACCTTCGAAGCATTGTTCAAGAGCATGGAAGAGTCAGATATAGCTTGTCTATATTATCTCCAAGTCCAACTAAGTAGTTGACTGTATAAGAAAATATTTTGGGAAATGCCAATATGTAACAATCAAAAAGCTTCTACTTATTCATTTCATAAATACCATTACCATATTTTATCAGTCTAACTCAAACTCATCGCTCCACTGTGAATAGCATCTTCACATACCATCACAATTTACAAACAAGTACATCAGAAAGATCAGGAATAATAGATGTATCAATGCAATTATATTTCATCAGCACTCTTCGGCATTGCCCCTCTTACAAATGGCACTATGGACTTTGGACTCATCTGGGAGGTATACAGTTAAGTCCTTGTCAAAGCATTTGACAGCTTCATCTCATCTTGCAAAGGAGTTTTTTTACAAAGTTGTATGGAAATCTAAGACCCCTAAGAGAATCGATTTTCTGATTTGGATAACTGCTTTTGGATCCCTTAATTGTCTGGATACCCTACAACACAAGCTTCAATCTCACTATTTATCTCCCTCCATTTTTTTGTTTTTATATCCGTGAGTTTCTAGGCCTAGTTAAGTGCATCTTGACTAATTTCACGCAATAACCCATCTGACCCTACAACATTTGGGTGTCAAGGAAACTCGTAGGAAGTTAATCCAAGGTAGGTGGCCATCATAGATTTATCTCCCTCCATTTGTCCCCTATATTTAGCAAATAGTGAATATTTACAGCATTTACTATTTGATTGCTGATATTCACGCAGAAGTTGGATGAAACTATTCTCTTTTAATCTACATTGGACTTTTGGGCTTCGATTCAGGAAAATATTTCTCAGTGTTGGTTGGTCTATCATTATCACCTAAAGCTCAGCTACTCTACTATGATCTAATTCAGTCAAGGCATGTCAGAAATTTGGTTGAACCAGAGAGTTTTCCATGACAAGTCTATAAAATGGTCTAATTGATTTGAGCTCGTCTTCCAGCTTCTTCTTGGCATGCTTAATCAAAGCTTTTTATTGATAATTCTATTCAGGATACTTGTTTAAATCGGAACACTTTCATTTCTTAGGGTAACTTTGTTATTAAGTATCAAGGGAGATACAACGAGGATGATATAGGTGTCAACCTAGTTGAGATACCCAGGTCCATCTACTATTCTCTAATTTTCAAGTTTCTTATGTTTATCATATCTCATTGTAATTTAACCAATAGTATCTTCTTATTTTGTGATTTTTATCAATGAAAAGCGTTGTTTCCATTTTTTAGGGAAAAAAAGAAAAGAAAAAAGAAACAATGCAATTACCTAATACCCAACTTTTGGCAAATATGATGTTTGACTATTGATCCAATCATTTGCTGAGGACTCTTCACTGATGATATGTAAGGCAAAATGTAGGATCCATGTTGCTTCTCAGCATAGCATATCCATCCTGAAATCATAGAGATGTGAGCGTTTAAGAAGAAAAGATGCTGACATGTAAAAAGGAGGTACTCTTAAATTTGTCAAAAAATGATAAACCACAAATGCCAACAGGTATTCCCAAAAAAAAAAAAAAAAAAGAATTAAATTCTCATAAAATTATTTCAATAGATAAATAAAAATAAATCACTTGAAAACATATTAATAGTAACTATACGCAAATTGTTGGCATTTTGTCCATATAATTTTTTGGCATCTTATTGAAAACATTGATAAAAGGCAGCCAACAGACATCCCCAAAAACATTATGGAATCAAATCAACTCATTGAAAATATTTAAAGTAATAAATCAAAATATATCACTTTAAATCACCGTGAGTTGAATAATTATGAAGGTGCAAGACTGAACTATTAAACCACCAATTCACCCAAAAGTTTAAACTGGTGGTTGAAGACAAATTTAATTATACATCATTAACACTCACCTTCACTTGTTGGCTTGAAATATTTGAAAGGCCCAACAAGTGAAAATCAATTTTAATTAGGGAGGAAACAACAATGTAGGGACTTGAACACAAGACTTCCCTGGACCACCTACTCTAATACCATATTAAATTACCAATTCACCCCGAAGCTGAAGCTAGTGGTTGAAGGCAAATTTAATTGTAGATCACTAACACGGACAATTGATCAACACAACCCACCAGCCCCCAAAAGAAGAACAAACTAATAGCAGTTAATCATGGCGTCTTCAATAGTTTCCCATCCTAGGATAAATCTGACAGACCGAAAGTGAAATTGAAGAATGGTCCTCTCTCTCTCTCTCTCCCCGAGTCTTTAGACACTTGGCTCTGGAGTTTAGAGGAGAATGGGGTTTTCTCTACGAAATCCCTCACAAAATCCTTGTCGTCGATGGGTTACATGGCCTTTAAAGATCTATACGTATCCATTTGAAAAGGATAGTATCCCAAAAGATGAGATTCTTTCCGATGTTTAACACAAACTCCACAGGCACTCCCTTGTATAAACATCTCACCAAACTGCTGTATTATGTGCAAAAATGAGGGGAGATTGCACATCCACCTCTTCTTTCGGTGTCACTTTACCAAAACTGGACTTCATCTTTCAAGAATTCACATGGAAGAACACTTTCCTCAAGATGTTTGGATAATCTCCACTTATTTTCGAAGGCCATCCGTTCAAGAAAGATTGATACTATGAATTTCACTCTGGCTTTATTTTGGTGGTCAACAAGATTGATGCACAATTCTTGTATCTGAACAGATAAGGAGCAGGACACTGAATCTTTTCTTACATCCACATCTATTTAGCACTTAACTGGTGTAAATTGATTCCTACCTTTCGTAATTGTAGTTTGTCTAATCTTTTGTCCAATTGGAGATCTTTTTTGTAAACCCTTGGGATGTCCACAACATTGTGTAATTTCATCTTATCAAGGAAATGATTATGTTTGCTAACAAAGAAAATGAGTCTTCAATAGTTTAGTTCCAAAAAAAAAAAAAAAAAGTCATCTGCTTAAGAACCACAACACACTAGCCTCTGGACGCACAAAAGAAAAAGACAAATAAAAGAAGTTGATGCAGAGGAACATCTACCTGTCTCTGCATCCCTCCCCTTTGAAATACACTCACTTGTGAGACTAGTCGTGGGGTAAAAAGGGAAATGTAAGGCCCTCTGGCAACTGGTTAGGAGTCTCCTCTTTTATATGAAAAATATTATCATTTTAATATTTACGATCTTGGTTCTTGGAAGATTACTCCTTGAGGCTACTTAGAATATAATGTAATAAGAACAAAGGCTGTAATAGGTTAGTTAAGCTGTAAACAGCTGTAATCAGTTAGAGTTGTTAAAACTGTAATTAGTTAGACCTCTCAACTGTTTCTAAAACAGTTACTTGTAACTACTCACAAGGAACCTCAATAAATACCCCCATCTCTCAGCAATTAGGTAAGAGAGAATTCATTTTTGAATATAATTCTACTTGAATTACGTCAAGTGGTATCAAAACAGCCCCGATCCTTGGACGAATGGCTGGCCGGAGAGGAAACAACCCAACCGCAGGGGCCGCGAGCAAGAAGAGGTGGAGGAAATTGCCACCCTCTCTCCAAGGACATCTACGGTACGCTTGCTGGCCGTCGAAGACTCCTTGGGAGATTTGCACGGAAAGGTCGATAGAGTGATGGATTGCCTGGACGCACTAACTCGAAGGATGGATGAACTACCAGCCCGGCGAGGATTGAAGCCTATGCTCGAAATGATGAAAATAGAGGGGGCCGACGGGCACGAAGGAACTACAAAAATTTTCCTAACCAAAGAAGGAGACCAACGGATATACCACTGCAATATGCCGACGATAATAGTCAAGAAGAGTACGAACATTGGCAGAACACGCAAGATCATGATTCTTCCATCGGTGACGAACAAGGAAACATTTGGAATGATGATGGAGAATTTCGAATGGCCCAAGACTATAGAGGACAAGAAGCACGGAGAGAAACTTATCATGATTACAAGATGAAAATCGACCTACCAACTTACAATGGTAAACGCGATATTGAGTCTTTCCTAGATTGGATTAAAAACACCGAAAACTTCTTTAAATATATGGTTACTCCGGACAGAAAGAAGGTACACCTAGTGGCTTTAAAGCTAAAAGGAGGAGCTTCAGCATGGTGAGATCAGCTGGAAGTAAATAGGCAGAAGAGTGGTAAGCCTCCTATTTGTTCATGGAAAAAAATGAAGACACTACTAAAGGCCCGTTTCCTACCCCCAAATTATGAACAGACACTACAGTCAGTATCAAAACTGTCGTCAAGGAAGTCAATTGGTGGCTGAATACATCGAAGAATTCCATAGACTGGGCGCAAGAATCAACCTGAGTGAAAATGAGCAACATCAAATTGCAAGATTCATTGGAGGACTACGATTCGACATTAAGGAAAAGGTGAAATTACATTCTTTTCGTGTTTTGTCTGAGGCCATCTCCCTTGCAGAAACTGTTGAAGAAATGATGACTGTACGCCTGAAGAACTCCAACAGAAGGACAGCATGGGAGACGAACCCCTCCAAGAAACAATCTTATGGTAAGAAGACAGATGAACAACCTTCAACGTCAATGGTAGATAAGGGTAAAGCTATTGATATCCAAGAGACAAACAAGAAGAAGGAAAGTTTAGTCAGAGGAAAGACCCAAAACAACTACACACGCCCATCTTTGGGCAAGTGTTTTCGATGTGGAGAGCCCGGTCACTTATCCAACAACTGTTCGCAAAGGAAGACCATAGCACTAGCTGAAGATGAAGACACCTACATGAGCGGAACAGATAGAGAAGAAGAAGAAGAAACAGAGCTAATTGAAGCCGATGATGGAGATCGCATCTCCTGCATTGTTCAAAGAGTCCTCATTACTCCTAAAGAAGAAACGAATCCCCAACATCACAGCCTATTCAAAACGAGGTGCACTATCAATGGAAAAGTCTGTGATGTTTATAATTGACAGTGGGAGCAGTGAGAACTTCGTGGCAAGAAAACTTGTGACTGCTTTGAATCTGAAGACAGATCCACACCCTGATCCATATAAAATTGGATGGGTAAAGAAGGGAGGAGAAACCTTAATCAACGAAATCTGCACTATACCACTCTCCATCGGTAATAGCTATAAGGATCAGATTGTGTGTGATGTAATTGAGATGGATGTGTGTCACTTACTACTAGGCAGACCTTGGCAACATGATACTCAAACCCTACATAGGGGGAGAGAAAATACCTACGAGTTCCAGTGGATGGGAAAGAAAGTTATCTTACTCCCATTAGCAAAGAAAAACACAGAAAGCATAAGGCAAAAGAATAAAAGGCAGCTTTTCATCACAGTAAGTGGAAAAAACCTATTAAAAGAAAGGGAGCAAGATCTTTTGGGATTATTAGTCACTGACAAATCCCAAGGAGGAAATAGTGAGATTGTTGAACCAAGGCTAAAGGAATTATTTGCAGAATTCCCTCATTTAAAAAAGGAGCCACAAGGACTGCCACCACTTCGTGACATTCAGCATCAAATTGATCTCGTTCCAAGAGCATCACTACCTAATCTACCCCATTACAGAATGAGCCCCGAAGAATACCAAGTCTTACACGATCATATTGAAGACTTACTAAAAAAGGGCCACATCAAGCCAAGTCTAAGTCCATGCGCTGTACCAGCAGTACTCACACCAAATAAAGATGGAAGTTGGAGGATGTGTGTAGACAGCAGAGCTATTAACCGAGTTACTGGGAAGTATCGGTTTCCTATCCCTCGGATTGGAGATCTTTTGGACCAACTAGGCAAGGCTACAATTTTCTCAAAAATTGATTTAAGGAACGGCTATCATCAAATACAAATCAGACCAGGAGATGAGTGGAAGACAGCCTTCAAGACAAATGAAGGATTGTTTGAATGGTTGGTAATGCTTTTTAGCTTATATCCAATGCGCCAAGCACTTTTATGAGGTTGATGAATCAAGTACTACATCCATTCTTAAACCAGTTTATAGTGGTTTTCTTTGATGATATCCTTGTGTGTAGCAGCAGCCGTGAAGACCATCTACAGTACCTAAGGAAACTGTTTCGAGTTTTGACTGAAATAGAATTATATATAAATCCAAAGAAGTGCACATATCTCACCAAGGAAATCGTCTTTCTTGGATTCTTGATCAAAGAAGGAAAGATAAGGATGGAACCTAAGAAAATAGAAGCTATACAATCTCGGCCAACACCAACATCCATCAAAGAAGTGCAAGCTTTTCTTGGCTTGGCATCTTTCTACAGAAGATTCATCAGGAATTTTAGCTTAATAGTGGCCCCCCTAACCGACTGTTTAAAGAAAGGAAATTTCAAATGGGAGCATATGCGGCAGTAGAGTTTTGAAGAAATTAAAAGGAGATTAAGTTCTAGCTCAATTCTTCAATTGCCAGATTTCGCATCACCATTTGAAGTGGCTGTTAATGCTTGCGGAACTGGAATTGGAGCTGTATTATCCCAACAAGGTCATCCAATTGAGTATTTCAGCGAGAAATTGAGTACATCAAGGCAGTCTTGGAGCACATATGAACAAGAGCTTTATGCCCTTGTTCGAGCACTCAAGCAGTGGGAACACTATCTCCTATGTAAGGAATTTGTACTTCTAACAGACCACTTCTCTTTAAAATATCTCCAATCACAAAAGAGCATCAGCCGGATGCATGCTCGATGGATCTCTTTCTTACAGAGATTTGACTTTGTCATAAAACATCAATGTGGTAAAGGGAATAAAGTGGCAGATGCCCTATCCAGAAAAAGCTCCTCACTCACTCTCCTATCCATGGAAATCGAAGCATTCAAACCCCTTCCTAGCCTATATGAAGAAGATGTTGATTTTTCTGAGACATAGCTTAAATGTAGCAACTTTATCAAAGCTGGAGACTTTCACATAATGGAAGGTATCTTATTCAAAGGAAATCAGCTGTGTATTCCACACACATCACTTCGAGAAGTCCTACTAAAAGAAGCCCATTCAGGAGGATTGGCTGGACACTTCAGGCAAGATAAGACCTTTGAAATAATCTCTAAGAGATACTATTGGCCTCAATTGAGAAGAGACTGCAATAACTTCGTCAAAAGATGCCCTACTTGTCAAAGAGCCAAGGGTACAAGCACAAACGCAGGCCTATACTCACCACTACCTACCTCAACTTCCATTTGGGAAGATTTATCAATTGATTTTGTGCTTGGACTGCCCAAAACTCAAAGACAACATGACTCAGTCATGGTTATGGTCGACAGATTCAGCAAAATGACACACTTTATACCTTGCAAAAAGACAAATGACGCCATCTACATAGCAAATCTCTTCTTTAGAGAAATAGTTCGATTGCATGGAGTACCAAAGACTATTGTCTCTGACCGAGATGTGAAATTTCTAAGCCACTTCTGGAAAACACTATGGAAAAAACTTGACACCGACACTTAAATACAGCTCAACAGCACATCCCCAAATAGATGGCCAGACAGAAGTGACAAACAGAACCTTAGGCAACTTGATACGTTGCCTCAGTGGAACAAAACCGAAGCAATGGGACTTGGTTCTTGCTCAGGCAGAATTTGCCTTCAACAATATGAAGAATAGATCGACCGGCAAATGCCCATTTGAGGTTGTATATACAAAACAACCAAGACTACCTTTGACCTAGCATCACTCCCCACAACTGTGGACACCAGCTTAGAAGCAGAAAAGATGATAGAAAAGATCCAAAACTTACATGACGAAGTGCACAAACACCTAAAAGAAACAACTCAATGCTACAAAGAAGCAGCAAACAACAAGAGAAGACAAGCTACCTTTACTGAAGGGGATTTAGTGATGATTCACCTCAGAAAAAATCGATTCCCAACTGGAACATACAATAAGCTAAAGGATAGACAACTAGGGCCATTCCGTATCATAAAGAAAATTGGAGATAATGCCTACAAAATAGAACTACCACCAGACTTACACATTCATCCTGTTTTTAATGTGGCAGACCTAAAACAGTATTATGCTCCAGATGATTTCAACTTGGCCACCTAAATCACTCGAGACGAGCTCAATGCTAGGGGGTGGAATGATGTAATAAGAACAAAGGCTGTAATAGGTTAGTTAAGCTGCTGTTAGTTAAGCTGTTAAGCTGTAAACAGCTGTAATCAGTTAGAGCTGTTAAAATTGTAATTAGTTAGACCTCTCAACTGTTTCTAAAACAGTTACTTGTAACTACTCACAAGGAACCTCAATAAATACCCCCATCTCCCAGCAATTAGGTAAGAGAGAATTCATTTTTGAATATAATTCTACTTGAATTACGTCAGAATACATCAGAGGCCCTACAATTCACCCTAGTGCCACTATTCATGATATGATTGTTGTATAAAATGAGTATCAAAGAAGAGAATACTTGTACATAACCTTTTAGAGAAAGTTTCCTTCATTACATCTTTTTATGATATTATTTCATTCCCAAAGTTTAGGTTTTAATTAGATTAGTTTACTTTTCTAGCCTTTCCTTTGTGTATCTTATCAATTTTGAAATCTCTTGTTGTAATATGTTAAACCCCCAATCCTTCATACATACAAGGAGGGGCAAGAAGGGAAATGCACAGAAAACAGAAGATAAAAAGACGTTGGTAAGGAAAGCGATATTAAGGGGGCACAGAAGCTGTTACAGATGGGAATGTTTTGGGGATCTGTGAAGGCGGGCTTTATTTTGGGTAAAGAAAAGCTGAGAGAAGCTTTTTGGAGGAGAGGATCACCAGCACTCTTGAAAGTGTTGGTCATATATTTCTTTTCTTGATCTTTATTTCCTTTGTGGCTGTTTTTTGAGTTAATAAGACTGAACTATTTTCTTCTATTGCTACATTCCGATCTTGGTCATATTTTCAATCAATATCGTTATTCCAGAGCTTGTCGCTCTGTTTGTGGCTATTTTTGTTGGATTTTTCTGAGTGCAGGGGAAAGGAACTTCAACATAATAACAATACGAAAATATTCATTATAAACTCATGAATCTCGTCAGCATGAATATCCCAATTCCAAATGGGGAATTACATTCTACTTATCCTAATATTCAGCTGACACCCTCCTTTCCTCCACTCACGCATTGCAAAATTAAGGGTGTTGAAAAACTCTTATTCCTCTTTTCATTGGTTGCAAAATAAGCTTCAACTCTATCTCTTTCTATTTATTTCTTCTTCTTTTCATTGCTTGCAAAATACCATTTTGTTTCTCCCTCTTACCAAACTTTAAAAGCACTGTTATTGTTATTTATTTATGTTCTTGGCCATCCAACCAAAACCATCTATAGTGAAATTGGATTTCCTAGCATATGAAGTTGCACACGATCAATTTGAAATCGCAGAGAAGTTAGAAAAGTGAAAATTATAAGTCGCACAACAACCCAAACATCGTTATACATTGGAGTCAAAACTATCCAAATTGACTGATAGACATCCTATTATTATACAATATAGTAGAATGGGTAAGAAAGAGGAAGCACATGTGAAAGGAAACTTAGGCAGTGCGGGAGGGAGAAAGGGGACCACTCAGGTGGGACCAGCAGTTAGTTAGAAGGGGAAATTAAAAGCCGGGAAAGAAAGAGAGGAAGGGAGGAAGATTTGGTGAATGAAAGGGATGCCTTACTCCTTGAGAGATAGGAGAAGCAGAAGGATCAGGTTTCATCCTTTCTTGCTATTCTTGTTATTTCGTTTTTCTTTTCTTCTATTCTGTGTTTTGGATTAGAAGGGGTATCGTGGTTAAGGGAGGATTATTAACGTAGTTCATTGTCTGAGAACTACCTTTTGCTTTCATATATTGTAATTTTCCTTTGAGATATCAATAAAGTATAGACACTACGTCAGTGTTCTATCATTGACCAACTGGCCCATTTAAAGACAAGTGGCATTTCCCTACTAACTCTGTCCTACCAGAAAAGAAAAGACATTCACCCTCAACTATACAAGTTATTTCGAAAAAGAAAGTGGGATTTGCACAATTACCATTGAAGTATAATAGCCAAACGTCCAAACAAAAGAAAATACCTGGGCATGCTGATGATATCATAGGAACTGATGAATTGCATTTTTCTTCATTGTCTAGCTGGCTGTTTCTATACCTTGCTATGAACTCATTGCAAGCTTCAATTAAGGTTAAATCTCTACTGCAACTTGTATCAAATATAGCTTTCACTCCCATGGACTTAAAAAATGTCGTTAGTTTCTTGAAAACCTGACCAACCCCAAGCACTTCGTAGTTAGTTGCCTTAATAGAGAAAGGCACTACAAGCATTTAATGACATAAATACAACATCGAGAGGCAGCACCTCGGTAAATTAGATTTCCCCTCTAGCCACCGCCCTCTCAAAAAGAATATATGCAGTAAACTAATTACAATCATGGGACAAGCAAAGATATATATAACAAAACTTGAATTTTACCTTCAAGGGAGAGATACCAAAATGGACAGCAAGTGAAGCTCTGGATTGTGGTGATAATGAGACAATAACAACCTTTCCTTTGTTTATGTTGGATAGAAATTCATCCAAACTTTGCTTCTCCAGCATGACAGTCTCAGCTGATGTTACACAACCACTACAGTCATACATAAAAGCAGGTCTGTTACACATCATCACAAAGTAAAAGATGAGAAATATAAAGCAAATCAAAAGAGCAATAAATCATTGAAAAAGAAAATGAATTCAAATAGAATATTCAAACTTTCCAACACAATATCATGAAAACTGGGAGTTCCCAAATTAAGTTTTTACCAAATAATCTCATAAGTGGTTGATCAGAAATTCACAGCTTTTCAAATACTTCATGATGGAACACCACCTTTTGGTATGAATTTCCTCTTCTATTTAGATTTTGATAAGGGGTACATTCTGGAATTGTACTCAATTCCTTTCTCTCTCTACTGCCTTTCTCTCTTTCAAGAAATTACAGTAAATCTTCTTACAAAATTCTCATATCCTTCCTCCTAAATTCTATTAGTATTTATACTAATCTTGCCAGCCTCTAACTAACTCACGTGTGAGTGTTATTACAACTAACATAACAAACTAATGTAACAAACTCCAGCTGGTATAACTAACTTTTCCTTCTGCTGTAAACAAATCTAATTAGGGGTCTATCATTACTCCCCCCTTTCAGATTCACCTTGTCCTCAAGGTGTGTTTACAGCTTTCTTTCCTTTTTTTTTTTTTGGTTTGTTATCGACAATTTTAGGGTTTAGTTTTCTTTCCTCTAACCTCCTTTTCTATCCCTTTCTGCCACGTCATCAGCATCACGGCAACATCTCCTTCTTTTCGCAACTCTCCCGCTTTCCGTATCGCCTTCTCGGACAACCACTATTTGCCAGCATTTTCTTCCTCCTTCTCATCCACACGACTGCTGCCGTCTTCTTTTTCCATCGAAACCAGTCAACTTCCGGTCTCTTTTTTTTCCATCGAAACCAGTCACTTCCAGCGTCTCCGAACTGCAACTTTTTTTTCACTTGGATCTTCGTTTTGGGTCTCGCCGGTAATTCTCGCCGATCTTCCACGATTTCCGATTTGTTTGCTAGAAATCGCCCGCGGCTAAGTTCTTCCCTCACTGATTGGAAAGGAAGTAACAACCTCTGTTTTAATCTCAACCAATCCTTGAATGCATCGTGTTCATCCTTCGACCGAGACCAATCTAATGTGGTTCCATCGAATTTGATTACAACAACGTTTACTCTCTCAGAATTGATCAGTTCATATTTTTGGAAATTCCGTTCGATCCAAAAAATAAATGAATTGAACTTCTTGCCGCTAAACCTCTGTAACTCTACCTTCTTGAATTTGTTTTGATCACTTATATCTTCTTCAATTCCTATCTTCTTTGTTTGTTCTTCGCCCACCTTCTCTTCAGTTTCGATTTCCTTCCTTTGTTCTTCGGTCTCGATTCTTTTCATAGGTGTACTTCCTCCTTCAACTATACTCTTCATCACTGGTAGATTTGTTGTGATTCTTTCACTCACTGTTTGTTCACTCACTATCGATTTTTCTTTCACCATGGTTTCAATGCATTGTAACAACAATTGTTGATTTTTTTCGGCTTGAATTCTTAACAGCCGAAGGCTCTTTGTTAAGGATCTCAGATTTTCTTCAATTGCCGGAATTTTGCTTAATTCTTTCTTCATCCCAATCACTTCTTGTTCAAAGGCTTCCAGTTTTTCTTCAATTTGCGTTTGCTCCATTGTTGATTTCCTTCCCAAGATTCACCGCTCTGATACCAATTTGATGGAACACCACCTTTTGGTATGAATTTCCTCTTCTATTTAGATTTTGATAAGGGGTACATTCTGGAATTGAGTAACTCAATTCCTTTCTCTCTCTACTGCCTTTCTCTCTTTCAAGAAATTACAGTAAATCTTCTTACAAAATTCTCATATCCTTCCTCCTAAATTCTATTAGTATTTATACTAATCTTGCCAGCCTCTAACTAACTCACATGTGAGTGTTATTACAACTAATATAACAAACTAATGTAACAAACTCCAGCTGGTATAACTAACTTTTCCTTCTGCTGTAAACAAATCTAATTAGGGGTCTATCAGTGGTTGATCAGAAATTCACAGCTTTTCAAATACTTCACCTCAGATCTAAAAGGTTTCTGAAGTTCCTTTGATTTTTTTATCCATAAAGAACAAGCAGGTTATATCAACGGAAAACAATACATAGAGAGAGAAAATATATAACATCGAAAATACTTAAAAATTCATTTAAAAAAATTTGTTCAGCCAAAAACCACTTTGACTTTCAAAAATAGTTCACAACATAGATAGTCAAAGTTACCTGCATGCTAAGCAATCCTTCAGTGAAATCTTAACTGGCTCTGCTTTCAATTGCATCCTAGAAGCCGAAACCTAGATATGCAGAAATGAAAGAAAAGGTAACAAAAAGAGAAAAGCAACATATCAACAAACAGAGAATTCCTAAAGAACCACTCAGTTTTTATACGTGCCAATTACTAGAGATTACTAAAAGCATATAATGAGCTGCAACTTTAGCAGCAATAGGCACAACAAATCGAAAGAGTACCTCAACTTTATCCGGCTTCGTGGTAGTGGCTTTAAGCCCCTTGAGAGAAACTATGCATGCCTGAGAAGGTGCTATGAAATCATTCAGATCCCCTATCCTCAATGTTGCCGAGAATTTCTCAGACATCTCCTAAACACCCAAGTCGGAGTTAACGAAACAAATAAAGAAGAAACCAATAGCTACGCACACAAAACGAATCACAACTGCATCAATACAAGAAAGCAAACCTTCAAATGAAATTTAGGGTTTCAAAGCACGCAAACCCCTTCAAAGGGAAAGAGAGATAGAGACAAGAAGAGACTTAAGCCGATCAATCAGAATCCGAGTCGGTGATTATACCGGGAACTCAGGACGGTGAAATCACCGGCAGCTAATGAAAACGATCCCAATCAGGGAAATAGGAGAAGGGTCCAAGGGAGAAAATACTAGAAAGATATCGTAGAACAGCGGTTTGGTGGTTGGCGGCGCACCAACGAAGGGAAAGAGGTTGAAGAGGAGGTGCTGGGCAAAGTGCCGGCGATCAGGAGAAACGGGAAAAGGGAAGGAAAGAGAGAATTGGGTGAAAGAGAAGGGTGGTGGTGGTGGTGGTGGTGGTGGTGGTGGTGGTGGTGGCGGTGGTGGTGGCTAGAAGAGAAGACGAAGTCGGTTCAGGATGAGGAACTGTGTCGGGGGTAAGTACAATGGAAGCCAAAAGCTCTAGAATCAGCAGAGAATCTTTTTTGTTTTACACCATACTTCTTTTAAATAAATGGTCATAGTGTGGAGATCATTTTTCATTTTCTATTTTTACTTTTTAAACAATATAATATAATAATAATTCTATTTTAATCTTTAAATTTTAGGATAGTTTGGATTGAGATTTTAGAGATATCATTGAAATTAAAGATACTAATAACCAAGTATGAGAATAAAATTCCTCCACCATATTTACATCCTAATTTTTCTAGAAACAAATTGTGTTCGTTTTCAATTTATAAAATTAATCATGTTTTTTATAACTTTTTAATAAATTAATTAATAAACAATCAGTTAGTTATCCTAAATAAAAAAATGGTTGAAAATATTTAAGAATCATAATAAAAAGGTTAATTTATATCAATAATATTGAACCTACTAAAATGTAGAAATATCAATTTTTAGTTTTAAATATATTTGAATTCTTAGACAAACTCTAAAAACCAAACAAAATTTCAAAATAGATAATTTTAGGTTTCAACCCAAACAAGTGGCGCATATGTGCATTGGGTTGAAATACTTTTTAGAACCACTTAACTATTAGGTTACAAATCATTATTAAAAAGGGAAAAGCATGGAAATAGCAAATTTATTGATAGTGAAAAGAAAAATACCAAACTGTTAAATTATTTTGATTTATGGCAAAACTAACCGTCATAATAATTTTTTCATTTTTTTTTTGCTCGAATTTACCTCTACGAATGACAATTGTCTATATATGTTGAGATCAAAAAATCAAACAAAATATCATATATCACGAATACAATATATTCGTAGACACACTCACTTGTGATAATTCTTAATTAAATCAAAAAAATATTATATTGTTCGAACAATCCCTAAAGATATGTCATTAGTTTCAATTTGCTATTTCCATCAAAATTAACCAGCAAAATATTGGATTGCAAATAGAAAAATTGCAAATCCCAAAAATATTTTGATTTATGGCAAAATCCTATGCATATTTTTTTCAATTTTTTTGCCTGAGTATACTTTTTACGAAGGGCAATTACACGCATAGTGTATTTGTATAGGTCAAAAAATCAAACAAAATAGCACGGAGTATGAATACATACAGTGTATTTGTAAACACATTCACTCTTGCTAAATCTTAACTAAATCAAAAAATATTATCACAGAATATTTCACCAACATCCCATATGACTTTAGTTTCAACATCCCTTGATTATTAAGAATTAAATCAATTAATTCATAATTTTTTATATGAATATCAACAATTTATTAAATAATACATGTTACAAAATTTTAATAACAATTTGATTCTACAATTTATATCATTCCCTAAAATTGTCAATTTGAATTAAAATTTTACCTCGCATCCCTAAAATAACAAAAAGATAAAATCAGCGATTTCGCATTTTTTATTCTTCAAACTATTTATCAAAAAATATTCTTAAATAATACATAATACATATTTGATATTTATTAACCTTTTGAGTTTAGAAATATATATCTCATCCTAAAATAATTAGTTTTAATCTCAATTTTTAACCTTATTTTTAAATCCAATTTTTACACTTTAATTTTAAATAGTTAGTTTGAATCCCTAAAATTATGCTAAAGAAACTAAACTTAAATCTGAGTTAGATTATCATCCCTGAAATAATGCTAAAATAACAAACTTTATTTAGAGCATTTTTATCCCCAAATTTTGCTGATTTAACAATAATTTCATAAATAATACATAATACCTAATTTTTATTTTGAGTTCAAAATTTATATATTATCTCTAAAATGATGAAAATATATCTACAAGACTCTAGGGTTTGTTATATTTTAAACCATTTATTAATAATATTGGTAATTATTACAATGTCTTAAATGACTTTAAATATGCCTTAATGGCGTTTTTGCAATTAATTGAATCTTCTTCCTTATGTCTTTTAAATTAAATTAGAGAAAAGAAAAAAGAAACATGAAAAATAGGAAGAGGGGCAGCCACAAGTTGAAAAAACATAGTAAAGAGAGTTTTTTCTAGCAAAAAAGATTAATAGAGAAGAGTGTGGTGTGACGGTTTTCGGCGTTCCAACAGGAAGAGAGACGTTGGTCAATGGAGAGGAAGATGTTAAAGGTTTAGTCATAGGTTTCGAAGCAGACAGAAGATGACGGTTTTGTGCTATTTACGGCAACTCCGACGTTCGTTTCAACAACTTCATAATGTGTTTAACGGCTGGTTTAACTATGGTTTTGGAGCGGTTAGAGGTTGGTTTAGCCATCAGAGGAAGACGTTGGAGTTTTGACGTCAACAACAACTGGCTCTTTTTAGCAGCGTTTGACGGCTCGATGTTGGTTGTGGGTTTGCAGCGGGTTCTAACGTTTCGACGTTTATTGGAGTCAGAGTTAGTCGACTTTCACAGGTTTAGCCGTAAGCAAGACGAAAATCCCAAAATCTCCGGTCAGAGGAGCCGACAAGAAGAAAATCCAAGTATGAATACTTTAAAAGGTTTGAAGGAGGCAAGCTGGAAGCTCCAATAGTTTCTGCAACTGATGGAAGTTTTGATTTTGATGTGTAAATCATGTGTTGGGAGTTTGATTTTAATTATAGGGTATTTGTAGTTTCTTGAATAATTGTATTTATGATTCAATTTTTTCAGCTAGGTATGGGTATTGAAGACATTATTCCAATAATTAGTTTTCCATATTTTTTTTATTTTGCTATTTTATCAATTTTAATAAAAATTTATCATTTATCCAAAGTAAACATTTGGATTGGATTGTTTCAGATTAGGTTGTTTATTTAATCTTTTTTAGTATAAAAGAAGTAAAATGTTAATACATAAAAGTTTGATTTAATTATATTTTTTATATTAAATTAAGATTAACCCATCAATTTCAATTTATATAATGAAAATTAATTTCAAAGTGTTAAAACATTATTTTTAGATGTTAAATAATAAATTATTAAAAATATTAATTAAATAGATGAAACTAACATATGTACATAAATAGCATCTTTGGATTAGTTCAACCTTAGGTTGGGTTATATTAGATGAATATATGAACCAACCTAACCCATAACATTTTCATTCATTTGAATCCAACTCAATCTAACCTAAATGAGTTTGGGAATATTTATGCCCTAAACCCACGTAATTTATTAGTTGATTGTTCATGTCATAAGACCTTGTGGCATATGGATACAGTTGGGTGTCTTATCCTCGTGAAACTATGGATATGACCCATTTTGTAATAGTTACAAATGTTTTAATCCAACTATTCATGTGGAGTCATGTGAGTGAGGGTATTCTATACAAAGAGTTCGTATAAGATCGGACTGCGAAATAATCTTTGTAATCTATTAGTTGATGAGATAAATATTTCAAATGATGATTACGAGCAACTTGATGTTAATCTTGAGTCATTTATGAACTCTTGCCTGTGAGGTCAGTCCTTTGAATTCACTACAAGAAATTCATTATTCAATAACAAAATTTTAGTGGAATAAGTAATTTTTGTCAGTAAAAGATCGTTTATAACAATGCAAAAAAAAAAGTATCACAAAATATTACTATTCACAACACGTTTTTAATCTGCGCCACTAAAAGAATTAGTAACACAACGATAATGTCACTAAACATTAAATAGTTTTAGCAACAAACATGTTACTAAAACTTTACCGAACTTCCAAATTTTTCCCTTTTATTTTTTTAATTTCCCTCCAACCCCTTTCATTAAATAATTAATAAAACAAAAAAATAACTCCCTCCCCACTTTTTCTCTATCTCACGGACACAAACCCAACTCATGGCAAAACCCCCAAACCTCTCTTGCGAAGGCCTTCATTGATTCGTTCCACCCTCTGCCACTTTGTTGTTCGACTCCGCTAGTGTTTTGTGTGCAGCTTTGGACTTTCACCCTTTGTTGTTGCCAAGGCAATCAAGGAGAAGAGCAATGGCACTTTGTGTGCGACTTGGACCTTTCACATGCTGGCATTTGACGTCACTACACTGCATTCCAAGACTCCCTTGGCCATCAATGTTGGTTGTTCATCGGTGATCGTAACCAAATCTAACAGGTAATATCAATTTTCTATATGAATTTAATCTCTTTTTCATTTTCTTCAATTTTTCAAAAAGGAACTCACAAATCATTTATGGTATGCTAAGAGAAAGATTTTTGCTATGCTAAAGAAGATTTTTTTTTTTTTTTGTTTATGATCATCTTCCTAATGTGAATCTACATTTCTTCTCCATGGTTAGATATGTGATGAAGCATTTTGGGTATGTTACAATGTGTTTGATCAAATGCCTCAATGAAGCATTTGATTGATTTTTGTTTGTTCAAATTAGAAAATTAAATCAAGGCCAAGGCTATGGGAGGAAACTTTGAGGAAAAAGAGAATGAAAAATGAACAGTAAGATTTTAAACTTTGATGATGTGTAGGGTCTTTAAGCATTTTCTATAGTTTAGTTGTTATGGTTATACATGTTTAGTGTTAGGTTTTATTACTTTGACAAATGTTGTGGTTGTTTCATAAGTTTCTTTTGATAATTAAAGATTGACTTAAACACTTTTTGGAAACTTTGTAGGTTTTTTTCGAGAATAAAAGTATCACTATATCTCATACAATAAATTGGATATTATTTTTTTATGTAATAAAATACTTTTGTGGGTGTTTTCAATAACGTCACAAAAGCATTTGTTTTTTAAAAAAAACTGTAGAAATTTTTAGTGACGCACTTCAGTACTTCGCAAAAGATATTTGTAATGGTCCTAAATTAACCTTTAGCAACATTATTATTTGTCACTAAAACATCACCTTTAGTGACAAGTGCAATACGTTACTATAAAAATAAATAGTGACATAACGTAGTTACTAAAAGTACGTGGAAATGTCACTAAAAGTATATATTTTTCGGCGCGTAATTGTTGCATTGCTAAAACATTTAGCTATGCGGATTTAGCGACAGGTCTAGCGACAAATGGCAGCCTACATTGCTAATACTTTTAGCGCCGTGTTTTTTTCGTTTTAGTGACATTTTTGGTGCATCACTGAAAATGCAATTTCTTGTAGTGATTGCACGGATGAGAGTAGTATAAAAATTTTAAGAACTTGAATAAATAGAGAGTTGAGAATATTACTTTACAAAATGGAATTCACTATTTCCCATATAAAGTAAGTAATGAATAGTTCCCTTAAAGTGTTGATTTTGGCTCTTGAACAAGGGGCCAACACTCTTATTGGCCTATGATAGCACGTAAGCGCAATGCGCCAAGTTATTGTGTAGTTTTAAACGCAGATAAGATCTAGTATCGTCCTCTAGAAAATTGCTTGGACCCACTCTTACCTACACAGAGATTCTTCTAATCTTATCTAAGTAGCCAACTGTGATGGAAATTTATTCTAAATTAATCATAGAACTCGAATAAAAAAGATAGACAACAAGGCAAAAGCAAGCTAAGACATTGTCGTAGGGTAATGACTTTTATGGATAGATTAACTCAATTAATTGTTTCATTTTCATGCAATTAATTGATAAGCTGTGATATTAAGGTTCTTCATTGTTGATCTCTATTAATTCTCTATCAACTTCATACACGGTTGATTAATGAATTGACATGCTAGTTCGAATCTAATTTTTTCTCTCAAGCAATACATCATTCAAACAGTAGCTAAGGATCAGTTTGATAGCGTTCTTGTTTCATGTTTCTTGTTTTTTGTTTCTACTTTGGTAAGAAACAAACTTGTTGATAACTGTTTCCTATTTCTTGTTTCTATTTTCACTTGTTTGACATATAAGTGGTTCATGTTCAAGTTATAACCTAAAAGGTCAACAATAAATAGATAATTTTGGGTGCCTTATCTTGGTTATAACACTATGGATATGACATATTTTTGTAATTGTTACATGAGATATAAGTGTTATAGCTAATATGAACCATAATGTTCATGTGGAGACATGTGAATAGGTGTATCCTGTATAAAGGAGTTTTTTCTTTGAAATAATTAGTTTCTCTTTATAACATCGTTACTTGAAGAAACTAATATTTCAATAGGATGACTATAGAAGACTTGAACTTAATCTTAAATGAGTTGTGAACTCCTATTCATGATGGCAGTTTTTTGATATGTATGAGTGAGAGTGGTCATGATATCCAACTCAACAAAACTACCATTTTGAGGATTTTTCTGAGTGAGGAGTTGAGAACAAAAATACATAAGATGGAACTCACTTCTTCCTATTCCTTAGGAAAGTAGATAAATTGCTTCTTTATAGTTGATTTTGGATCTTGGAAAATGAGGTCTCAACCTCTCATTGGCCCGATAGGTATCAGTTTATAGTTAGACTATAAGATATTTGTTCATTAGAGGAATCGGTGGTGTTTAAGGAGCTAGATGTAACTACCAAGTAAAATGATAATTAATCAAGCAAGCTATAGTTATGAGCAATTTGTTAAGGTTAACTCTCCATTGATTAACTATATCCATGAATATATCTAGAATGTGAAGAGTCCAACTATTGGTGTTTAGTAGAGTGACTAGTAGTTAATGAATATTGATTAATTGAGCTAAGAAAGTTTAACTAACTAATCTCATATCATTGGAGCTTCTAATTTATAGGTTTGTTAGGTCCTTGTTAGCTCACAAATGTGATGGGAATGATTTGAATTGTTCAAATTATTTAAGAAAATTTTATATTAATATGATTAATACAAAGTATAATGTATTTTGATACACATTATAAGATGTAGTTAATTATAAATACGATCTATAATCTAGACTATATTATGAGAGAAATATATATTTGAATGAGATTCAAATATTAAATTCATATGAATTGGATTCATATGGAATTATAGTATTTGGAGGTATATATTCGAATAAGATTCGAATATTGATATAAATTAGATTTCAAATATTAATTTTATGTGAATTTGATTCTTGTAGCTTAAGGGAGATATTGTTGGAATTTATGTCCTAAAACTTGTACTTTGTTATTTGATTCAATAAAGTTTATTATTGAATGCTATAATCTTAAAACAATAAGTATTAAGGTCCCGAGGCTATTTTACTGAGTTTGTCAATATACTTGAACTTTATGTAGAGACATAAATAGTCTATAGTGTATGAATAAGGTTGGGCGCCTTATTCTGAAAAAACACTATGGATGCGGTCCGATCCGCAGTTAGTACAAATGATGTAATCGTGAATCGTTTATGTAGAGACATGGGAGTGGGGGCATCCTATGTAAATAGTTTGCATAAGATTGAAACTACGAAATAGTCACTTTTTAGTTATAATGCCGTAAACTATATAAACTGACTATTTCAATTATGATGGCCTAGGTAACTTGATCTTAATCCTGAGCTAACTATGAACTTATGTTCATTCAGTGATATCCTTAGATTTGCATATGTGAGGGCAACTCATCATCGCTGGCTCAATAAGCCTCCCATTTCAGGGATAAAATTGAGTGGATAGCTAGGGACATAGGATGCAAGATGGAATTCACTCCTACCCACTTCTGGGATAGTAGATAGGTTGTTCCCTTAATGACTGAATCCAAGTCTTGAACAAGGAGCCCCACCTTCTCATTGGCCCAAGAAGAATTCAGGTTTATAGGTTGGACCTTAAACCAATTGTTCAATAGTGGATCAGTGAGTCTTAAGGAGAAAGATGTAATCTTGGGGGTAAAACGGTATTTTGACCCAGCCAAGATTATGAACAACCTGTGAAGGATTAACTTACTCATCATGGTTATATCAGGTGGACAAAAATATATCTATAGTGAGGGGAGTGCAACTATGAGTCTTTAGTGGAATGACTCATTAGTTAACGAATGTTGATTAAGCTTGGTTTAAAAGAGTTTAGCTAGTTAATCTCGAATCGTTGGAGCCCATGATCTATAGGTCCATTAGGTTTCCCTACTAGCTCATATGGATTCAACTAAGAACAGTATGTTGGAATAATTCGAATTGTTCGAATTAGGAAAAGAGAGAGAAATTGACAAGTATATAAGTCGGTAGATATAAACTTTAAGCTTTGTGTTTAAATATGATTTAAATAAATATGAATGTAGATTCATATTGAAAAGCTTGGAAAGTTTTGAAACGGTCAAAGTTGTAAAAGTCAACATGTTGACTTTTGACTTTGAAAAAACAAAAATTTGACCGAATTTATATTCAAATATGATTTGAGTTTTAGAAAAATGAATGCAAATTCATACTCGGGAGGTTAGAATTAGTCAAGACAGGTAAAATAGTCAAATTGCCCTTTGACTTAAATTGCCCTTTGACTTAAAAATATTATAAAAGTTGACTTTTGACTAAGAAAAGTCAAAGTTTGACTTTGACTTAAATTGGTTAAAAGATCAAATTGCCCTTTGACTAATTTCTTTAACTAAATGTTAGTGGGAAATGTGGCAGATTATTATGAATTAGAAGCCACTAATTCCATTAAATAGTTAATGGATTAATTAGGTGTTGAGTAATATGAAATAAATTGCATGCAAATTGCATGTAATTTTTCTATAAAAACTTCTCATTTCAGAATGAGAAAAGGATGATGATTCTCATATAAAAAAAAACTCTAAACGGTTCACCTACCTCCTTCCTTCTCTCAAAACGATTTCCTTCATAGAAACGAATCCCACAACTCAGTTCTTAGTCCTGAGATTAATAGGTCAACTTAGTGGTTGTCCTTGCTCGTGATCTGAAGGCAGAGAAGAAGTTTTAAAACGAAGTAGAAGTTGAGAACTTCAAAAATAAGCTCATCGTTTACCTTTTTTCACTCATCGTTTAGGTCTTTCGTTTAGAAGTTGCATGTTAATTTCTAAATCGTTTAGATGCATATAGAGTAGAGCATGATCCTTAGTCTTCCGTTGTATGCTTCTCTGATGTTTTTTTTTCCAACAGATATATGAATTTAAATATATGGTATTTATATGTTAATTAATTAACTCTATGATAAGTATGATTTATTTTAAGATTATTTAATTGATATGATATGATTAATTAGATTGTTAATTAATAATTAATGATAAATATGATTAATTGATATGTTAATTAGTTAATTATATGTGGTGTGAAAATCTTGGAGAAGGGTTTGATCTTCCCCATATGAATATATCCTTATCATCCTTTTCGTTGGGCGTAGTAGGTTATTATAGTCTGTGAGTGGTCATAATATGTGTTATTACAATTTGTGTTTGAAATGCATACTATTATAGTCTGTGTTTGAAATACTGATTATTTTAGTATGTGTTATAATATTTTCTGTATTGAGTATATATTACTATAGTTTGAATTATAAAATTATGTACAATTAGTGTAGGTTATTTTAGATTGTGTATAATTTTTCTATATTATTATACTTTATCTTACAAATGTTTACCTACGTGAAATATTATTTTTTGAAAATATAATTAAAACTAATGTTCCACCAATTTGTACAAAAATTAACTAGAGTTTAATTTAAGTTAAAAATCAATTTTTTTTTATGTTGAGAAATACTTTTGTAATTAATATAAAATGGTTAAAAATGTTCTATACATATGTAATTTATGTCTTCATAACACTTCCTTTTTCGAGGTACATGATTGGTTCATAAATAAAACATATAACTCATAATTATTTAATATTTTGATTTTTGCTATGTTTTAAAATAAAATTTTATAGACTTTTGTCCCTTTAACTAATTTATAAAAAAAATCATAATTTTCTTTTTTTATCATAATATGTTAACTTCAAATTGAAATAAACTAGTACATAATTAAAAATAAATTTTTAATCAAAATATATTTGGGGAATAGAAAATAAAAAAATTTGAGTTTTAAATTTTATTTGGCCTTAGTTTTTTTGAACATGGTAATTTTTAAGTTTAAAAGATAATTTTAAGTCTTCAAGTCACTTAAATTGACCAATGAAAAAATAAAAATGTTATTAAACTAAATTAGGAATTTCGACATGTAGAGTCTAAATAAACATACTTAATTAGAATTCTAATTAGCTATTATTTTACACAAAAATGTGATCTAATTTACTTTTTCAGCTCTCCCTATATTTATACATATACACAGTAGCACTATTTCCTAAAATGAAGGAAACATTAATTTTAAATAAATAAGGAAAAAGAGTAATTTTCGAAATGTTCGAGAAGATACAAATAAGCATTTCATTTTTAAAGGTTGTGCAATAAATTCGGAGGTATATCGAGTTCCTTTAGGAACTTTGTACAAACAAAATGAACAAGAACAGTAGAAAAAGGATAGTGGTAAGTAAAAATGTGCATGCCTTGCTCAAGCATAACATTCTTGAAAAATACCGAACCCAAATATGTTTACTCTTCCATCACACATGTGTGATGGGTGAGACAGTAATTCATGTCATGTTTGACTTGGGTGTATGTATTAATGTTATGTCTTATCATGTTTATTTGAACCTTAAATAAAAAATGAGATGCAGAGGACTATTGTTGCGATTCAATTAGTTGATAGGTCATATATTCAATCCTTAGGGGTCGTTTGGGGGAAGGAAAGAAATAAGGGGAAAAGGAATAAGGAAATTGGGGATTATGAAAAGGAAATGATTATAATAATCATTGTTTGGGGGAATGGGAGCATTATGAGAGATTATTTATAATCCTTGTTTGGGGGAAAGAATAAGTGGGAAGAATTATGTGGGGATTATGATAATCCTTGTTTTGGGAAGGATTAAGACCAAAACAACTTTTTTTTTTTTTTTTTTTAATTTGTACAAATTTTTTTAAAATAAAAAATCATTTTTAATTTGTATTTTATTTACCGAAATTTGAAATTTCTATCGTAAATCATGTTCCATTAGCTATTTAAAAAAGACGTCAATTTTGAATGTCGAGTACTTAACATTTCCGTTGCCAATAAAAATTAATTGTTATGTACATGCAATGTCGGGAAACTGCGTATTGTTAAAAATCGATTTAAAAGAATGACAAATAGAGCATAATAAGATTGAAACGAAATGGGAGAAAGGGATCAAATGTTTTTTTTTAGAGAATGCAGTTAAATAGTGAACGCCAATTTCATGGTAGATGATGATAATGCAAAGTAGGAAAAAAGAACAATCCGAGATAACACCAAAACCAAAAATACAATTCATGCGGTGAAAGCGAATAAACAATCATAGGTTATTGTGGAGAATGACCCTGCAGTATGTGACAGAAATAAAACATGCATGACTGAAACATGATCAAAATTCTACCCTAATTGCAATTAATTAGTAAGAAGCCCTAATCCGAAAAAACTTTGATATTATGGTTTTTTTAAATACTTACGTTCAAAGCTCCGATTGATGTTCGAACTACCACTAAGATTGACCTGCTATCCTCTGGACTCAAAACAAGATTGTGGAACCCTGGATGAAGAAAACAGGAGAGAGAAATAGATGGAAAAAATTGGGCCTAGAAAGATTTTTTTTTCTTTTTTTCTTGTTTTAAGTGAAGAAAAAAAAAGGGAAAACCGATAAATTTGATTTATAGCAAAACTAACTATCAGAATATTTTTTTCATTTTTTTTTGCCCGAATTTACCCCTCCACGGATGGCAATTTAGACAAATACAATGTATTTGTTGAGATAAAAAAATCAAACAAAATATCACATATCACGAATACAGTGTATTTGTAAACACACTCACTTATAATAATTCTTAACTAAATAAAAAAAATATTATATTGTTTCAACAATCCCTAAAGATATGACATTAATTTCAACATCTCTTAATTATTATGATACAAAATATCACTCCCCGTTCTAAGTTTTCCCCTCTAACCTAGATCGTGGTGTGAATCTACTCCTTAAATTCATTCATTTCATAAATAGGATTAGTAAAACCTTTTTCAAGAAATTCTATAAAAATTTCGGCAGAGCCTCCCCTGAAAAGCGAACTAACCATACCTGGAAAATAGAAGAAAGACACACTTCTATACTTTTCAAAAACTCAAATATCCTTGAGTGTGTCTCACCAAACACTCATCCAACATAATCCAGAGTCACAAACAAAGTTTATATTCAACTACGAATTAGTTGCAAAGGAAAAACTGTCTAATAAGAGACATCACATACTCAAATTTTCATCGTGACTACCGCTTCTTCTAATCACCCAATAATGGAATAGAATACATAAAGTATATACATACAATAAAACGAGATACTATAATCACTGACAGGAAAGTACAACCAATGCTTGGTCCTTGACCGTTACCTGAATGGGAGAAAATATTGAAAACATGAGTTGAAACTCAGTGAGTGGCAATTTTGTTTATTTTTCTTAAAAACTTATAAAACATACATTTAACGGTTTAGTTATAAAATCAACACCGAAATGATAATTAAAACATTAGAATCATATATTACCATAAACCATAAGTAAGGCCAACAAACTTGTATCCAAACCAACCATGGCAAGACATCTAACTATACGGCCAAAGATAGCTCGCACATGACCAAAAAACATGCGGGCAAAACTAGCTCACACATATTTAGTACACGCCAGGATAACAACCTCCATTCAATCTGATCCAACCAATCCAACCTAACCATGATAGCATACTAAGCATACGGCCCAAGGATAGCTCACACGTGCTCCATATCCACAAAGAAACATGCGACCAAACGGAGCTCACGCATACTTAGCACATACCATGGTAGCAACATACCGCTCCTATGTGCACATAGAGCCACCCGCCATGGGTTAAGCTAGGCCCGAAGCCATATCACAATTCTCCATCCATGTCCTCACCTAGGCCAGGTTCTCGGATCTCTGGTCATGGCCTCTTTCAGCTCCAGAATCCCCTGAAAACCGTAGGTGGCGCTACAGAAACACATTCTCGTAGCCTTAAGGGTAATCACTAACATTCATAGAAATCACATCTTTCGAGTTTAAAAACCAAACATGGTTAGAAACACATTTTCAAATCATTTTCGATTTTTTTGCCATCAATACGTACTTTAAGAAACCCTTAAAGTCTAGTTATAAATCAATAAATGTTTAGAAACTAGTTGTCATCTAAAACTTGCTTAGTAAGTTTGGGTTCAACCACAGTTCCGAAATACAAGGGTTCATGGAAAACTGAAAATCATATTTGAAAGCCATTCTAACACATAATTCATTAAGCAATCATATTCTAAATTTTCGTACTAGAAACCATCATACTAGATTTATAGGAAAAATACTTGAAAATAAACCACTCACAATCAATTACTCGATCCCCCGGGATTTTACGCTTTCCCGACTTCAATTTAGCCTGAAACAAAGATTAAGGTTTATCAATTAACTTTACAAAGCAAGACAACACAACAATCTTCAACATACTTTATAAAGTCAATTCAAACTATTTTATGTTCCAAAGACTCCAATTTCTCTCTTCCAAGACTTAAATTGAATTATCCCTTCATGCTTTAATCTATTCCAAAAATTCCAACTTTTGACCCTTAGCATCACATTAATCTCTTAACGCCACAAGCACCCAAATGAGAGAACCCACTAAAATTTATCTAAAACCATATCAAAATCACCTCGATAACACATTTCTTAAAATTTTTCAGATTGGCAACATGAACTTCAAATGATCATAACTCTTTCGATACTTAACCAAAATGAGTGTTATTTATGTCAAAATCTTTATTTTGATGTCCTCTATAATTTATCTGAAGGAAGGAAAATATGATTCCTAATAGATTGCTAAAAAATAGCCCAAAATAGAGAGAGTTTAAAAACGGAGTCTTTTGCTATCCCCTGACTTGTTTATGAAATTAAGCTTACTTCCAATTATATTTAGCTTACAGTTTCTTCATAAAAGTTATAGTACATTGAATAAGTTTTTCAACCATATCAAATAGAGATCATAACTCCACTTCTACACTTCTAACTACTCAACACAACAGAGTCTTCGTAGATTTACGCACGAAACCTGTAATCTGTCTTCTCTTTTTATTTTCATAAATTTCTCATCGAAATCTGCTCAAGGATGCTTCATAATCTTTATTATAAACTGGATTAGCTTTCAAACCTGATAAACCTTACCTTCTAATTCTTTTTGTGTAGCTCAAAATCAACAGAAAACCAGAGATTTATTAAATGAACCAAAAATCTGCCATGTCGAAGCTTTTTCTTGCAATTTCCTTGTTTTCTCTCGCACTAAACTTCCAGACTTCTTTTCTTTTCTCAACTTTACAGCTAAGAAATCTTCCAAAACTCCACATCTAACAATGAATTATAATGGGAAAAGCAAAATCAAAGCTGAAACTGAATGGGTAGTTGAAACTCTTCAAAACATACAACTAACATAAACAAATCTTTACCCAAAACTCTCTTTCACATCTTAATAATTCCACCTTTATTAATCACCTAAATCTCGATAAAAACCTTATGGAATCCGCTGGACAACAACTAAACAACATCACATCTCTTCAATCTAACACTAAGACATGACAGAAATTAGTCATTCGAAGCCAAAGACTGTTGGGTAATATACATCTTCAATTAAAAGAAACACAAAATTCATTGAACAACCCAAAACTAACCTCATCTTTTGGATTTGGTGAGGCTAGAGGTGGTAGAAAGTGGCACAACGCGACAAGAAGCAGCAACTCTACGGCTGTGTTGCGACCCTTCGGTACATGGCTCAACAAATCCGTCGGCTAGAGCTCAAAGGTCGTAAGTGGGTTGGCGCATGACGAACAGCCGACGATGGTTGGGCTAGACGACTGATGCGGAAAGATCGTTGTGGCTCGATGATCGACGACGGCGGAATGAGGCATCGATGTCAACATGAAGGAAAGTCATTATCAATAGCATCAAGTTATGCATTTTAGCTACCATCAATGCATAATCATAATTACATGCGGTCTCTTAAATTCAGTTCGAAGGTCTAGTAGAAGAATCTTTACCTAAAGATTTTAGTCAAACAAAGTACTCCCTAGCTGACAGTTAAAATTCTCCAATTAACTTGATCCTAATCATAAAAGGATAATTTAGTATCTTAATTAATAAAATTAGCAATTGGCTAACATCCAAAAATTTTCCCAAATTAATTAACTTTCTAAAAATTGGGGTTGAAACCAATTCAACCTTGATTGGAAAAAATCCAAAATTAATTCTAAAAAAATTAGCCAATTGAACCTTTAAAGAAACTTAAAAAAGATCCAAAATTAAATTAGTAAAATATTAATTTAATTTCATTAGCTTCCCAGGGTTACTCAAATGGAGGTTGAAAAATTCTCTTATCCTTGATGAAAAAATTCATCACTTTAAATCCTCAAGCTTTCTAAAGAGACCAAATTAAAACTAAAACTGGTGAGGCGACAACAACGGAGGGTTATCTTAGAGAATAAGATGAAGAACCTTTTTTCTTTTTCCTTTACTTTCTGACTTAAGCATTCCAATGCTATTTATAGACCCAAATAATAACAATAATATTTATTATTATTATTTTCTTTTCCTTTTAGGATATATATATAATACCAAAAAATGTACATATATCTTTATTCTCATTATCTTTCCTCAATAAATGCCTTAAATGCACAAAATCTTAGGCATTTATAACTAATAATAATAATAATAATAATAATAATAATACTTCTTTATTATTATTATTTTTCTCTCACCAAAATCTGCAATAAACATATATATTTATTTAAATCATCATAAATATATATCTTTTCTTGTCCAATCAAATCAATCATCTCTCTCCTCATGAATTATCTTCTTTTCCAAACAAAAATATAATTATATTCCATCGTATAATTAACTTCACTTTTCCAAATTATTAATTAAATATATATATCAATATATATATATACTCAATTAAATCCAATTCCATCAAAACAACTTTTTCCTCCAAAATCTCAAATTAACTTAAATTCTCAATTAATTTAATCAATCAAATCTTTTTCAATAAATCACTTATAACTTCCAACATGAATTATCTTAACTCAACCATAACAACTCCACTCCAGGAACAATATTTATCTTTCTGCAGAACAATTAATTATCTTCCACAATAATTAATTATTATTTATCTTTATCTAAAATAATTAATTATCTTCCACAATAATTAATTATTATTTATCTTTCTCCAAAAAGAATTAATTATCTTCCACAATAAATAATTATTATTTATCTTTCTCCAAAATAATTATCCTTTTACAAATAATTATATTTTCCCAAAATATAATTATTTTACTTTTTCTCCCTTACTACATATCTTTTCTCCAAAATACAATTATCTTTTCTTTAAATAATTATATTTCGACAAATATAATTATCTTTTCCTTTCACATAATAATTATATATATATATTTCCACATATACATATAATTATCTATATAATTATCAAATCTTCAACAAACTTTCCACTCTACAATCTAATTAAATAACATTCATAATTATTTAATTTAATTCAACTTCAATAACGCTAAAAATCTACAACTTTACTTAATTCTCTTAACTTACCATTTAATCAAAATCTCCACAAACACCACATGTCAAAACCTCTAATTAATTAAATATTCATCCAACAAATATTTAATTAATTTCAATTCCCACATAAATCAAATAATTCTCATTAAATAAAATCAAAATAACGCCCAATAAATTAAATCTAATTAAACAAAATTAAGATAATTAACTCCAAAATTATCTTAATTTTTGGGGCGTTACAAATAATCAGCTTCATTTCTTCGTTTAAAAAACCATATTTGCAACTTCTCAAAACCTCAAGCATTAAACATATTGGTAACTTCCTAGCCCTCAGTATAGCAGAATTCAAACTCTCAAATATATTAGTGGTCATGACATTATATCTCTTACGTGGTGAGTAGGTACGAGACCACTTAGCAAAACCAATGGATTTAAGCTCTTCACGTATTCTAGGGACAGAAGATTCCAACAAATACATTTCGTGTTTGAAGTCTACAATATTAAAAGCCTTCCCACATGCATGAAATATAGTATCGACTATTCTCTTATACTTCAATTTTAGGTTCCTAAGTAAATGAACAAGGTACATGCAATGTAAAACGTTGAGAAATACTACCTCTATGGCTTTGCATATACTTTTATGTCTATCAAATTGTAACGCCCCGAATTTTCGAGGTAAAATTTTAGCATTATATGTGAATTTTTTTCGGGATTTTAAAATTTTGTAAATGATAAAATAATAATATAATATTATTTATATTATTATTATTATTTATTATTATCATTATAATTTAATATTAATACATTTATTTTTATTTAATATTATATTCATTATTTGATAATAATATTATTATTATAATTAATTAATATTAATATTGTATTATTAATTTTATTGTTATTATTTAATATTTTTATTATTTTTATTTTTATTTATTTAATATATATATATATATATATATAATAATATATTTTTTTTAAATAACCCTAAGGCGCGCCCCCCCTTCATCGACTTCATCTTCTTCTTCCTCCATCTTCACCCAACGGGTACCGCCGCCGCCTCCCACCATCTCTCTTCTGCACCCGTCGAACGCCATCCCTCCTCTCCGTCTCCCTTTCTCTGTGGTGGTTCCGTTTCCGTCTCCGTCGACGGCAATCTCACCACTCCAGCCTTCGTCCGCCGCGGCCCATCCATTTTCCGAACCCCCTCCCGGTCTCACGCACTCGGACGCCGCCGTGCGTCCTTCGTCCAATCGTGTCCGCCGACAACCAGTCGCCCTCCGCCGCGTTGAAGCAGAGCTGGTCGTCGAACTTCACCAAGCCGCGACGCGTCTCCGTCGTCGAACGCCCGAAGATCGTCGTTCGTGGTTGCCCCGGTTTCAAGTCGACCCGACCTGAGAACCCGTTTCCAGTCCGACCCGCGATTCAAGCTGCAAGCCGAGTTGAGCCGAGTCGAGCCGAGCCGCGAGTCGAGTTGAGCCGAGCCGCGAGTCGAGGCCGAGCCGAGCCGAGCCGAGGGTGAGCCAAGTCGAGCCGAGCCACCTAAGCCATATTTTTCTCCCTCCACTTCGGGTCACGGTGAGTCTTCGGTAAGGATCATTTTGGTAATTTACCCAATGTTGCCATGACCGTTTCGAGTTTGAATATTGGAGTAAGACTGGGTCCTATCTTTCGTTCCTTGAAGGTAATAGGGGTTTGACGCTCAAGTTCTTGGGTCCCACGGCAAGTTCATTTGAGAATAGCTCCCTTTACTCGGGTAAGCCGACGTTGTTGTTTCGAATGATTTAAAAAGGTGACTTTTACTGGTGTCATCGTTTCAACCCTTGTGTTTTCGTTTAGGTGGATCTGTTGAGCGTGGACTCGATCGAGGGGCATAACCAAGTATCAGGTAAGGGTTTTCCTACTACTGGACCTCGAATCGAGGCTGGAAACGTAGTAATCCACAGGGGATTACACGTTAGTAACTGTACTGAATAAATGTATGTATGTTTGACTTTCAAGTATCGTTGCTATGCTCTTGTCTGATGTAAGGGTAACGTGACCGCTAGCTATAGCTTGTGTGCCATCAGGTGTAAGGAGTTGTTTACGGATAGACAGCGATGCCGGATGTTCGGTATATTGTAGTTATGTTAATAGGCTACGTTGTGGATTGGAATGGTATGTCGATGGACCTTAAAGTTTTACGGTTAGGTACATGGTAGTCTTTTGTCTGGACATTGACCATGGAGTTTGGTCGTGGAAGGACGGTGAGTCCGATTTTGATTGACTAGTTGACTGGATCTAGAGATATCACAATGGTGTGTGAATTGGAAACGCATATAGCAACTGAGGATGTAGTTGTTTAAACCTATACTATCTGACTGGCGAAGCCTATGGCGAAATTGTAATATGAATGTTGTTAGGGTATGACTATTGTAGACGGTTTAGTATGGACTGAGGGGTAACGGTTAGCTTCATCTATGAGGTAGTGTACCTTACGGATAGGTGTATCCTTCGGGAGCACTAGACTGATATGTGCATCCTTCGAGAGCACTAGACTGATATGTGCATCCTTCGGGAGCACTAGACTTATATGTGCATCCTTCGGAAGTACTAGACTGAAATGTGCATCCCTCGGGATCACTAGACTGATAGGTGTATCTTTCGGGATCACTAGACTGATACATGCATCCTTTGGGATCACGAGACTGATATGTGCGTTCTACGGAACCACTAGACTGTTATGTAGGGTACCCCTGAATAGGAAGTTAATTGTTGTTCCCTAACGGGCCCAGTAGTGGGTCCCTTACTGGGTATATTTATACTCACCCTTTCTCTTCTTTAACTTTTCAGGTAAGGGTACAGCGAGGGGCAGACCGACAAGAGGCAGGAAGGATGCGTGAAGGCCATATGGACGCGTCTGGTTTTCTTTATGCTTCCGCTGATATATTTTGTTAGGATATTTGGTTTTGTGATTTGAGTTTGATGACTTGAGTATTGTATTTGAAACTCTCGTGACTGTGATTTAAAATAGGGCCCGAAACTGCTTTTGTAATATTTCTAACGTTTTTAATGAATCGTAACCGGTCCTTTATGAGTTTTTGTGTTTTGTGGTCGAGTCTTAGTACTGAGTAGTGACCTCAGCTTAGTCCAGAAAGTTGGGTCGTTACACAAATACTATGATAATCTCATTCCGACCACCTATGATTCTCTTCAATTAGTTGCAAAATCAGATCCATGAGGAATCATTCTTAGAATCCACAACACAAAAGGCTAGTGGAAAAATCTGGTCATTGGCATCAAGTGTTAAAGCAGATGACAAAGTACTACCATATTTATTCTTCAGACTTGTTCCATCAATAGAAATGACTGGACGACAATGTTGCCAACCTGAAATGGAAGCAGATAATACCATGAAGAAGTAAAGAAATCTACCATCAGTATCAACTTTATATTCAACAACAGAACCTATCAACATAAAAAAAATCAGAACATATGATGAAAACGTGTTAATGAAATAATTATGGTAAATTTGTAAAATAATAGACTAAGTTCAATCCAGCCTCACGAGCATGCCACGCTTTTTGGTAAGATATACTTAAACCATGTTCAGCACGAATGTAATGAACTATATTTTTAGGAGTTGACAATTCAAAACCAGCTAAAGATTTTTTGTTCTTAATTAGGTCTTTCATAGCAGTAAAAGTGACCTGTCTATGATCTGTTAATGGAACATCGACTGAACATGTATGTTCAGAATCAAACCTAGTAAGAACCTATAATGACTTATCCCTATGTATACAACAAGAAACACACAAGGATCATTTGTAATTTTCAATGGCGCACTGCAAAATCATAACTTCCTTGTTTTATTTCACAGTAAGTATTGAAAATTGTCTCTAAGAGCAATGGCTTGAACGCACTATTTGAACAAAGATTTGGTTGAAAACATATCTTGGACTTTCAGTGCAAAATTGGAATCTACCTTATACATATATATGTTTTCAAAAAATCAACCACCATCATCATGGATTTGAGTTTGAAAAGAACTCGACGACGATGAACACAAAGAAATAGATAAAGGGACAACAGAATGAACAATAAGGACAATATGACGCTCAACATTAGATGTTATTATATGGTAAACCTATTTAACATCATTATCATTCATCATTCTTAACACATTCTATAGGACCTAGGCAAAGGTATATATCAATATTCGTTTATATAATAATGCCTAACTTGGATCTAAGGCTAGTGTACAATTCTTTATAGCATATATGTTCATTAACTGTAATCTCGGACACACTAAAACTAACGTAATTATGCGATTCATTGAAAAACCCATCGAAGTAGACTGCAATTCTGGTCATCCTAACAAACATATTACAAATATATGTAACTATTACTGTATGTCCAAATGCATGTATATGGTAAATAATAAGGGGTATATATTTACAAAATCAGAGAAGATAAATAACTACTATATCTGAACTTATATGTCTAAAATACATCTTTGGGAATATAACGTTAAAAGATAAATAAATTCTCAGAATACTATGATTTAATGGAGTACAAAACATATAAGGAATTGAGGAAGAAAACTAACTGGATATATGTGAAGACGGATGGAATCGTTGAAGAAATTGAATTGATTTTCAAGGGTGAAGCTTTGAATACAGTGATGGAAGAACTTTCCGGCAGTGGAGGATTTCCGACGATGGGAGAAATTTTCGGTAGTGGAAGAAATATACGACGGTGAAGAAATCGAATTGGTGGAGGATTTTTTGAAGGTAAAGAAATCAATAAAATTTCCAGCGGATGATCAAACGGAATTAGTGAAGGATTTGATACACATGAGTCAGCAAAAGAGATTAATGAGAAGAAGACGACGGACGAAAAGACAGGAATAATCAAGAAATATATTTTTGAATTAATAAATCTATTTTTGAAGAATATTTTTATATTAAAACATATATTATTTGATTATAATTTAAAATCATTTATACAAGGAAACATTTCTTCATAAAAACAAGAATATTGCATATTAATTAAAAACATAATTAAGAAAATTATAATTTAGATAATAATGATAAGAATAATGTAATTAAGGAATTAATTAATAGTTAATTTGAAATTTTCTATATAATTAATGATAATCATAAAGATAAAATCGTCCTAGAAATAAGTGAATTCCTATTTAAGTAATCAAATCTTAATTTAGGATACTTGTTAAATTTCGTATGGAAATTAGGCCTTTCGTCTAAATCTTTCTTTTCATAAATGTAACAAAACACCAAACTATTTATGGCCTGTGTAAAAAAGCCATGAAGTTAGCAATTTTTTAAATATTCCAGATTTTCCCTTCTGTCTTTCTTTTTTCCTTTTCTTTTTTTACGTCGTTTAAATTTGATTACTCAAATCTAAACTACCGTGTACAAAAAATAGCAAAATGTAAAAGATCGTGTATAAAGAATTTTCTTTTCCTCTTCTTTTTTTATGTTGTTTAAATTTGAGTAACCAAATCAAAACTATCGTGTACAAAAAAATAGTAAAATTTAAAAGATCGTGTATAAAGAATCTTGAAAAAAATCATTTAGATTGAAGTAGCCAAATGTAAACGATCGTGTAAAAAATATAAATGATCATGTAGATAAATCTAAACGATCGTGTACCAAATTTTGAACCAAATCTAAACGACCGTGTACCAAATTTTGAAAAAAAAAATCATTTAGATTTGGGTCCAAATCTAAACGATCGTGTAACCAAATTAAAATGTAACCAAATTAAACGATAAAATTGAAAAAAATAAATTGTAGCCAAATCTAAGCTACCAAATCTAAATGATCGTGTACCAAATAATAGTCAAATCTAAACGATCATGTACCAAATATATTACGCGCGCGTTATTGACGGCGTGGTTGAAGACCATTTTTGGTATTTTTCACGGTGGCCTGTGAGCTTTTCTCGTTTTCGAAATTGTTCTATACAGTGTAAATATTTTGCCGCTTTGTTGTATTTTTTAAAAACTCCTATCTTAAATCTCCTATATTTAGTTAATAATAATAATTTGCATAATCGAAAAATATCAAGCAAATAATACATTTCCATCTAGAAAAATGTTGTATATGTTTTTTTTACGAAGAATTCTCTTTTAAGTCCAACAAATGGTGAAGGATATCCATTCCATTTTAGAATAAATTTTTTTTCAAGAGATTATGTTTTTCAATGACAATTAACAAATCACAAGGACAAACAATACTACATGTTTAAATATATTTGCCACACCAAATTTTCTCACATGACAATCATACGTGGCATTGTCCAAACGAACTTTTATGAAAACAACTAAAAAATTACTTAACCCATATTAAAAGATCCAAAAAAGAAAAAAAAGATATATTATAAACACTTAGGAATCAAGAGACTAATTCTTCCAAACTTTGGACTAAAAACTAGTAACTTTCCATTAAATTAATTTTTTATTCTTAATATTCTCTTTCTAATTTAAAATATTAAAAAGATTAATTTTCATAAATATAACAAAACACTAAAATATTTCCGGCTTGTAACAAAATCGAAAAGTTCATGTAGTCGACCATTTTTCTAAAAATATTCTAGGTTTTCTCTTGCCACTTTTGAATTTCGCGTAGCTCCCATTTCTTCCTGCCTCATTTCCGTCTTTTTCCTCTTCTTCTTCTTCAATTGTTCTTTTATATTCTTTTGAAATCATGATCATTGTTCTACAGTTATTATTATTATTCTTTTTTCACTTCTTTAAATTCTCACTTGGTAAACGATCTTTGTCATCTCTCGTATATTTCCTCTTTTAGATCTAAACAATCGTGTACCAAAGCTAAATGATTGATCTTGGTTGAAGATCGTGTACCAAATATAAAAGATTTTGGTACTCGATTTTAGACAAAAATTGTTTAGATCTTGGTACACGATCGTGTAAAAATCTAAACAATATTGGTACAAGATATTGTACCAAATATAAAAGATCTTAGTACACATTTACATGCGCTCATGTGGTCAGTGTTGATAATACCTATGTGATCATATATCATTTCCTACACGATCGTGTGTCATTTTCTACATGATCGCGTATCATGATCGTTTAGAAAAAGAATTACATGCGTGCGTGTAACCGATTAATCACGTGTTGACTGAGGCATTTTTGTATTTTCCATAGTGGATTTTTCCATTTTTGAAATTGTTCTATACAATTAAATATTTTGCCAGTTTGTTATTGTTGAATAAGAAATTTTGGAGCCAATCACAAATTGCCATGTCATTTACTAAAATAATTGTATTTGGGATTAACTAAAAATTGACATGTGTCCCAAATTAAATTTAAAGACAAATTGGAATATTCTAATGATGTCACATGTCTTTATTATGACAATTGGATCAAATTAGTTATTTTGGTTCAATTAAATATTATTTACTTGGGCTAAAATTCAATTGAGCTAAAAAATAAGCTTAATTTAGCCCAAAGTTAAATATGACCAAAATCCATGTGATTGAGTTCATGGGTCTGGTCCATGGACCAACTAGGCTTAAGTCTATAAAAGCTCACCAGGGAACTCTATAAATAAAGGAGTTCTCTTCATTTGTGGTGTTGAAAATTTTTTACTCTAGAAGGTCTAGAGAGAATTCTCCTGAGAGCTAGAAGACTCCCTAACTTCTAAAGTCGATTGCCCTCGAAGATTGAAGCTCCTTTGAAGATACAAGCTTTCTTCCAAGACTCCAACTTCAAGAACATCACGTGCTTCACTTCCTCAAATCAAGCGTAAGCATCCAACCGAGAGAGAATCAGAGGATTAAATTCTAGAGATCAAACCACATCACATCAAATCAACATAAATACAACACCAACACAAGTTCAACTCCATGAATCAAATTTCTCCAAAAATCTCGTGTGAATAAATTTGCACATCCAGTGGGACATCTCTACACACATCCAGTGGGACATCTCTACCTCTCATCTCTCTCTCGTCATCCAAATCTACAAGAAAATCAATGGCATCAAAGAAGGTTGCATCCAAATCTTCTGTTGCAAGCGACGCTTACACATGACCTATCACCCACAGTCATTCTAAATGAATCACTTAGAGTAGGATCAAGGTTCTGACATTGTGCAGAGTATTCTTAAGAAATTGATAGAGTCTCCTAAAGTTGGGATTGTCATTAAGGAAAATCCTTTGTACAATAATTTTGATTCTTCCTCTAGCAAGTTAAAGAAGGAAGCACACCCTGACGTGATGTCTGTCATAATGGCTGATATAACGATCGAGGCTACCATGGCGGAGATGGAGAGAAAAATTAACCTCTTGATGAAGGTTGTGGAGGAACGAGATCACGAAATCACAGCTTTGAGAGAGCAAATGCAGATTCATGAAACTGCTGAGTCAAGTCAAACTCCTATTGTCAAAGTTAGTGATAATGAGAAGAATGTGGTGCAAGAAAATCAACCACAACAACAATTAGCTTCTGTTGCTTCTCTCTCAGTTCAGCAGCTACAGGATATGATCGTGAATTCCATTAGAGCTCAGTATGGAGGACCATCGTAAATTTCTTTCATGTACTCTAAGCCGTACACCAAGAGAATCAACAACTTAAGAATGTCGCTTGGGTACCAACCTCTAAAATTCCAACAGTTTGATGAAAAAGGCAACCCAAAGTAGCACATCACCTACTTCTTCGAAACATGCAAGAATGCAGGATCAACAGGAGAGTAGCTTGTCAGGCAGTTTGTTTGAAGCCTAAAAGGAAATGCTTTTGAGTGTTATACTGATCTGGAGTCGAAAGTCATTGACAGTTGGGAACAGCTAGAAAAGGAATTCCTCAACAGCTTCTACAGAACCAGATGCACCGTAGGCATCATGGAGCTTACAAACATGAAACATCGAAAGAGAGAGTCAATGATCGACTACATCAACCGATGGAGGGCTCTAAGTCTTGACTGCAAATATCGACTCACCGAATTAACAGTTGTAGAAATGTGCATCCAAGGCATGCAATAAGGACTCTTTTACATTCTATAAGGAGTAAAGCCACGCACAGTTGAAGAGTTAGCAACTCGTGCTCATGATATGGAGTTAAGCATCGCCAGTAGAGGAGCTAAAGATTTTCTTGTTCCTAAAGTAAGAAAAGATAAGAAAGAGATGAAGGGTGCTGAAAAGATAGTGAAAAGCACCGTGAAGGAATTCATGGTTGTAAACATGACCCCACTAAAGTTCTTCAAAAGAAAAGAAGTAAGGGATGAAAAGAAAGATGATGGAAGCGAGAGACAACATCTGACTTTAAAAGAAAGACAAAAAAAGTTTACCAATTTCCTGATTCAGATATTGTAGACATGTTAGAGCAACTATTAGAGAAGCAACTGATCCAGCTGTTGAAATGTAAGCAACATGAGCAAGCAGGAATGATGGATGATCCCAACTACTGCAAGTATCATCAAGTCATCAGTCACTCAGTAGAAAAATGTTTTATGTTAAAGGAGCTAATTCTAAGGTTAGCTCGTGAGAAAAAGATCGAGCTAGACTTAGAGATAGCTCAAACAAACCATGTTGCAGTGATGATAATGTTAGAGGCTCCTTCGTCAAGATTGATTTTTTAGCAAAGGGAAAACTTGATCTAGTTTGGGACCTTTAAGCTTATAGGTATCCAATTTTATCAGGAAGTTGCACATGAGGATTCTTAAGGAAAAGAAAGATCGATTGAAGAAGATGATGAATGGTGGATCATTGTGACCCGTCAAAAGAAAAGAAAGTCAACTCGGACCTAAAAAGAGTCCCGCTTTTACAGAAATTATAAAAAAGGGAATAAGGCTCAAAATAATAATAATAATAAGACGAAGACTCAAAAACTTAAGCTCATGCACGAGGAAGACAAGGATTTTCGTCGACCTCAAAGCTGAGTAAACTTGGTAGACTTCTTTCCAATAAGATTCATTTATGATCATCAAGATTAAAACCAGAAGTCATTGCGTGTCATGCTATTAATGCAATGGAGGAGGAAAGCATCCCATTAAGATCACTAGAGGAAGAGAGAGTGTCAAAAGACCTATCGAGGTTCAATGTGGATGGTATGTTATCACTTCCTCAAGAAACCAAAGCCATCCTTATTAATGCATTGTTAAATTCAGGAGCATCAAGTTCGAGTGCTCCAACAGCGACATACAAGAGTACTCCTTATTGCATGTTTATAGACTTCTCAGATGAGGATTTACTATTTAGATACAAACTTCATAATAGATCCTTGTATGTTTCTGGATATGTTCGAGAATGGAGAGTAGATTGGATTCTCATCGATAATGGATCAACTGTTAACATAATGTCGAAGTTGACCATGAGGCAATTAGGCATCTTGATGGACAAACTCTCAAATATGAAGCTGATAATCCAAGGTTTCAACCAGGGCAACCAAAGAGTAACAGGTATGATACACTTAGAACTCACAATTGGTGACCTAAAGGCTACTGCATTGTTTCATGTTATAGACTCAAGGACCATTTATAAGTTGTTACTCGATCGTCTTTGGATTCATGGAAATAGAGTAGTAACTTTGACACTACATCAGTGCTTTAAATTTTATTAAGATGGCGTAAAGAAGGTTGAAGCCAACTCTAACCCGTTCTCAGAGGCTGAGTCTCACTTTGCAGATGCAAGATTTTATTTGAAAGACTAAGCATGATAGAGACAAAAAGAAAAGCTCATCAGTTAACATCTAACCTTGACCGACAATCAACCTTTCAAAGGCTAGACCTTTAAAAAAGAGAAAAGCACATGTCAGGCCTCGACGACTACAAGTCCATCAACCTTTGAAAGGCTAAGTGTGACTAAAAAGACTTGTTCTAGCATAGATACAAGGAAGGAATCAACATCTCGCGCATCGGTTTGGCACCGAATTAAGCATACAGTCGTCGAGAATTACCATGGTAAGGAGTTTCCTTGTAAGGTAAAGGGAGAGGGAGAAATTCATAGCAAGGTTCCTTCCCGAATGAAAAGAAAAACTTTTGTTACTCTCAATACAAGTCAAGGTTTGTTGAAAGTGAAAAGACACGATGTTATACTAACTAATCCTGAAAAGGAAGGCTCAGAACAAGGAGAAAGTGAAACCTAATGTCATCACATCACCATTATTGAGGAATCAGAGATTGAAACTCTTGAAGAAGATGCGGAAGATGTCCTACAGAGTTTAGAGGATGGAGGCCAATCTACCGTAGATGAGTTAAAAGAGGTAAACCTTGGTATAATAGAGGAACCACGTCCAAGTTTCATTAGTATATCTCTCTCTAATGAAGAGGAGGATAAGTACACGAGTTTGCTCATAGAATACAGGGACATTTTTGCTTGGTTATACAAGAAGGTGTCAAGACTTGATCCAAAAGTAACAGTCCATCATCTCACAATCAAACCAGGGTATTGGTCGATTAAGTAAGCGCAACGATGTTTTCAACCAGCTTATTCCCTAGATTAATGTTGAAGTCAACAAGCTGATTGAAGCAGAATTTATTCATGAGGTCAAATATCCAACATGAATAGCGAACATTATCCCTGTCAGAAAAAAGAACGGGCAGCTTCGCATTTGTGTAAACTTTCATGACCTAAATAATGCATGCCCTAAGGATGATTTTCCTTTGCCCATCACAGAAATCGTGGTTGATGCAACTACTGGATACGAGACACTGTCCTTTATAGATGGGTTCTCTGGATATAACCAAATACGAATAGTCCTTTCAGATGAAGAAATGACAACTTTCAGGACTCTAAAGGGAGTATATTGTTACAAGGTGATGTCATTTAGATTGAAAAATGTTGGTATCACTTATTAACATGCTATGCAAAAAGTGTTTGACGATATGCTACATAAGTATGTCAAGTGCTATGTTGATGACCTTGTGGTCAAATCCAAGAGATGACAAGACCATTTGAAGGATCTAAAAATTGTGTTTGATTGCTTGCAAAAATATCAGTTGAGGATGAACCCTCTCAAATGTTCATTCGGTGTGACTTCAGGAAAGTTTCTTGGCTTCATTGTAAGGCACTAAGGTATCGAGATAGACCAGTCTAAGATTGATGCCATTCAGAAGATGCCAAGACCAAAGAGTTTGCATGACTTAAGAAATTTTTAGGGATGATTGGGTTACATTCGAAGGTTCATCTCCAACCTGATCGGTCGGTGCCAACCTTTTCAAAAGTTGATGAGAAAAGGAGAAAATTTAGTGTGGGATAAGGCTTGTCATAATGCTTTTGATAGCATAAAGAAATACTTGCTTAATCCCCTAGTATTAAGAGCTCCAGTACCTGGCAAGCCATTAATATTGTACATTGTTGTACAAGAAAGGTCTTTAGGCACATTGTTGGCGCAAGAGGAGGAGAAGGGAAAGGAACGTGTTCTCTACTATCTAAGCAGAACCTTAGTTGGGGCCGAAGTTAATTATTCTTTCATTGAAAAAAATGTGCCTTGCACTTTTCTTTGTCATCGATAAGTTGAGGCATTATATGCAGGCCTTTACAGTTCATCTAGTAGCAAAGGCAGACCTTATAAAGTATGTTCTATCTAGGCCAATTATCTCTGGACGCTTTAGCCAAATGGACGGTTCTACTCCAGCAATATGACATTGTTTATATTCGCCAAAAGGCGATAAAAGGATAAGCACTGACAGACTTTCTAGCAGACAACCCAATTCCTTCAGATTGGAAGTTATGTGAAGACTTTCCAGACGATGAAGTTTTATTCACTGAAGTTATGGAATCTTAGACTATGTATTTTGATGTCGCAGTGAGAAGAGGTGGTTCGGGGGCAGACATCGTCCTTATTTCTCTTGAGAAACATATGTTACCTTATATCTTTGGGCTTGCTGAACTGTGCTCGAACAATGTAGCTGAATATCAGGCTTTGATAATTGGCCTTCAAATGGCATTGAAGATTGAAGTATCATTTATAGAAATTTATGGTGATTCAAAGTTGATAATCAATCAGCTCTCGCTTCAGTATGATGTGAAGCATGAAGACTTGAAGCGATACTTCACTTATGCTCGAACAATTGATGGAAAGATTTGACAGTGTGATGTTGAAGCATGTCTTTAGAATAGAGAACAAGAGGGCGGGCACATTAGCAAATTTGGCCACTGCCTTGACGCCAGAGGATATAACTTTGAATATACCACTTTGTCAACAATGGATTATGCCTTCAATTTTGTCTGAATGTCAATAAGTGAACGTGACAACACCCCATTTGATTGATAAAGAAGATTGGCATCAATCTATCATAGATTATCTTGAACATGGAATGCTTCCAAAGGATTCTCGTCATAAAATTGAGGTACGAAAAGGGACTGCACACTTCATTTATTACAAGGGAACCTTATATCGTCATTCTCTTGAAGGGCTCTTCCTTCGATGTCTTGGAAAGAAAGAGTCCATAAAAGCTCTAAATGAAGCACATGCAGACGTCTGTGGAGCACATTAATCGGGACCAAAGCTTCAATTTCAGTTGAGAAGAATGAACTATTATTAGCCAAAGATGGTTCAAGATTCAATAGGCTATGCAAAGAAGTGTGAGGCTTGTCAATACCATGCAAATTTCATACATCAACCTCAAGAGCCTCTACTTCTAACTGTGGCTTCCTGGCCGTTCGAGGCTTGGGGACTTGATCTGGTTGGCCCTATTACACCAAAATCAGCAGTAGAACATTCTTATATCCTTGCAGCAACATATTATTTCTCAAAGTGGACTGAGGTCATTCCCTTGAGAGAGGCCAAGAAAGAGAACGTGGTGGACTTTATTTGTACCCACATCGTCTATCGATACGGTATTCCTCATCGGATTATGACAGATAATGGAAGACAATTTTTCAATAGTATGATAGAAAAATTATGTGAAAAATTCAAGTTTAAGCAATACAAGTCATCCATGTACAACGCAGTTGTGAATGGCCTAGCAGAAGCATTTAACAAAACATTGTGCAATCTTTTGAAGAAAATTATCTCCAAGCCAAAGAGGGATTGGCAAGAAAGGATCGGTGAAGCGTTGTGGGCTTATTGAACCATTCATCACACTCATACAGAGGTTACACCATATTCACTTGTTTACGATGTAGAGGTTGCCCTTCCCCTCGAAAGAGAAATCTCATCATTAAGAATGGCAGTGCAAGAGGGGTTGACTACCAAAGACAATGTCAAGTTACTTCTTCAAAAATTAGAAGCACTTGATGAAAAGCAATTAGAAGCTCAGCAAGCATTGGAATGTTACCAAGCGAGAATGTATAAAGCTTTTGATAAACACGTCAAACCTCACTCCTTTTAGGTTGGTGATCTAGTACTGGCTGTAAGAAGATCGATCATCACAACAAGGCATATAGGAAATAAATTCACACCTAAATGGGATGGACCGTACATTGTCAAAGAAGTTAAAAAAAATCAATTTGACTACGTTATGACTTGATCCCTATATTATAAATTGTTCGTAGGCGGCTTAAGAGAAACTTTAAGTTCAGTCTGAAAAAAAAATAATTGAACTACGTTATGACTTGATCCCTATATTATAAAGAGTACGTAGGCAGCTTAAGGGAAACTTTAAGTTCAGTCCAGTAAAAAGAAAAAAAAACTCAGTTGAGAAAAATGGAAAACAAGAGTAGTGTCATGATCACATAAAGCATTACACTAGCAATTGATGGTTTTCATTCTCATTAAAGAATATCAACTTAAAATTGAAGATGTCCTGCTGAAGGCAATATAATAAAATTAAAAGGTGTTGCACTAGGAGCAATATGCTGCAAAGTTAGATGCTTATAAGGTGGTGTCACTCCTCTGAAGTTCAACACTCCATCGTTAAGTTTAGAAGTTCCTCATAATCAAATTCTAAAGCTTCGTTAATGTTTCTTGAAATTTAAGTTCACACAAGTTTAGAAGTTCCTCGAAATCAAATTATGAGGTTTTGTTGATGTTTCTTCAAATTTTGAGGTTTTTTATTCTATTTCTATAAGGAAACTGAAGGATAGGCTTGAATCTATGGGTTTGAAAGACCATAAAGAATAGAATGTGTCTTATTCCTTACTGGAACCTCCTACATCCTACTACGTAAGGGTGAGCCCAAAGCTTTCCCCTAATCATTAACTATATCTCTACCTATCGAGTAGAAGACCGGGTAAACTAGGGTTAGCTTATTCATACCTTAGTATTTCATAAAGGCTCATTCAAATGCAAGACTAGAGACTTCACCAATGCTCCACCGACTTTGAAGATTGCACTATTACTTTTCTATGTCCAAGTTCGAAGGTGTCATTAATGCTTCCTCATATTCAAGCTCGAAGGCTTCATCGACGCTCTCATATTTAAATTCAAAAGTTTTGTCTTCTTTAAGCAAAAAAATAAAAACCCTTCATCATTGCTTCTTCAAGAAAGTTTGAAGACTTTAGGCTTCATCGCTATAGATGTGACTTTGGCTACTCTAAAAAATGTCGATGCAAAAAAAAAAAAAAAAAAAAGAAAAGAAAAACTCTACCTTATCTCCAATATGTTGTAGCCCTGAGAGGATGATAATGGTGCAGTTTATCCTCCCTCTCTCTAAGATGACGACGATACAACTTTGCCTCTATCTCTCCAAATGATGATGATGGTGCAGCTTCGCCTCCGTCTCTCTAAGATGTCTGGTCGCTCCTATTAGAACAGTGGATCTAACAGTAAATGCTCGATTGTCCCCCAGAAGAAGTTGGATCACTCACGGCGGAGTCACCTCTCCAAACGACGAAGATATCTAATCGCTTCTACAAGGGCGATGGATCTGACAGCAAATGTCCGATCGTCCTCCAGAAGAAGTTGGATCGCTGATGGCGGAGTCACCTCTTCAAATGACAAAGATGCCTGATCGCTTCTACTAAAGTGGTGGCTCTGATGGCAAATGCCTGATTATCCCCTAAAAGAAGTTGGATCGTTGACGGCGGAGTCACCTCTCCAAATGACAAAGATGTCCAATTGCTCCTACTAGGATGATGGATCTGATGGCAAATGCCCGACGTCTCCCAGAAGAAGTTGGATCACTGACGGCGAAGTCACCTCTTTAAACGATGAAGATGTCCAATCACTCTTATTAGGACGATGGATCTAATGGTAAATGTCCGATCCTCTCCTAGAAGAAGTTGGATCGCTGACAGTAGAGTCACCTCTCCAAACGATGAAGATGTCTGATCGCTCCTACTAAGGTGGTGGATCTGAGGACAAATATCTGATCGTCCCTTAGTAGTAGTTGGATCGCTGATGACGGAGTCACCTTTGCAAATGATTGCAAAAAAAAAAAAGAAGAATAAAAAAAAGAAGGAAAAAATCCTCACCTTTTATGCCCAGTCGCTTCTACTAGGACGGTGGATCTGACGGTAAATGCTCGATCGTCCCTCAGAAGAAATTGGATTGTTTACGACGGAGTCACCTCTTCAAACAACGAAGATGCCTGATCGTTCCTACTAGGGCAGTGGATTTGACGGCAAATGTCTGATCATCCCGTAGAAGAAGTTGGATCCTTGACGGTGGAGTTAGCTCTTCAAACGATGAAAATGTCCCATTGCTCCTACTAAACCAATGGATCTGACGGTAAATATCTGATCGTCTCTTAAAAGAAGTTGGATCGCTGATGGTGGAGTCACCTTTCCAAATGAAAAAGATGCATAATTGCTCGTACTAGGGCAGTGGATCTGATGGCAAATGCCCTATCGTTCTCCAATAGAAGTTGGATCGTTAATGGCAAAGTACGACAAAGATTTCTGCTCCTACCAGGGCGGTAGATCCACAGTAAATGCCCGATCGTCCCCTGGTAGAAGTTGGATTGTTGACGATAGAGTCACCTCTGCAAACGATTACGAAAAAAAAAAAGAAGAAGAATATAAAACATCCTCACCTTTTAAAGACGCATTGGGGAAGCAAAGAAAGATACGACAACTTTATGTCTTATAAAAGAAAGATAGAAAGTTAAAAAAAAATATTAAAAAAGAAGGAAAAAAAGAAAGAAAAAAAGAGGGAGAATATATGTTTTTTTTTTCTCACACCTTTGTTATGCTTAAATGAGGAATAAAAGATAAGGTATGGGTCTATTTATAAGGCTAACAAGTCCAATTCCTAAGAGGATTTGTAATGATTTTAAATTTGACTTGAGGTCTCTTATTTAAATTGGAGTCATAAATCTAACTTTATCCCAAGATTGAGATCTTCTTATTTATCCCAAAATTAAAATTGGTAATTCCATATTCTTGTGCATCCTCAAGACAAATTAGGGTATGGTAGAAACCTCATCTTTGCCTCAAATTAAAACATGGTTCCAAATTTTATAAAAACAGAATCAACAAATTTAAATTTTTATTCTCAAATCAAAGTAAGTTGAGGATAAAACCTTAAACTTTTCTCAAATTAAGAATTGGCCATATTCCAACCTTTATTTCAAATTTAAATAAAACTCATGCACTAAGTTCATAGTTTGATTAATTTGATATGTCAAATTGAACAAAAAAAATGCTTGTATTTGGACTTCAAATTTATCTTTTCAATATACTTTAACGATTGTACATCCGATCACATTTGTAAATATAAACAATAAGCATACACGATTCTGTACATTATATAAATGATAATCATATATATAAACAATAAGGTAATAAATAGTAAAAGTTGACGAAAAAGTTTAAGTATACACGATCGTGTAGAGAAATTTCAACGATCGTTTATAAACGAAAATTTACAGAAACTCCAATAAATCGTAATTACAAAAATGCCATCCAAACAAAGAGGCTATAAAAAGGTGAAGGAACTTGCTCAGACTTTTTCTTTCATCGTCTTCGTCCTCAATCGTTTACATCCTGGTAACTACTTCAACAAAACTGTCCCGATCAACGATATGCCTTGCATACAAAAAGGTTTGAATCTATTTTCATTTCGATCTATCTCCATCATCCACATATATCTAGCACCATCTATATCGAATACAAAAAGGTTTCAGTCTATATTCATTTCGATCTATCTCACCATCCACATATATGTACCACGATTTATATCGCATACAAACATGCCTTAATCTATATTCATTTCGTTCAATCTATATCTATCGCGATCTATGCCACATACAAACATGTCTGTTTCTATATTGTTTGTATAATTTATATTAGTCTTCTTTTTTACAAATAGATGGTGAGCAAGAATCAACAAGCATCATGTAGCAAATCAATAAGGTGTAAAGCAAAGACAGAAGAAAGAAAAATAAAGAAAGAAAAAGAAAAGAAAGGTAACAAACTAGAATGTGAATATCTGTCGGTATAGCATTGTATATTTTTGTATCTTTTTCTTTATAGAGCTCTGTATTTGTAAATTTGTTTAAACTTGCCCTTGTTTGAAACATACCATTTATTATGTCATTCAACACGTGAAACACTATCCAAATGACATTATTATGGAAGATAAACAAAAAAAAAAACCTTAGAATTACTGTATACTACAGCTTAGAAACATCGAATCAGATCAAGTCAAAAATAGACAAAAGATTCTGTCTCGAGTTTTGACAAACAACCCTTTTGGCCAGTTCCTTAACATTAAAATGGCCAAAATACCAACATAATTCCTGAATTTTCTATTAAGAAAACAATGTCATACAAAAAAAAAAAAACTAATGTTCTTGATTTCAACTTCAATGGACATATAGTAGAATTTGTGCTGAAAGACTTTTTTTTGTGACTAGACTAAAAGGTCACAAATTCCCTGAGTTAAATCTAGGAGAAAGAAAAGAAAATGGTCTGAAAAATGCGCTTTTCCGTTATGATGACTTTATAACAAGAAGAGATATAGAAAGAACTTTCAAAGTCTTGTGCAATGAGGAAGACTCGTTGAAAGAAAAACTAGTTAACCTCTATGTCTTAGAAGCATTTTTAATTCCTAAACAGTAACACAACCACATAAATCTCCTACATCTAGACATATTAGATAATGAAGAAATCTTCGAAGGCTATCCATGGGGGAGGTCATCATACATCCCAACATATCAGTTCTTGAAAAAAGCATCCTACAGTGACAAGGATGTTGTATACCTTCAAGGATTTCCCCTAGCTTTAGTCTATTGGGCTTTTGAGAAAATACCAAGACTTTCCAATTTAGATGTTGGGTTTGGAAGAAAGCTTGTAAAGGAAGGGCCACCAATTGTAACATGGGAATGTTTGGAAACAAGTGACTGGAGGACTCTAAACATCGACATTTTTTAATCTGAAAATGTAAGTAAACTTAGAGCATGCTTATATATATGTCTATCTAGATAGACAATGAAAGATTTTCTATCCATCTCTATCTTGAATAGATGATGATATAAATCTATCACTGTTTATCAATACCTTTGCCACTACTTTTTCACTAATAATGTAATATCATTTTATTTGTAGTTCTCCATGACACCTCTAGACTCATCAGAAGAAGAGTCTCAAACAATTTTGAGATATTTCAAAAATATTGAGAAGCAGAAAAGAAAAGAAAAAGCGGAGCAACAACAAAAAAAGAGAAAGAAATGAAAAAAAAACAATGAAACAAATAAAATCTTAAATGAAAGAAGTGAAATCAGAAAAAATCAAGAAAAAATAGAAACAAAACAAATATTATTAAGACAAGGAATAAAAGAAGTAATATGTTCCACCACCATCAGCCAAACTTCAACAACAACATAATGATAAAAAAGTTGCATATACAAAAGTCATGGAGAAAAATAGACCACCTACTTGTAGTCTTGATCTTCTTGATGATGATGAACAAGTTAATACAATGGTGAAGTATGAAACAACAAATTGCCCTATGGTTAGTGCCTTATTCATTTTCCACTCCTTTGTTTTGTTTAATGTTCCTCACTTTCCAAATAAAATAAAACACAATTATGTCGTTTCTTTTTCTTTACAAGAAACTGCTGGTTTGGAAACACAAAGTAGCTTGGAAACAATAGCAACTACAAATTTAAAAACACCCAAAACACAAATATTGCCGCAGGTTTAACTCTTTTCCAAACAATAAAAATAACTCGTATAGAAAGATATAATTTATCTGTCTGGATGTGTTTTCTTCATGATGTATCTGAATAGTCTTACTTTATGTGCTTGCAGCTAGATGAAGAAGACGAAAACAACAACTGACTTATTCATTTAGGAACACTAAAACACATGTATTGACACAAATTTTAATTTGTTTAATATACAACTGGTTTCACGATCGTTTAACATAACTAAACGATCATTTTACATAATTAAAAAATCGTTTAACATAACTAAATGATTGTTTAATATAACTAAACGATCTTTATATTGCATGCCTGTCTACATTTTGTTGCACGATCATTTTGACAGCACATTCTCTTTTTACATTCAAATAATTGAATTTAAAGATGGAGAAAAAGAAGAAGTGGAAAATAGGAGGAGCTAAGAAGACAAAACAAAACGAAGCCAAATTCAATTGGGAAATATTATAATCGTTGAAGAAAAAAATATAGAAAAACAAGGGGAAGAAAATACAAAAGATACAACAAAAGAAAAACAAAAGTTAATTGATGAAGATGAATTTGATAACAATGAAACTGAAACTGAAGAAGAAATTGACATTGATAGCAGTTAATAACCACAAGAAGAAATTGACACTGACAGCAGTGAAGAACCAGAAAATCAAGTTGAAACAAAAGGAAACAAGAGAGAAATTAAAGAAATGAAAAAGGAAAATAATGTTAGTCAGCAAAAAAAAGACAAAAGTCTCAACACAAGGAGAAAGTAGAAAAAGAAACGAAAAAAGAATGTCAACTCAAGAATACATCGATACTACTCCATCCTTCAACCTACAAATTTCTCAATATTTTAGAGATGATTTATAATCTTTGTAAAACCTCAAATCATTAAATTTAACTTAAAAAATTTTCTTTATTTTATACTCGAGAAATTCGTATTCCATTTCACTCTTTATATCCTACACTATCTTGTAACACATATAAAGGGATCAATTACATTTATTACCACGATCGTTCATATTCAACAATACCATTGTTTAACCGCATACATACATATTCGCTTAAATAATATACTACATGATCGCGTAAATAGTACATCTTATAAATGATATCCTACACAATCATTTAGTTGTACGACATCATCGTTTAACATTATATGTTTTTCCAATCGTTTAACAACGCGATCAATTACATTTTTTTAAAAGATCGTTTTGACTTAATTAAACGATCGTTTATATATACATATTAAACACTAAAGAATACGATTAAACATTTTAAAAATGTAAGCAAATTTACAATATTACCCCTTTGATAAGGACAACCAATATATACGTTCCGCCTTCTTCATTTTCAGTCACTTCGCAATACATAAACGTACTGATCACTCAACATATCGTCTCAAAGATTTCCAATTTCATTCTTCTCTCAATACATTTTTCTCTTCAATGTCAAAAGGTATTTTGCTGAACTTTTCCTACTATAATGTTATAATTTTCCTTCTTTATATTTCAAACATTTCGACTTCTGTCTTGAAAAACTATCGTTCTGTTCTTACTATCGATTAGGTTTTAGGATTCGTTTAAACTTCTATTCTCCATATTGATAAATGTTTCAATTTATTATTACTTTCTGTTTGGATTAAACAATCTGTTACATAAAGTAAACAATAGTTTAATTTTAGGGCTTATGGTTTAGTTTTTTATAAAGATCGTGTACATAACAAAAGTATATTATGATCATTATTTTCAGGATGACTGTACCTATCAACAAATACTTTCCTGCCACTGTCTCATGCCAAGTGCACAAGATTGGCTATCTTATTAAAGATAAACTGACCAAGGAACAGTTGCAGATGTTCCATAAATCAATTTTCGGTCCACTACTGAATGTCAACATGGTCTTCAACGGTCAGTTGATCCATCACTTCTTGCTAAGGCAGATACCTGAAGAAGCCAATGCAATTGGAATCTGTTTTTCTGTTTTGGGGAAGAATGTCTGTTTCACCCAAAATGAATTTTAACATCATAACCGGGTTGTGGCCAACCAGAGTAACATTGGAGAAAGACTGATAATAAGCGCCTACAAACCCTTCTATTTGGATCAGAGAATAAGAAAATAATAACATGCTTGAAACTTGAAGAAATTTTCAAAAACTTTGAGTTTACAAATGATGAAGATGCTGTGAAGGTTTCCCTGACCCTTTTTATAGAAACTGTGATGGTTGGGAAGGATAAAAAAAACACAGTTTGATATGGATATTTTGGGAAAAGTTGATGATGATGAAGTTTTCAAGAACTTTTATTAGTCAACTTTCTTCTACACTCGTTTGCTCAACAGTTTGAAGAAAATTCTACAAGGGAAAAAAGAAGCATACGAGTTAAAGAGGGCAAAAAGTTCCAAAGTCGTGGCATACTACAACATAAAAGGCTACGTACTTGCTTTTCAGGTAATTTTTATTTGTTTATACACTTTAATTAAATACAAATTAAACATCAAAGTTTAACATATTTGTTTAAATATTTTAGGTATGGGCTTATGAAATACTCTAACCTGCAAGTGATCACCTAGCCACAAAAAATAGCAAGGGATCAATCTCTAGAATATTAAGATGGAATTGCACACAAGCTTCATCTTACAAAATGTTGCAGAAGAACATATTCGATAATAAGAATGTAAGTAAAACTTTTCAGCGATCGTTTAACAAAAATTAAATGATCGTGTAAACCAATTACATGATTGTTTACATTTGTTAAACGATAGTTTAGCTTAATGCAATATTGTTTATGTCAAATACCATATTGAGTATCATATTATTTTATAAACGATCATTTACTAGCTTGTTTGATATACAACGTATTAACAATTCTTTTATTGTAACATTGCAGACTGTTGTTCAAGCTAAACTCAAGCTATCAACCCATGTAACGACCCAACTTTCCGGACTAAGCTGAGGTCACTACTAAATACCAAAACTCGACCATACAACATAAAATTTAAAACGGACCGGTTACGATTCATTAAAAACGTTAGAAACATTACAAAAGACAGTTTCAGGCCCTATTTTAAATCAATCATAAAAGTCTCAAATAAAAACTCAAGTCGTCAGTTCAAAATCACAAACCAAATACTCTAACAAAAATACATAGCGGAAGCAATAAGAAAACCAGACGCGTCCATATGGCCTTCACGCGTCCTTCCTGCCTCTCGTCGGTCT